>NC_036854.1:46581097-46635041 GCF_002910315.2 Salvelinus sp. IW2-2015 | reverse complement strand
TAAAAAGAAGATATGCAGTCAGTCTCTCCTCAACTCTTACCCAAGAGAGACTGGCATGCAATTACAATCTAATATAATGTCAAGTAATTTAGTCTCATCAACTTTTTCAACAGCCACACCATTCTTTACCAGATTCAGCTGAGGTCTAGAACTTAGGGACTGATTTGTATCAAATACAATTCTCTTAGATTTAYAGATGTTCAGGACCAGTTTATTACTGGCCATCCATTCCWAAACAGCCTGCAACTCTTTGTTAATTAAGGGTTTCAGTGACTTAATTAGCTGGGGTTGCTGATGTGTACATGGTTAAATCATCAGCATACATGGACAAACATGCTTTGTTTAATGCCAGTGGCAGGTCATTGGTAAAAATAGAAGAGAGGGCCTAGAGAGCTAGCCTGCTGTACACCACACCTTACATGATTGACATTAGAGAAGCATCCATTAAAGAAATAGCAACAGGTGAAATAGCAACAGGCTGCACTGGGCGCTGCAGAGAGAGAGTCATGTGGAACTGATGTTGTAAATGTGAAAAATCTGAGGAAAATGCAAGGCAAAATGAGGGACTTGGGACTGATGGGACTTGATAATGCAGACACTTAAAGAACTAAATTTGTCTGCCGAAGACACTGATTATGTCGGTCACAGCACAACAGTCTGTGTGACAGAGCAGGTTTCCCAGCCCTTATCAACCCAGGAAACGTTTTTTCCATGTCCCAAAGATCAACTGAAAAAAAGCGACCACGTCCGGTGCCGTCCTGCGTCGTTGATGCCATGCATAGAAAGAATCCTTCAGCTTCAGGAGTATACGTTGGATTCAAGGAGTCTGAGGACCCGCACTTGCTTCTCTGAACCACTTGATTCTCAAGAATGTATAAAGACTCAACACGAAATTACACCAAGTTTTATTACACAACATGTCTAAGGCTATAACCATGTAAATAGAASGTGTAAACCTGGCTATGAGTATGTGAACAACATAAAGTWACTTGTTCTTCAACATATTCCCAAATAAAGAAGGCTTGTTTCTATGACACATAAACATGTTCCCAAATAAAGACAACACTGTGCAAGTATGAATTGTAGACAATACATTTGTAATAAAGTAAACACACATACATCTAATAGAAAAATACAGTTTTGAATAAGTAAATGAACATATAAACATGTTCTACACMACTACTTTAGTAGTCCAATGGCCTATGTAGCTTAATCCTCGACGGGCTACCCATATCCTTATCCGTGTCCTAGCTAGTGACATCTAGAGATGACGCCCACTCCGGGGTGTCACACTTGTTGCTCACATGATCGGAGAAACACTGGCAACGTTCTTCGGCTGATGTAGCTGGTCCGTTTTCTTCTACAGCACAATTGTGATGTTTGCAGAAAGAAACAATATTGAAYAAAAAAATCGGCCCCCCGAAAACAAAATAGGCTTTAGAATTTTATGTGGAGACATTTTGATGCAAGTTTTTGGGTGAGTCTGGCCACTACCACTATATGGCTCATGCAAGCATCTAAGCCAGCCAAAGAAATCTCAGGAATAGAACTTTGACTAAAACAACTGTCTGAATGATGCTTCAACACAAAAAAGTAAGTGGAAGACGAGGTCTAACATGCTAAAACAACAAAATATCCCTTTAAAGAGTTTGGTTTGGAAGATGAGATGATATACACTGAATAAAAATATAAACGCAACATATAAAGTGTTGGTCCCATGTTTCATGAGCTGAACAAKAGATCKCAGAAATATTACAAAAGCTTATGTGCTCAAATTTGCTTACATCTCTGTTAGTCAGAATTTCTCTTTCGCAAAGAAAATCTATCCACCTGACAGGGGTAACATATCAAGAAGCTGATTAAACAGCATGATCATTACACAGCTGCACCTTGTGCTGGAGACAATAAAAGGCCACTCTAAAATCTGCAGTTTTGTCACACAACGCAATGCCACAGATGTCTCAAGTTTTGAGGGAGCGTGCAATTGGCATTCTGACTGCAGGAATGTCCGCCAGAGCTGTTGCCAAATGATTGAATGTTCATTTGTTTACCATAAGCAGCTTCCTACATCGTGTTAGAGAATTTGGCAGTATGTCCAACAGGGCCTCATAACCACAGACCACGTGTAAACATGCCAGCCCACCTCCACATCCATCTTCTTTATCTGTGGGATCATATGAGACCAGCCACCTGGACAGGTGATGAAACTGTGGGTTTGCACAACCAAAGAATTTCTGCACAAACTGTCAGAAACTGTCTCAGGGAAGCTCGTCTGTGTGCTCGTCATCCTCACCAGACTTGACCTGACTGCAGTTCAGGGTCATAACAGACTTCAGTGGGCAAATGCTCACCTTCAATGACCACTGGCAAGCTGGAGAAGTGTGCTCCCCATGGATTAATCCCTGTTRCAACTGTACTGGGCAGATATCAGACAGAGTGTGTGGCGTTATGTGGGCAAGCTGTTTGCTGATGTCAAAGCTGTGAACAGAGTGCCCCATMGTGGTGGMGTGGTTATGGTATGGCAGGCAGGCATAAGCAATGGACAACGAACYTAATTGCATTTTATTAATGGCAATTTGAATGCACAGAGATAGCGTGATGAGATCCTGAGGCCCATTGTTGTGCCATTCATCTGCCGCCATCACCTCATGTTTCAGTATAATAATGCCCAACCCCATGTCGCATYGATCGGTACACAATTCCTGGAAGCAGAAAATGTCCAAGTTCTTCCATGGCCTGCATACTCACAAGACATGTCACAAATTGAGCATGTTTTCCTTGAATATATAATAAAACAATTGATATAAAAAATAGATTTTCTACATAAGAATTCACACGAGATGCGCTGTAGCCTGCACTTACAGTGGCATGTGAAAGTATTCACCCCCCTTGGCATTTTTCCTATTTTGTTGCCTTACAACCTGGAAGTAAAATGTATTTATTGGGGGGTTTGTATCAGTTGATTTACACAACATGCCTACCACTTTGAAGATGCAAAATTGTGAAACAAACATAAACAAGAAAACTTGAACGTGCATAACTATTCACCCCCCAAAGTCAATACTTTGTAGAGCCACCTTTTGCAGCAAATACAAATGCAAGTCTCTTGGGGTATGTCTCTATAAGCTTGGCACATCTAGCCACTGGGATTTTTGAKAATTTTTCAAGGCAAAACTGCTCCAGCTCCTTCAAGTTGGATGAGTTCCGCTGGTGTACAGAAATCTTTAWGTCATACCACAGATTCTCAGTTGGGTTGAAGTCTGGGCTTTGACTATGCCATTCCAAGACATWTAAATGTTTCCCCTTAAACCACTCTACTGTTGCATTAGCAGTATACTTAGGGTCATTGTTCTGCTGGAAGGTGATCCTCCATCCCATTCTCAAATCTCTGGAAGACTGAAACAGGTTTCCCTCAAGAATTTCCCTGTACTTAGCGCCATCCATCATTCCTTCAATTCTGACTAGTTTCCCAGTRCCTGCCGATGAAAAACATCCTCACAGCATGATGCTGCCACCACCATGCTTCACTGTAAGGATGGTGTTCTCGGGGTGATGAAAGGTGTTGGGTTTGTGCCAGACATAGCCTTTTCCTTGATGGACAAAAAGCTKAATTTTAGTCTCATCTGACCAGAGTATCTTCTTCCATATGTTTGGGGAGTTTCCCACATGCCTTTTGGCAAACACCAGATGTGTTTGCTTAATTTTTCTTTAAGCAATGGCTTTTTTCTGGCCACTCTTCTGTAAAGCCCAGCTCTGTGGAGTGTACGGCTTAAAGTGGACAGATACTCCAATCTCCGCTGTGGAGCTTTGCAGCTCCTTCAGTGTTGTCTTTGGTCTCTTTGTTGTCTCTCTGATTTTTTTCCCTCCTTGCCTGGTCCATGAGTTTTGGTGGGCAGCCCTCTCTTGGAAGGTTTGTTGTGGTGCCATATTCTTTCCATTTTTTAATAATGAATTGAATGGTGCTCTGTGGGATGTTCAAAGTTTCTGATCTTTTTTTATAACCCAACCCTGCTCTGCTCTGTACTTTTCCACAACTTTGTCCCTGGCCTGTTTGGAGAGCTCCTTGGTCTTCATGGTGCCGCTTGCTTGGTGGTGCCCCTTGCTTAGTGGTGTTGCAGACTCTGGGGCCATTCAGAACAGGTATGTATATATACTGAGATCATGTGACAGATCATGTGACACTTCGGTTGCATACAGGTGGACTTTATCTAACTAATTATATGACTTCTGAAGGTAATTGGTTGCACCAGATCTTATTTAGGGGCTTCATAGCAAAGGGGGTGAATCCACATGCACGCAGCGCCTTTCCGTGAATTCAAAAAAAAAAAAAATTGAAACACACTTTTTTTCATTTCATTTCACCAATTTTGACTATGTTGTGTATGTCCATTACATGAAATCCAAGTTACAGGTTGTGATGCAACAAAATAGGAAAACCGCCAAGGGGGATGAATACTTTTGCAAGGCACTGTAGGCTACATTGGCTACATGAACTGACGCCCAGTGGACCTGCAGTCTAAATTATTGTATAGKCTARAAACACCGCTTCSAGCTGCCCCCTGGTGTCGATTCTAAATGTTAAATAGATATTCAAATTCTCCTGCTGCAGAATTATTTTCTTCCTGTGATGAAATGGGTCATATTAAGATCAGACATATGTAACACAACAAAATATCGAATTCTTTCTACAGACACAAATCAATGGAAAAAAAATATTTTCTTCCACATTGATCCATTGTTCATGCAATGCAGGCAGGAAGTGACAACATACAGGCAGAAATAGGTCCTATACAGTGTCTCTGCTGTGGTTGCTGTCACATTGACAAACACCTGCCGGGTATTACCTGTCATTCTACCTGCTCATGCTGTTGTTGTCAACTCCTGGTTTTGAGAAGAGAGGGATATTTGTTTTCTAACTGTTCATTAACTGCACCCATTCCTCCCATTACCCACTGTGGGTCTCTRGCACATGGCTCATTTATCATATAAATCCCTATAGGTTTCTACTTTAAATCAGCCCTGCACCACACTACTGACTGAGWAATGGTCGAAGGGGGAAATTGTACATTTTCTGCCTATTGGAAGAAACATTTCACAGTACTTATAATGAACCTGCAATTRTTTCGTTTTAAAAGAAAGAACAGCGATGTCCAATTCCCTGAACGTTTTCCCCGAAGATCAAAATTAAAAAGGCAAACCGTTTTGGCCACMGAAGCCATTCAAATATCTTGTGAAACGCAAGTTGGCTTTTCATGCAATGAAGGGAAATACTAATTTGGAACAAGGASACCCATTATCAAAGATAATAGTAAAAACAATTTATCATAATCTGTATGATAGAGGTCCTGATTTAATGGCAGACTTCAACCTGGAGAGAACGAATACAATTAAACTCCTGGAAATATCACAGAATCAATATGTTGGTAAAAGTGCMCATACACATTGAGTGTACAGTATGGTATCCCACTGCTGTCAATAAGTTGTGGAAATATGAAGTATGCATCCAGAATACATGATATGCTAGCACAGAGCGTGTAGCCATGACTGGCGTATTATTTGTCCAAACCTTACATGTATATACGATTAGCTATACCAATTTCTTCTGTATTAATGGCTGATGCACACCCATSTTGACAATGCTAACATGAAACCCAATTGAGGGTTAACAATGCATTGAATAGGCCTTGATGAACATAACATTCATCATAGCCAAAATGTCAGTGGAGATTTGACACAATGGGGGGTTGAGAGAGAAAGAGAGAGAGAAAGATCAAGAAATAGCTTGCCAGAGCCCTGGACATCTGGTGTTCAGCAGCTGACCATTAAAGTCTGTGTCCATGGATGGACATGCATCAAATGGCAAAAGAGCTCTCTCTCTCTCTCCCTCTCTCTATCAGGGCAGTGAAGCAGTTTAGTGGGACTTCAGGTTTATAATTTATACGTTGAGAAATACTAGCCTGGTAAAMCCAGAATGAACGTGGATAAATAGTAAATGTAGAATTCAATCGGGATCCATRAGGCTAGAGAATGACAGGATATTCAGATGAGTTTTCCACCGTCCACTAATCACTATCTCAAACTGAGGTGGAAAATACCTGTCTATTTTTATTGTCATATAGTTATGTTACTTACCTTTGTGGCAATTTGATCAAGTTAGTTCTCCCCTCTAACAAAACCTTGGTGGTTTCTCTTAGAACGCTACACAGACCGCACAATGGACTAATGACACGAATTTATTTGAATTACTGTTGAGTTTCAAATTCCTTCATTATTATGTTTTCCCCCTTTGTAATTTCATTTTTAAAGTCCTTCAATGTACACAATAATTCAGTCATGCATTTTTCTCTTTTCAATGCCTGGTTTGTTTGATGACCATATCATCTGTAGCCGTTCCACTGTACCAGCAGAAATTAAAGCACAATTTAAAGTAGGTGCTGTTTTTTCTCCATCCTCATATACTCTCATGTCTGGAACATTATATATTTATCTCTTTTCCTCTTTAAAAGGTATTAAAGCAGAGCACGTGGTGTGACGTTACCTTGCGGTTGTTCCCTCCTCTTCATCTTGCCTACCTTGTTCTCATTAGTTTTTGCCCTTTGAGGTTCCGGAGGCCTGTTTTACTGTCTGCTTGTTCTGGCAGCTTGTGATTGGACCCCCTGACCTGCCTATCGGGTTTTATTTTTGGACAAGGGTACAGTTAAAATACCCAGACAAGGGCATCTATGTTATGCTATTTTCTATCTCTCCAAGCACAGATGGTTCCAAACGTCATATTTTAAGTATTTTTACAAGGGCAGCTACCCACTGGGCTGTCGTTGGCTGYCCCTCGCTTCATACTCGTCGCCAAACCCACTGACTCCAGGTCATCTACAAGTCTCTGCTAGYTAAAGCCCCGCCTTATCTCAGCTCACTGGTCACCATAGCAGCACCCACCCGTAGCACGCGCTCCAGCAGGTATATTTCACTAGTCACCCCCAAAGCCAATTCCTTCTTTGGGCTTTCCTTCCAGTTCTCTTCTGCCAATGACTGGAACGAACTGCAAAAATCACTGAAGCTGGACACTCATATCTCCCTCACTAGCTTTAAGCACCAGCTGTCAGAGCAGCTCACAGATCACTGCACCTGTACATAGCCCATCTGTAAATAGCCCATCCAACTARCTCATCCCCATACTGTATTTATTTATTAATCTTGCTCCTTTGCACCCCAGTATCTCTACTTGCACATTTATCTTCTATCAATCACTCCAGTGTTTAATTGGTATATTGTAATTACTTCGCCACCATGGCCTATTTATTGCCTATCCTCCCTTATCTTACCTCATTTGCACACACTGTATATAGACTTTTTTTTCTAGTGTATTATTGACTGTATGTTTGTTTATTCCATGTTTAACTCTGTGTTGTTGTATGTGTCGAACTGCTTTGCTTTGTTCCTGGCCATGTCGCAGTTGTAAATGAGAACTTGTTCTCAACTAGCCTACCTGGTTAAATAAAGGTGAAATAAAATAAAAAATCAATAAACCTGGGCACACCATGGAATTTCAACATGGATTTTTGGGTGATATTTGMTTGAGAGGTTGATCAATGAGATTTCAACCTTTATTCACCCACTCAAAAAGACATCCAGAAGTTTATTGAATTCCCAATGTGGTATTGCTATCATTCAACCATCTAACAACACAACCACATTCCAATCCCCAAATTATTTGGGGTTTAGTTGTCATCAAAATGTGTTATCACTATGCTGTCAACAATTTAAAAGCAACAKAAACTTCAAATGGGAATAAAATGTAGGATATTTTGTATTTATACAACAACTTAAAGTGTATCACTGTGCTCCATCTAAGTAGCATAWCCAATTGACATGTACTGCAGTTGCGCTTACATTAAAAGTACATAGTGCAAGTGATGTTAGATATTTTGCACAGATTATTATAGCAGTTGTGAAGATCTCCACAGCCCTGCAACCTMTGCATGCTATCTTGAACATGCACACTTTCTATGGTTACATAAGAACACATTTATAGTTGAAAATGAGGCCACGGATATGTTAGTAATTGTTAGTAATTTTAAGGTTGAATAAACACTGTTACTCTATCTTACGCAATTTATTTATTTTATTTTCTTTCGACAGACTATGGGTCATTGGAAGTAACAGTGGCTTGACCACAGTGGCTTAACAGTGGCTTGACCCCCCCAGTAGCCTTTACTCCCACTACCCCWGGCCTGCTGCCAGGTTTCTTTTTTTTCCATCTGCCCTTTTAAGGCCACCACCATTCAGACCAGGACCAGCCGACCGCCAACCATTTGGAGCAGTTCAACAGAAGGAGAGACCAGACCAGACACGGAGAAKACCACCACAACCAGGAAGGAACATATATAAACATATCAACCTTTGTATGGAGCGAGCAGAACATAAGGCAGGGCCTCCATTGACCTTCGGGTCATGGGCTTCCAGGGGTCTGCTCACTCTGAGGTTGTCCTTCCTCRCCTCGCAGACTAACGACCAGACCAGACAACACCAAGACTTCRAGAGGCAGTTTGAAACTCGGTAGGGAGTGTTACAATGTATATGTATACGTGCGTCAGCACTCAGCGGTCTTGATCTTTGAGTTTGTGTGGCCTACCACTTTGTGGCTGAGCCGTTGTTGCTCCTAGACGTTTCCACTTCACAATAACAGCACTTACAGTTGACTGGAGCTGCTCAAGTAGGGAAGAAATGTGACTAACTAACTTTTTGGAAAGGTAGCATTCTATGACGGTGCACATTGAAAGTCACTGAGCTCTTCAGTAAGACCATTCTATTTCCAATGTTTGTCTATGGAGACTGCATGGACGTGTGCTCTATTTTATACACATGCCATCAACGGGTGTGGCTGAAATGGCGGAATCCACTAATTTGAAGGGGTGTCCACATTCTTTTGTATATATTGTGCATTTTTCACTAATTTTAAATATACTAAAATCGTATTTGAATTAGAATTCGTGCATTTTCTTTACAATAAAGTGTATTTACAGTAACTTTCGGAAGGTATTCAGACCCCTTGACTTTTTCCACATTTTGTTACGTTACAGCCTTATTTTTTTTTTATTTTTTTTTATCCCTCATCAATCTACACACAATACAGCATTATGACAAAGCAAAAACAGGTTTAAGAAATTTTGGCAAATGTATTAAAAATATACAAATTAAATATCACATTTAATTACAGTTGAAGTCGGACGTTTACTTACACCTTAGCCAAATACATTTAAACTCCGATTTTTACAATTTCTGACATTTAATCCGAGTAAACATTCCCTGTCTTTGGTCAGTTAGGATCACCTCTTTATTTTAAGAATGTGAAAAAATTTCAGAATAATAGTAGAGAGAATGATTTATTTCAGCTTTTATTTCTTTCGTCACATTCCCAGTGGGTAGGAAGTTTACATATGCTCAATTAGTATTTGGTAGAATTGCCTTTAAATTGTTTAACTTGGGTCAAACGTTTCGGGTAGCCTTCCACAAGCTTCCCACAATAAGGAAGAATAACAATTGATTTGCACTTTTGGCACCAAAGTACGTTCATCTCTAGGAGACAGAATGCGTCTCCTTCCTGAGCGGTATGAAGGCTGCATGGTCCCATGGTGTTTATACGTGTGCAGTATTGTTTGTACAGATTAACGTGGTACCTTCAGGCATTTGGAAATTTCTCCCAAGGATGAACTAGACTTGTTGTAGTCTCCAATTTGTTTTCTGAGGTCTTGGCTGATTTCTTTTCATTTTCCCATGATGTCAAGCAAAGAGGCACTGAGTTTTAAGGTATGCCTTGAAATACATCCACAGGTACACCTTCAATTGATTCAAATGATATCAATTAGCCTATCAGAAGCTTCTAAAGCCATGACATAATTTCTTTTTAATTTTCCAAGCTGTTTAAATGCACAGTCAACTTAGTGGATGTAAACTTCTGACGCTTTGTAATTGTGATACAGTTAATTATAAGTTAAATAATCTGTGTAAACAATTGTTGGAAAAATGACTTGTGTCATGCACAAAGTAGATATCCTAATCGACTTGCCAAAACTATKATTTGTAAACAAGAAATTGTGGAGTGGTTGAAAATCAAGTTAATGACTCCAACCTAAGTGTATGTAAACTTCTGACTTCAACTGTACATTTTCAGACCCTTTACTCATTACTTTGTTGAAGCACCTTTGGCAGCGATTACAGCCTTGAGTCTTCTTGGGTATGACGCTACAAGCATGGCACACCTGTATTTGGGGAGTTTCTCCCAGTATTTTCTGRAGATCTCTCAAGCTCTGTCAGGTTGCATGGGGAGTGTCGCTYCACAGCTATTTTCAGGTCTCTCCAGAGATGTTTGATTGGGTTCAAGTCCGGGCTCTGGCTGGGCCACTCAAGGACATTCAGAGATTTGTCCCAAAACCACTCCTGCGTTCTCTTGGCTGTGTGCTTAGGGTCATTGTACTGTTGGAAGGTGAACCTTCACCCCAGTCTGAGGTAGTTAGTGCTCTGGAGCAGGTTTTAATCAAGGATCTCTCTGTACTTTGCTTCGTTCATCTTTCCCTCGATCCTGACCAGTCTCCCAGTTCCTGCAGCTGAAAAACATCCCCACAGCATGATMCTGCCACCACCATGCTTCATGTGATTGTGCCAAGTTTCCTCTAGACTTGATGTGACGCTTGGCATTCAGAACAAAGACTTCAATCTTGGTTCCATCAGACCAGAGAATCTTGTTTCTCGTGATCTGGGAGTCTTTAGGTGCCTTCTTGTTAAACTTCAAGTGGGCTGTCATATCCTTTTACCATAAAGGCCTGATTGGTGGAGTGCTCAGTTTGGCTGGGCATCCAGCTCTAGGAAGAGTCTTGGTGGTTCCAAACTTCGTCCATTTAAGAATAATGGAGGCCACTGTGCTCTTGGGGACCTTAAATGCTGCAGACATTTTTTGGTACCCTTCCCCAGATCTGTGCTTCGACACATTCCTGTCTCGGAGCTCTACGGACAATTCCTTCGACCTCATGGCTTGGTGTTTGCTCTGACATGCACTGTCAACTGTGGGACCTTATATAGACAGGCGTTTGCCTTTACAAATCATGTCCAATCCATTGAATTTACCACAGGTGGACTCCAATCAAGTTATAGAAACATCTCAAGGATGATCAAATATAAACAAGATGCACCTGAGCTCAATTTTGAGTCTTATAGCAAAGGGTCTGAATACTTATGTAAATAAGGTATTTCTGTTTTTAATTTGTAATAAATTGGAGATTTTTTTTTTTTTTTTTTGACATTTTACTTTGTCATTATAGGGTATTGTGTGTAGACTGATGAGGGAAGAAATTATTTTAATCAATTTTAGAATAAGGATTATTAACAAAATGTGGAAAAAGTCAAAGGGTCTGAATACCTTCCGAATGCATTTGTTTCAAGACTAGTACAAGTACATTTCTACTCACCAACCTCATCAGTTATTGTTATTTTCCATGTTAAGGTTACCCTGATTGACCAAGACATCTTCTCAGCCAATGTTAACATGCTATTTACAAAGCAGTTGTGACTGGAGCAGCAACTTATAAGTAACACTTAAAAACTGTGCATCATTGGTTATTCACACTTTAGTTGTTCACATTACATTTCTATAAAATGTGTAATATGTAATGTATAACTAAAATTACAACATTATTGAGTTTAACATAATTTTAACATTAANATTTTGTTGTTACATAGTGGGATTAAAATTGATTTAATTGTAACGTTTTGTCAACTATCTACACAAAATACTCATGTTAAAGTGGAAGATTTATATTCATTTTTTTGAAAAGATTGATAGAAATCAAATGACWAAAATATAGTCGTTGCATAAGTATTCAGCTCCCAGAGTCAATGCAAGCTAGTTGGTAGCGATTACAGCAGTGAGTCTTCTTGGGTTAGTCTRTAAGACCTTTACACACCTGGATTGTGTAATATTAGCCCTTTATTCTTCTCATAATTCTGTAAGCTCAGTCATGATGTTAGTGCTCATGGCTACACAGCCATTTTCAAATCTTGCCTTAGATTTTCAAGCAGATATAAGTCAAAACTGTAACTCGGCCACTCAGGAACATTCACTGTCTTTTTGGTAAGCAACTCCAATGTAGATTTGGCCTTGTGTTGTAGGTTATTGTTCTGCTGAAAGGTGAATTCCTCTCCCAGTGTCTGTTGTAAAGCAGACTGAAGCAGGATTTCCTCTAGGATTTTGCCTGTGCTTAGCTTTGCCGATGCSAAGCATACCTATACCATGATGCAGTTACCACCATTCTTGAAAATAAGTTGGCTGTTACTCAGTAAAAGTGTTGTGTTGGATTTGCCCCAAACATACGTTTTTTTGCAGTATTACTTTAGTGCCTTGTTGAGTACAAGATGTATGTTTTGGAATATTTTTATTCTCTATATTKTTATTATTATTTTCACTCTGTCATTTAAATCATTATTGTGGAGTCACTACAATGTTGTTGATCCATCCTCAGTTTTCTCCCATCACAGCCATTGAACTATGTAACTGTTTTACAATCACCAATGGCCTCATGGTAACATCCCTGAGCAGTTTCATTCCTGTCCTGCAGCTCAGTGCTGAAGAACGACAGTATCTTTGATGTGTCTGGGAGATGTAATACATAATCCACAGAATAATTATTAATTTGACCATGCTTAAAGAGATATTTAATGTCTGATTTGATATTGTTATCAATCTACCAATCACTGCCCTTTTATGAGGCTTTTGAAAGGCTCCCTGATCTTTTTAGTTGAATCTGTGCATTAAATGCAATACTTGAGGGACCTTACAGATGTTGTATGTATGGGGGACAGAGGAAGGTCGAGTCATAAAAAATCATGTCAAGCCCTATTATTTCACACAGAGTCCATGTAACATATGCTGTGATTTTCTAAGCCAATTTTTACTCCCGAACTAATGTAGGCTTACCTAAACAGAGGCTGAATACTTATGCAGTGACTATAGTTTAGTTATCGAATATTTATGAAGCATATTAATCTATTAATTTGTTTTATTTTTTCTTCCACTTTGAGTATTTTGAGTTCATTGTTAACAACAAATGACAATAAAATCAATTTGAATCCTACTTTTTAAAATAATATATATATTATGAATACTTTTGCTAGGCACTGTATACTTATAGTGTACTTGATCACTCACAAGCAGTTTCATAAAATAAATCTATGCTTTAACTTAAAAACAACTATAATTGTATTTTTGATGAACATACTAAAATTATAATTAAAACATTTGACGTACAGCTTTAATGAGTTTAATGTGTTTAAGTTTAATGATAGTGAACACATAGTATACTTAAAAACTGAAAAACAATGCATTTAATTAAAGTACACTTTTAATAAGTGTATTAAAGGTTGATGATAGTATATTTATAGTAAAAAAGACTGCAAAAAACAATGAATTTAAAGTACATTTTAATAAATGGGTTGAAGTGTAATGATATTACATTTATAGTATACCTAAGATATTTGAAGTATATTATTTGCAAGTATAATATACTTGTAATATTTTAAATGTCCTTTTTTTTGCTTAGGCCGCCTATTGTTTTTTTCTGATAGTTGATATAATGTTGAAGATCTGACGTTGTTTCCAAGGTACAAATTCAACATATGTTACACAAGGTTTGTATCACGACACAAGGCGAGACCCAGATGCAGACACAGGAGGCAGATGGTTTGAGCTCTGGTATTTATTATAATCCAGGTCGGGGACAGGCAAGTGTTGATAGCCAGGGCAGAGTTCAAAACGGTACAGGGCTGTGACAGTTTGTCTGTTCTGAAAATTGTTTACCATGATGAAATAATCCAGTGGATGAAATTTCACCCTCAAAAGAACAGTTACGTTGAGGACTTTTTGCAAATCCTAAGTATTGTTTTTTCCCACGATTCCATGTCACAATAAGTTGACAAAGTTACATTGAAAAACATTGATMCAAACAGTTTGTGCCCAGTGGGTATGTTGCTATTTTCTATCTCTCCAAAGCTCAGATGTTTCCAATTTCACACTGTACTGTAAGTATTTTTGCATTGGTGACTTTCTTGGTAGTTTGTGAAGTTTTCTTGATCCCTCTTGTGAGAGAGTTACTGCATATTTTGGGTTGAGTTTGGTTTTGCTCTTTTGTTCTCAGATCTGTAAGCCATGTTCCTTCCCTCCCTATCTCCTTTTCACAGACAAGGTCTCTGTGGAAGACAGATCTTCTCCTCTCTGTTACTTTCCAAACAGTCCTCTGCTTTTCCAATTTTACCCCCTAAAAGCCAACAACAACACAATTTACACATGACTGGCATGTATTTTGGCCTGYTCTTGCTTCTTCTCTCCAGTGCAGTACACTCTCCATTTGCACGGCCTTTCCTTGTGTTACTACAGTTTACAGTATGTAGTCCCTGACTCTCCCGACGCTCTCTTTTCCCCTCACCGCATGTCAAAATGTTAATGGTATTTATTTAATTCACACTGAATCAGTTTTAGCCTAAAACTCTAAATCAAATATGTACATTTTTGTTTTTATCAAGCTTCAATGTGACTGAGACAAGTCATCTGCCAGTGGGTTGTGTACGTACTGCACATGGGCGTTGAGCAGAGCCGTAAGCTTGGAGCTACTACAAGTCTGAAAGTCAACACATTGTCTTCAGAAAGTATTCACATTTTGCAATTGAAATTGAGATTTTGTGTCACTGAACTACACACAACACAATACCCCATAAACTCAAGGCGGAATTATGTTTTTAGAAATTTGTACAAAATAATAAAAATTAAAAGCTGAAATGTCTTGAGTCAATAAATATTCACCACTTTATGGCAAGCCTAAGTAAGTTCAGGAGTAAACATTTGCATAACAAGTCASATAAATTGGAATCATCTGTGGACAGTAACAGTGTTTAACATGAGTTTTGAATGACTACCTCATCTCTATACCCCAAACATACACTGAGTGTACAAATCATTAGGATTATCTGCTCMTTCCATGACATAGACTGACCAGGTGAAAGCAATGATCCCTGACTGGTGTCACTTGTTAAATCCACTTCAATCAGTGTAGCCTTGAGACAGTTGACACATGAYCTGTATATGTGTACAATTAAGTGTGTAGAAAGGGCATGACAAAAAATGTAAGTGCCTTTGAACAAGGTATGGTAGTAGGTGCAGGGCGCACCAGATTGAGTGTGTCACGAACGGCAATGCTGCTGGGTTTTTCACTTAACGGTTTCCCTTGTGTATCAAGAATGGTCCACAACCGAAAGGACATCAAGCCAACTTGACACAACTYTGGGAAGCATTGGAGTCAACATGGGCCAGCATCCCTGTGGAATGCTTGTAGAGTCAATAACCCGACGAATGACGCTGTTCTGAGGGCAAAAGGGGTTGCAACTCAATATTAGGAAGGGGTTCCTAGTGTATTGTGCACTCAGTGTAGAATTATCTTTAASGTCGCTCAGTCGAGAAGTGAATTTCAAAAACAGATTCAACCACAAAGAACAGAGAGGTTTTCCAATGCCTTGCAAAGAAGGCACTTATTGGTAGATCAATAAAAAAAGCGAACATTGAACATCCCTTTGATCATTTTGAAGTTATTCATTACACTTTGAATGGTGTATCAATACCCCCAGTCACTACAAAGATACAGGCGTCCTCTCTAACTCAGTTGCCAGAGAGGAAGGAAACCGTTCAGCGATTTCACCACGAGGCCAATGGTGACTTTAAAACAGTTACAGAGTTTAATGTCTGTGATAGAAAACTGAGGATGGATTAACAACTTTGTAGTTACTCCACAATACTAACCTAAATAAAAAATTAGCCTGTACAGAATACAAATATTCCAACACATGCATCCTGTTTGCAATAAGGCACTAAAGTAAAACTGCAAAAAATGTGGCAAAGAAAATAACTTTATGTACTGAAAACAAATCATTATGTTTGGGGTAAATCTAACACAACACACAACTGAGTACCACTCTTCATATTTTCAAGCATGGCGAWGGCTGCATCATATTATGGGTATGCTTGTCATCTGCAAGGACTAGGGAGTTTTAGGGTAAAAATAACCTAAGTAGAGCTAAGCATAGGCAAAATCCTAGAGAAAAACCTGGTTCAGTCTGCTTTCCAACAGACACTAGYGTACAAATTCACATTTCAGCAGGAAAATAACACCATATATATATACTGGAGATGCTTAGCAAGATAGCATTACATGTTCCTGTGGCCTGGTTACAATTTTGACTTAAATCGGCTTAAAAATCTATGGCAAGACTTGAAAATGGCTGTCTAGCAATGATCAACAACCAATTGGACAGAGCTTTAAAAAAAAAAAAAAAAAGAATAATTTGCAAATATTGTACAATGCAGGTGTGCATAGCTCTCAGAGACTCATCCAGAAAGACTCAAAGCTGTAATCACTGACAATGGTGATCCTAACATGTATTGACTCAGGCGTGGGAATATTTATGTCAATTCGATATTTCAGGATTTCTTTTGTTATACATTTGCAAACATTTCTAAAAACATATTTTCACTTTGTCATTATGGGGGTATTGTGTGTAAATGGTTCAAAACAATTCACAACAAAATGTGGAATAAGTCAAGGGGTATACACACTTTCTGAAGGAACTGTAACCTGTTCAAAGAATTGAGGTGTCAGAAAAGGTTTGCTCCAGTGGGTTGAATTGCAAATCGAGCAAAGATTCTTACATGCATAAGTCTTGTAAAAATGTTRACTGCTTCTGAGAGACACTGTACYAGGTACAGAAATGGCYTCGGCACAGTAAAATCGACACTGCTTTCTAGACGTGAGTGCATCAAAGGGTAGGGAAGCATAAGGCTTACAGTATGTGAGTGCAGTGAAGTAAGAAGCACAAGCTGTAATGTGCCCTGGGTTGTCTGGGGTGGTATGTGTGATATCTCTGCTGTTCAGGCTGCCTCGGCCTCAACGGTGAAGTACACGTCGTGGGTCACTGGGCAGCAAGATGTTGATCATACATGACTGGCCGAGTAGCATGATGGGAGAACAAATTGAATGCCATTTCTCACCACCAAACTACTCAGCAGTCTGGAGTTTAGCAGCAAGAGTCTTGCCTCCTTTTTACCTGGAGGCATTGGTGCTGTTCCAAATGACACCCTATTCCATATATACAGTAGATTCAGAAAGTATTCACACCCCTTGACTTTTTTCACATTTTGTTGTGTTCCTGCCTGAATTTAAAAAGAAATTAAATGGAGTTGTTGTGTCACACGCTGTAACAACCTGACAAGACGAACTGGCACAGACAGAAAACTCATGTATAAATACACAGGAGATAATTGAGACAAATGGGAGACACCAGGTGGGGGGTGGAGACAAGCACAAGACAGGTGAAACAGATCAGGATGTGACTGTCCCTCAGTCGAACATTAAATTTCAAACACTGATTCAACTACCCGAGTAGGCTCCCGAGTGGCGCAGCGGTCTAACACTATGTCCAAACCAGACGCTGAACCAATTATATTAATTTGGGGACAGGTAGAAAAGCATTAAACTTTTATGGCAATCAAGCCAGCTAGCCTGCAGTTGCTAGCTAATTTGTCCTATTTAGCTAGCTAGCTTGCTTTTGCCAGCTAATCTGTCCTGGGATATAAACATTGAGTTGTGATGTTACCTGAAATGCACAAGGTCCTCTAGTCTGACAATTAATCCACACATAAAACGGTCAACGGAATATTTTCTTATCTCTCCTCCTTCCAGGCTTCTTTTCCTTCTTTGGACTTTATATGGCGATTGGCACCTAACTTTCATAATAAGGRGCATTACCACAACCGACCTCAGTTCATCTTTCACTCACCCACGTGGGTATATGTTCCTAAAAACCAATGAGAAGATGGCACGTGGGTATATGTTGTGAGAGGCAGGACTTGCAGCGCGTTCTGCGTCACAAATKAAATCAACTTCTATTTTAGCGCCTGGKAACGCAGATGCTCTTTGGCGCGTGCAATCYGTGTGGGTACAATGATTGAATAACATGTATGTGTAAATTTATTTTGCAAGGCTCGCACATGCGATGCGACTGGTGTGGTCAGCATGTTAGGCACTGTATCTCAGTGCTTGATGCGTCACTACAGACACCCTGGTTTGAATCCAGGCCGTATCACAACCGGCTGTGATTGGGAGTTGCATAGGGCGGCACACAATTGGCCCAGTGTCGTCCAGGTTTGGACATCATTGTAAATGAGAATTTGTTCTTAACTGACTTGCCTAGTTAAATAAAGGTTAAATACATATATATATATATGTTTTTTTATACAAAGACCAGGGATTTTTGCCAATTCTTCACAAAGAAGGGCACATTGGTAGATGGGTAAAAGTTAAGAAAGCAGACATTGAATATCCCTTTGAGCATGGTGATGTTATTAATTACATTTTTGGATGGTGTATGAATACAACAAAATGTGAAAAAAGTCAACAGGTGTGAATTCTTTCTGAAGGCACTGTAGTGCACTAATTTTGAACAGAACTCTAGGGGKCCTGGTCAAAAGTAGRGCACTATAAATAGAATATGGGGCCAAATGTACCCTTGTGTACCACTTCCACCTCACACACTGGGCAGAGAAGCAGGAGAGTCATGTCAATTAATGACTACAAAGAAAAATGGGCATTGATAAATGGTCAAGGAAATGTTCCCTTCCAGGACTGTGGTGGCCATCATTATCTTCACAGTAGTGTTCTGGGTCAGGAGAGTCCATGAMTGTGTCCTAAATGGCCCCCTATTCCCTTTATAGTGCACTACTTTTGACAAGGGCCTATGGGCCATTGGAGGACAAGGTATGCGAGGCTCCATTTCCTGTTACTGTGGGGGTGGTGGACATGATAGAACATTCACAATAGGCTTTGTAATTGAAGTTATCTAATAACGCACAAGTGAACGCAGTTATGGTCTGCTTCATCCACCACTACTTAGCATGTACCTCTGCACTGTACAACGTGGTGGGAAATGTGCTACACAGAGAGAGCGCGTGAATAAGTAGTGATGGATTGCACACGTGTTGGAGATTAATTGTGTTTATACAATCAGAAACCTCTCAACTCTCTCTCTTTCTCTCTCATGCTCGCTCTCTCTCGCCTCAACGTCTTTTTTATTTATTTCACATCCTTTACCTCTGTGAGTGATCCATAAATTGTTATTTTACGTAGATTGCCTTGTGCCACACATGTTCTATAAATTGTTAATCCCAATGGTTACTAAACTTATGGGCATTTCTTCACCTTAGCTCCTTTGGTCAGCATTCATTGTACACTCTTAGAAAAAAAGGTACTAGATAGAACAGAAAAGGGTTATTAGGCATGTCCCCATAGGAAAACCCTTGGAAGATCCCTTTTTAGTTCACCTGGTCAGTCTATGTCATAGACTCTATGTCATGGAAAGACCAGATGTTCCTAATGTTTTGTACACTCAGTGTATACTCCCATACATTTTTGGAACTGATACCAGGCTACCTTCAGACGAGTATTTTGAGGCTTGTGGGAAACAACGACATGTACATGTATGTTGCAGTCTCACCTCTACATAGAGGGTTCACATCAGTGTGAACTTGTCCAAATGGTTTGCTACASAAATGTTCATGAGAAAACCAATTGTCGAGAAGTCTTATTTTCTGACAAACACTGCTCTAGCTCTACCACCTTTKATCAGCAACATCAGCAGATGTGGTGGATTGAGATGCACCCAATGSAAAAAAACAGATATCTCCAGGGATCGGACCCTTTTTTTTACAATTTTTGCCTAAAATTGCATACCCAAATCTAACTGCCTTTAAGGACCTTTTTTTCTCTTTACCTTTATTTAKCTAGACAAGTCAGTTAAGAATAAATTCTTATTTTCATTGACGGCCTAGGAACAGTGGGTTAACTGCCMTGTTCAGGGGCAGAACGACAGACTTTTACCTTGTCAGCTCGSGGATTCAATCTTGCATCCTTTCGGTTACTAGTCCAACATTCTAACCACTAGGCTACCTGCCACCTGAAGCAAGGATATTCATATTCTTGATACCATTTGATAGGAAACACTTTGAAGTTTGTGGAAATGTGAAAGTAATGTAGGAGAATATAACACATTAGATCTGGTAATAGATAATACATAGAAAAAAACGTGTTATTTTTTTCTCCATAATCTTTCAAATGCAAGAGAAAAGCCACAATGTGTTACTGCGGTTTAGGCGCAATTTAGATTTGGAACACTAGAATGCAGCGGTGTATGTGCAAAGTTTTAGACTGATCCATTGAAAGATTGCATTACTGTTCAAAATGTTGTATCAAGTCTGCCCAAATGTGCCTAATTGCTACATTTTCAAGTACGGAACTGTGCACTCCTCAAACAATAGCATGGTATTATMTCACTGTAATAGCTACTGTAAATTGGACAGTGCAGTTGGATTAACAAGAATTTAAGCTTTCTGCCCATATCAGATATGTCTATGTCCTGGGAAATGTTCTTGTTACTTATAACGTCATGCTAATCACATTAGCGCACGTTAGCTCAATAGTCCCGCGGGGCGGGGTGGGGGGGACTGGGTTGCTGGGGGACCCTGATTCAGAGAAGTTTTGAAGATATTAGTCTAGTTTGGCACATTTTTACCCGAATCATTATCGTCAWATTTCCCAGCATGCTCTACTGCAAGGCAATTTTTTTAGAATAGTTTTTAACGRTATCAGTCTCTGTTTTTGKATGTAAATTGATTGATTAATTAATCTTATGCTACACAAAGTRAAATAATGTACATTTATGCAAACAAATCCAATCAGTTAGTTAGGTTTTTTCACACCTGTTTCTGAAATGGTTGTTCCAGTTTTAGTGGGTTAGCTAGTCTCTTCAGTCATTATGAATGCAGGTTGCYGGTGAATAAAAAATTCCAACTGTTGGAACTCCAAACACTAGCAGCATAATGTCGTGTTTAGGTAGGGTTGCAAAATTCTTGTAACGTTTCCAAATTTCCCAGGCTTTCAAAAAGCACAGTTGGAAATGGGAGGGAATAAGCAGGAAATCTGGAATCCTTTAACCAGGATTTCTGGGAAATCTGTTTACGTTTATAGAATTTTGCAACCCTTTTTGCAGACCTGATGTGACCAGTAAACCATGAGTGATTGTGTAAAAATTAACGCCACATGTGTCGTTCCTAAATAGACACAGGGATGTGTTAAAAAATAACACATATTTTCTAAGAATCCCTGCTTATGCCAGGGTTGTGGCTGCAGCATGACAGCATGATAATGCTGTTTATCTAATTGTCTAWAGGCAGATGTCTTTCAATCTTCTATTGGGTAGGACTGATTGGACGCCCCTGTGCAAGACTATACTCTGCACTTTTGTCAAATTGCCCCGTTGTTATGACAACCGCTGTGTTGTAAATAATACCACATAATGCCGCCCCCTCTCAACAACGTCACAGTCACAGTCATCAGTACATCTGCAACAAGAGGGAAAAGTGGTCGGTAGTTAGATTTCAAGCTAGGAGAACACTYTGTCCTATTTTGTGTAGTTATAGAGATGTAGATCATTCACAATAATTCATTTGTGATTTTGGGGAGGATATGGAGGACAACAGACTATCCATGATCTGAGTTGATTTCTAGTGTTTTCCTTTTAATATAAAGGCTCCTCAGGGTATCACCTCCGAGTTTCCTGATCCATACAGTATGTCAATATAGATCAGAGATAGAAAGAATWTAACACAAAATGCCACGGACTATCTCACTCTGCCATCTTTCTCTTTTGTGCTTTAATTCTGCCTCCCTCTCTTGTTTTCATAAACATATGCCTGCCGGATTGATCCCTCCCTTCTTAATTTCCACACACCCCACGCCACCACCGCACCAAGATCAAACCATATCCCCCCATGTGTGGAGACACACGCACACACAAAGCTGGGCTTGTAAAGCCCCATAGTCCCTTGTGACTCAGTTAGTAGTGCATGGTGCTTACAATGCCAGTGTTGTGGGTTTGGTGACCCGTATGAAAAKTGTATGCACTCARTTCTGTAAATCACTCTGGATAAAAGTGTCTGGTTATATGTAAGCCACTGTTTGAGGTTTACTGAGTAGACGTGGGATTATGACCATGGTTTAATTAAGKATCCAACAGATACCTCAGTGCCTCTAGGGATGGGGCATGAGTGGCTGAAAAGGTGAACAGGTTGAGGTCAAGGTGGAGAGGGTACATCCAGACTACCACCCCCCTTCTTGTGCTGGCCTGCCTGCTCTTTCTCTTCGCTAATTTTCGGTCTGTTGCATGTAGAATATCCACATCTCAGGAAATCGTTTTGTGAGCTATTGAAGTTTGAAGGTTCGAATGTCTGGTGAATATTGAAACTCAAGACAACATTACTACGGTTTTTCACCAAGCTTTTCGCTTTGGACGTTTTTATCTGCTCTACCACACACACACCTGTCTGGTAAGGTTGAACGCCTCTGCTCCTACTCAACCTCCCGAAAAAAGCTTCTCTCAAGCGTGTGACACCTACTCCCGTTGCCTGCAGCACTGCTGCTTGGATCCCACCCTGCGATCTGCTCCCCATCTGCCCTGGCCTGTCTCCTCCTTTCTGGTACAGGTACGCCTGCCACAGTCCCCACTCTCCCCCGAGCTTTTGCTCATCTCCAGCACACACAGACATACAAACACACCACAGACTATGGACTGATCTGAATTTTATATAGGCTAATTAAGTTGTGAAGCTTATTATGTGAGCTTACTCAGAAACACTTTAATTAAAGTTGCACTGTTTGCTCCAAGATTTCCTGGTAGCTAAACCMTTAATAAATTGCCTAATTTCAGTTTATGTGACAAAATAAGATAGTATAGAGTATAAAATGATTTTACCAAAACCAAAAATAGTGTTGTTTCAACTGTTTGAGCTGGTGCACAAAACCTAAAGTAAAAGACGCAAAAACAAAACTGATGACCAGGAAGCATAGAAATAGCGCCCATAGAACATATCTCCCGCTTATTAGACTTACTTTTAAGTGGAATTATAGATCTATAACTCATATTTCTATGTGAATTTGTCAAGTGTATTTACAATGGCTAGCCCCAATCGGTTGTATATTTTTCTTGTGCTTTATGTAATTTGCTTCATTACTCATGTGCGCTTTGTTGACTATGAACTTGCTCGTTTACCCAACCGTGGGACAGATTTTGCTTGTTCCCACACTTGTGAATCTGACTCTCTATRGGTTACACTCTTGGCCTCCCATCCTATTCTAATGTGCATCTACACCCTGGCCAGTCTACTGTTAGTTGCCCCAATTCTGACTTGTGCTCTGATTTCTGCTTCAATGATTTCTGCTTTCCTAAATGCCTGGGTTTTCTGCATGTTACCACTACAAGCGTATTACCTAAAATGTTTCAATTAAAAGTGTGGGTTCACAGCTCCAATCCAGATGTGTTGGTCATTACTYAGACGTGGTTAAGAAAGAGTGTTCTGAACACTGATGTTAACCTTTATGGTTATAACTTTTTTCAGCAAGACAKATTTTCCAAAGGTGATGGAGTGGCAATCTTTTCAAAAGAACACCTTCAGTGCTCAGTTGTCTTCACCTAGTCTGTTCCCAAACAATTTGATTTGATGGTTTTAAGCATGAACTTTTTTTGGGATAGGGGGCAGTATTGGGAAGTTTGGATGAATGAGGTGCCCAAAGCAAACCGCCTGTTAATGCATGGTAGTATTGGATAGAAAACACTAAAACATTTCCAAAACTGTTAAAATAATGTCTGTGAGTATAACAGAACTGATATGGCTGGCGAAAACATGAGGGAAATCCATCCAGGAAGTGGGCTTTTTTTGATGTGAGTGCTTTTCAATTGCCTGCCTATACAGTATGTAATGGATTAGGACCCAGATTGCAGTTCCTATGGCTTCCACTAGATGTCAAGAGTCTTTAGACATTGTTTCAGGCTTGTTTTCTGAAAAATGAAGAAGAATGAGACCATTTTGTAAGTGGACTGTAGAATCAACCTGAGCTGGTTTGAGCGTGACCGATTGCGCTCCCTTCGTTGTTTTTTCTTTCTATTGAATACGCTATTGTCCGGTGGAAATATTATKAATTATTTAGACAATTGACAACCTGAGGATTAATTCTAAACATCGTTTGACATGTTTTGACAAACTTTACCYGTACTATTAGGGTTGTTTTAAGGTGGAGATATGGTTATTCTGTTGCAGTCATGCGCAATGTTCTTGGTTGGTCATCAATCGACAAGATAATTGAAAAAAACYTGCTTATTTTATTTCATAATAGACCTCATTTAAAACGGCCAAGTTCTATTCACAACAGTATTCAGTTGGTAAGAGACAGACATTCCGTAAATACTAGGAATAGATTGTCCACCATCTATGCGTTATRCAGACAGAAAAGAGAAATAGGCAAAAMAACATTTTGATTTAGAAAAATAAAGAAATGGAATYAATTAACTGAGCAAACTAGAAACCTTTCAATATATAAATGTAAACATTATTTTAAAACGATTTAAATATAATACATAGAAATGTTGTGGGACTATAGTAGATGAAGAATCTATATTTTTTAGATTGAGTATTTGTTGGGTCATTATGTTATTATGTTATGTATGTTTGTAATAGTMTGTTAAATGTGAAAATGTTTAAGGACTCTTGGAAGATTAGTCCAAATGGGGACTAAAAGAGATCCAAATTAAATAAAACGAAATAAAAACTATTAGGATGATTTCYTCTGCATGTTGTGACCGCCTTTGAGCCAGTTGATTACTGAACAAAACGCGTCAACAAAACAGAGTTTTTGGGACATAAAGAGGAACAAAACTAACATTTATTGTGTAACAGGGACTCTTGTGACTGCAACCAAATGAAAATCATCAAAGGTAAGAGATAACTTTTATGCTATTTCTGACTTTCGTTACTCCTCTACTTGGCTGGAAAATGTTTGTATGCTTTTGTAAGCGGGGCGCTGTCCTCAGATAATCGCATTGTATGCTTTCGCCGTAAAGCCTTTTTGAAATCTGACACAGCGGCTGGATTAACAAGAAGTTCATCTTTAAGCCGATGTATTACACTTGTATCTTTTATGATTGTTTATTATGAGTATTTCTGTATTTTGAATTTGGCGCTCTGCAATTTCACCGGATGTTGTCGAGGTGGGTCGCTAGCGGAKCGCCTATCCCTAAATTAAGCTTTCAAATAGCTCTTTGTTGACAGTTGCTGGGTGTGATCGTCCACCATCACCACCCTACCTGCCCTAAACTCTCTCCTGTCTTAAAACAATGGAACTCCCGAAATCTCTCTGATTATTACCAATCCCACAAGGTATGACTCCAAACACCCAGACAATGCTACTCTCCTTGATGTTATCCTCACAAYTAATKCTGATATGTATCAGTCTGGTGTTTTCTGTAACGACCTTAGYGATCACTGTTTTACAACCTGTGTTCGTAATGGCTGCTCAGTTAAACGACCTGTCCTGATTTGTCATAAACACTTGCTAAAAAACTTTAATGAGCAAGCCTTCCTTCATGATCTGGCCTATGTAAATTGGTATAGAATCAGCTTAATCCCCTCTGTTGAAGACGCTTGGACCTTTTTTGTATATTTTCAGTGGTATTGTGAACAAACAAGCCCACATAAAGAAAATTTGAATTAAAAACAGGTTCAGCACCTGATTTGACTGTGATCTGGCAGAGTTACTCCACCTCAAGAACACCCTTTGGCAAAATGCTTGGTACACAAATGCTCAGACTGGCTGGTGTTCAGGCAATTGAGAAATAAGTGCACTCAGGCTATCAGGAAGGCCAAAGTTAGTTACTTTAGGAAGCAGTTCTCTCTGTGTGGATCTAACCCCTGAACAAGGCAGTTAACACACTGTTCCCGGGTAGGCTGTCATTGTAAATAAGAATTTGTTCTTAACTGACTTTCCTAGTTAAATAAAGGTTAAATAAAAAAATGTAAAACAGAAGAAGCTCTGGAAAACAATGAAAGACCTGGAGAATAAACCATCCTCCTCATAGCTGCTCATGTCCCTTAATGTTGATGTTGTGGTTGTTACTGACAAAGAGCGGGAGGCTGAGCTCTTTAATCACTACTTCATTAAGTCAGGATTCCTATTTGACACAGCCATGCCTCCTTGCCAGTCRAACATTTCCTCATCTCCCAGCCCTGCTAATGTACACAGTTTATCCCTGCAGATGGTCAAGTTTAAGGAGTTCCTTAAACTTGACCCCCAAACAAACATCTGGGTCAGATGGTTTAGATCGTTTCTTCTTTAAGGTTGCAGCCTCTATCYTCGCCGAGCCTATCMCTCACCTTTTAACCTGTCTCCTCTCTCGAGAGGTTCCCATTGCTTGGAAAGCAGCCAAGGTGTGTCCTTTAAATCAAGCTGATCCTAACTGTTACCAGATTTTATATTGCCCTGTTTATCAAAAGTGTTGGAAAAACTTGTCAATAATCAACTGACTGGCTTTCTTGATGTCTATAGTATTCTCTATGGTATGCAATCTGGTTTCTGCACAGGTTATGGATGTGTCACTGCAACCTTACAGGTCCTACATGATGTCGCCATTTCCCTTGATTCTAAGCAATGTTGTGTTGCTATTTTTATTGACTTGGCCAAAGCTTTTGATATAATGGACCATTCCATTATTGTAGGCCAACTAAAAGTTATTGGTGTCTCTGAGAGGTCTTTGTCCTGGTTTGGTAACTACAGTGGTCCGACCTTTGAAAGCTGCAGCGTACTGCAGCACAGCTTACCGCAGAATTCTAAGGCACGTTATTTAAGTGCCAACCACTGGTAGCATTAATAGTAGTTAGTGCTAGTTTGACCACCAGAGGGCATCTTTGAGAAGCATTTGATAGCCTTCAATAGTGGCTGTACTAGAATTTAAAACCTTTTTTTGTAAGAACATAGTATATGGGACTGATTTTATGAAATTTTACTTAATTKATTTGATTAATATTATGGTGTTTCTATTCCAAGAAAAAACAAAAACCCTCCGGGTTTCCGTTAGGATGGAGCGGGAAATATGGCGCTGTACAATGTGACAGTCGGGAGTAGGCTACAGTGCTGGGCAATTTAGTTAAAGAATCCCAATGTTGTGCGGGCATGCAAGGGACCTTGGTTCAATTCCCCGATAMGGAGGAAGGAGTTGGCTGTCCTTGTAAATAGGAATTTGTTCTTAACTGATTCCATATGTGTTATTTCATAGTTGTGATGTATTCACTATTATTCTACAATGTAGAAAATAGTAAAAATAAAGAAAAACCCTGGAATGAGTYGGTGTGTCCAAATTTTTGAGGCCATCAAGACGTTTTGGCTAGAGAAATTGYCGATACTACAATGCAAKAAATACACTGATCATCTCAGCAAGTTTTTACTCGTGGTCGTGGAACAGGGTGGGAGTGCAACTAAAACATAGTTTAAAACTAGGTAGCGTCCCACCTGGCCAAAATCCYGTGAAATTGCAGAGCGCGAAATTCAAACTARAGTATTAWAAATATTTTACTTTCATAAAATCACAAGTGTAATACATKAAAATAAAGCTTATCTTCTTGTTAATACAGCCGCTGTGTCAGATTTCAAAAAGGCTTTACGGCGAAAGCAAACCATGCGATTATCTGAGGACAGCGTCCCACATACAAACACATGAAAAACCTATTTCAACCAGGCAGGTGCGACACGAAAGTCAGGAATAGCAATATAAAAATGCCTTACCTTTGATATTCTTCTGTTGGCACTCCAAAATGTCCCAGTTACATCAAAAATTGTCCTTTTGTTCGATAATGTCCTTCTTTATATCCATAAAAACTCTTCATCCGAAGAGGAGGAGCAGGGATTGAACCAAAATGCAGCGTTGTGTGATGACATAATTTATTTAAACAAGACGAAAAAACGAACTATACTTGAATAATTAACAAAACAAATAAACGATGTAGACAGACCTGGACGACGAACTTACATGAAACACGAAGAACGCAATAACAGGAAAACTGACTACATAAAACGAACGAACAAACAAAACCGAAAACAGTCCCGTGTGGCATAACATACTGACACAGGAGACAACCACCCACAAACAAACAGTGTGAAAACACCTACCTTAATATGGCTCTCAATCAGAGGAAATGAAAACCACCTGCCTCTAATTGAGAGCCATATCAGGTCACCCTTTAAACCAACATAGAAACAGAAAACATAGACTGCCCACCCAAACTCACGTCCTGACCAACTAACACATACAAAACAGGTCAGGAACGTGACATTCAGTCAATAATCCACCCAGTTTCCCTCCATCAAAATGCATACAAAATGAATCCCAAACGTTACTAATAAACTTTTCTAAACAAGTCAAACAACGTTTATAATCAAACCTTAGGTACCCTAATACGTAAATAAACGATAAAATGTAAGACGGAGAATATGTTATTGTCTTTACCGGAGAAAAATACCAAAGAATGCGCTCTCTTCCACGCGCTTGGAAACACTACAGCCAAAATGGGAGCCACCTAGAAAAACAACAATTTCTGGTTCATTTTTTGAAAAAACCCCAGCCTAAAACTCTTTCTAAGGACTGTTGACATCTAGTGGAAGCCCTAGAAACTGCAATCTGGGAAGACTTGGCCTTATAATAATTGTGATAGCCATTGAAAAAGGTGGTAGGCCGATTTTTTGGGGGGGGTGGTTTGTCCTCGGGGTTTCGACTGCCAATTTAGTTCTGTTATACTCACAGATATAATCTTAACAGTTTTATAAACTTTAGAGTGTTTTCTATCCAAAGCTACCAATTGTATGCACATCCTAGCTTCTGGGCCTGAGTAACAGGCAGCTTACTTTGGGCACACTTTTCATCCGGACGTCAAAATACTGCCCCCTACCCAAGAGAGGTTAAATATCTATCTGAATTTTGAATGTCTTTTTTCTAGTTATTTTATTAACGAAAGCATAAATATGTTGATGAAGAAATAGTGTACCACTGTTTTGAGTTAGAAATGTAACACTTCAGAGTACTTAAGCATCGAATACATTGTAGGTAGGGGGATGATCACACCTACAGTAGCAGGGATATAAAAAGTCTATTGTCCTGATAATCTGGCTACAAGTGGTTGAAAACCTGTTTTCAAAATGCCACCAGCGGTCCATCACTGCTGTAAAAAAAACACAGCATCTTGTTTACATCTTGTTTAGATTCTTTATTGTAATCACAATGTCAAAAATAATGCATCTACCTTTCCAATTACTTTTAGAGTCTGTGATTAACTTGATTAATATTATGTTGTTTATGTTCCGAGAAAAACGAAAAACTGTTAGGATGGAACGGAAAATATGGCGTTGTACAACATGAGGGTTGGGCTATTTAGCTAAATAATCCCTGTGTTGTGCACAGGCAAGCGGGAGACCGGGGTTCAATTCCCCTACGGGGAGGAAGGAGTAGGCTGCCCATAATTTGTTCTTAACTGACTTGCCTAGTTAAATAAAGGTTACACTAAGATCATAACATTTCTACATCAGAATTCTTGTCTAACCAGTACCCAAACAGATAATCAGTCAAAATAAAAATCTAATTAATTTATCAAGACCAGTCCCCATGCTAAGAGCAGCGTGAAACGGTGCTAAAATAGTTGTAGGCTAATGCTTCAAATCCTATTGCTTCTAATTTCAAAATGCTCTTTAAATAAATAAGACCTACACCACCTTTAACAACACATTACTAAACACTAGTGAGACTCGGTAGGCCTACAGTATATCGAAAAATATGACGTGACTCTCCGCCAATAATTACATATAGAGGATTGGAGGATTCTAAATTAAAACCAAAAGTCGCCTCATGGGTCTCCCGGCACAGGTATCTGTAGCAACGCATTTTGCAAAGCGATGCGATGACTTAGACAGCTGTGCCACTGGAGCGGCCCCATCCACAAAGTTTCAAAATACAGAGAGGTGTTGGTAAAGGTATATTGTCCTGCTAATTGCCCATGATGGGCTATTATAATACTGTACATGGTGTCCAGGTCAGGATAACCAAAACATTTCTTTATTAAAGACTTCAGAAAGAATGTTGGTACTTATTTATGTTGATCCAAAGAGTCACTCAGTGTCACGATCGTCAATGGGAGAGAGAGAGGACCAAGGCGCAGCGTGTGGAAAATACATCTTCTCTTTATTAGAAGAAGGACAACGAAACAAAACAACAACCAGACGAACGTGAAGCTATCAAAGACTAAGTGCAAACATGCAAGACACAGACAATTACCCACAAAACCCCAATGCCTATGACTGCCTTAAATATGGCTCTCAATCAGAGACAATGAACCACAGCTGCCTCTAATTGAGAACCAATCTAGGCAGCCATAGACATAACTAGACAACTACACTAGACACACCAAAAACACATACATTCCCCATGTCACACCCTGACCTAACTAAAAAACATAAAGAAAACAAAGAATACTAAGGCCAGGGCGTGACACTCAGCTTTATGTAGGTGCCGGCTATACGACTGTGCCATCAACTTGACAATATATTACAACATTTTGGAGGTTATTTCGTTTTCAAAAAAACTAAAGTGAGCGATTGTAATCCGAATGAAATGCCAAAATAATATTTGTAAAGGCCAAGACATTTATTTCTGTTTTTAGAGGGAGAGAAACGCTAGGCCAATTGTGTGTCACCCTATGGGGCTCCCAATCATGGTCGGATGTGATACATAATAATTCTTAACATAGAACCTAACTTAGAAATACATTTGACTATATAATTATCCCCCTAGCCTCCATCTAGGCAAGTCTATTGTCCAGCTACCTGCTAGAACAGCAGGAATGTTTCCCTAGTCAGCGCCATTATTAGTGCAATGCCTAGTGTGGCGGGGTGGGGGTTCTACCCCCCTTCCCTCCTCCTCCGTTCCCCATGGGCTAAGTCTGTCTTCTGTGCCGGCTCTGCAGCCCATCCGGTGCCCCCTGCCCTCGTGCCTTGAACCTTGCGCGGTTTCAGTGGATACAGCTGGAGAACTGCAAGGCAAACCCGTTGTGCGCCACTCGGAAGCCATGACCAATATATATTGTCTAGCTAATACCCTGGTTATTAATAAATCTTTGAGAATATCCAAAGGGCTTTAATATAATTCTAAATTGACAATAATAATAATCATCGCTTTGTTTAAAAAATAACAATATTTTGGAGATGATTTTGTTTCCAAATAATGTAAAATGAGCGAGGAAAAAGGCCATTCTTGGACATGGGGTGAAACATTGTTACTAATTTGTAAATAAAGCCAGTTTGTTATTTCGAATTTTTTATTTCTGTTTTTAGAGAGAGAGAAACCAAAAACCTACAGTCATCTCATGGGTCTCCCAGTCGAGGCCGGCACAGGTATTGAACCAGCATCTGTAGCAACACAGCTTGCACTGTTTTGCAGTGTCTTAGACCGTTGCACCACTCAGGCGCTGTACAACGCAACTGATCAGCTAGTAGGCTATGCTACTACAGTAAGAGCAAAATAATCCTAACACTTCCACACCCTAATTTTAGTCTAAGTTCCTCTTAGAATGAAAACCTTAGTGTAACAGGTTTAGGAAGTAATTCTGAAGTCGTGCACAATTATCAGTTCCTATTTAGGTTTATGTCGCCCATTCATTGTCAGTTAGAGAAACAGTAGGACCCAAAAGCATAACCTGCTGTCTCTTATACACATCTAGATGTGTATAAGAGACAGACACAAATGTGCTCGAACTCCCCCTTGCGCTGGTCTGGAGCAATGAAGTGGTGATGTACGGTACTAAACCACAAATTACCTCTACGTACCGCAGCATAATCACAAAACTTTTAGTGGAGCAACCACTGTACCTCTCTCAAAGAGTGCAGTGTATAAAATCAGAACATCTGCTGTCTCAGCCACTGCCTGTCACCAAGGGAGTACCCGAAGGCTCAATCCTAGCCCGCATGCTCTTCTCAATTTACATCAACAATATAGCTCAGGCAGTAGGAAGCTCTCTCACCCATTTATATGCAGATGATACAGTCTTATATTCAGCTGGCCCCTCCCCAGATTTTGTGTTTAACGTCTACAACAAAATTGGCTTAGTGTCCAACAAGCTTTCTCTGCGCTTAACCTTATTCTGAACACCTCCCAAACAAAGGTCATGTGCAGTGGTGGAAAAAGTACTTGAGTAAAATTAAAGATACCTTAATAGAAAATGACTGAAATAAAAGTGAGTCACCCAGTAAAGTAATACTTGAGTAAAAGTCTAAAAATATCTGGTTAAAATGTATTTAAGTACAGTGGTGGAAAAGTAAAAAATTGTCATACTTGAGTAAATGTAAAAGGTAAAAGTATATACCTCAAATTCCTTATGTTAAGCAAACCAGATGGCAGGATTTTCTTGTTTTTTTATTTATTTACGGACAGACAACGGCACAGTCCAACACTCAGACATCATTTACAAGCGCAGTATTTATGTTTGGTGAGTCCGTCAGATCAGAGGCAGTAGGGATGACAACGTATTATATTGATAGGTGTGTGAATTGAACCATATTGCTGTCCTGCCTGAGCATTCAAAATGTAACGAGTACATTTGGGTTTCATTGAAAATGTAATGGAGTAAAAAGTACATATTTTCATTAGGCATGTAGTGGAGCAAAAGTTAAAGCTGCCAAAAATAGAAATATTAAAGTACAGATACCCAAAAAAACTATTTAAGTAGTACTTCAAAGTAGTTTTACTTAATTACTTTACACCACCGGTCATGTGGTTTGGTAAGAAGAATGCCCCTCTCCCCACCAGTGTGATTACTATCTCTGAGTGTTTAGAGTATGGGAGTATGGCTAGACGGTACACTGTCCTTCTTTCAGCACTTATCCAAGCTGCAGGCTAAGGTTAAATCTAAACTAGGTTTCCTCTATCGTAATCGCTCCTCTTTCACCCCAGCTGCAAAACTAAGCCTGATTCAGATGACCATGCTAGATTACGGAGACATAATTTATAGATTGGCAGGTAAAGGTGTATCTGTGCTTTAATTGACTATTTATATTTTTGCCAAATTTTAATTTGACTTCCCTACATTCCTAAATAAAATAATGTACTTTTTACTCCATACATTTCCCCTGACACCCAAAAGTACTCGTTACATTTTGACAGGAAAATGGTCCAACTCACACTCTTATCAAGAGAACATCACTGGTCATCCCTACTGCCTCTGATCTGGTGGACTCACTAAACACTAACTGCACTGTCCAATTTACAATAGCTACTTTATTACAGTGAAAAAATACCATGCTATTGTTTGAAGAGAGTGCACAATTATGAAGTTGAAAATGTATTAATAAACCAATTAGGCACATTTGGGCAGTCTTGATACAACATTTTGAACAGATATGCATTGGTTCATTGGATCAGTCGAAAACTTTGCACATACACTGCTGCTGTCTAGTGGTCAAAATCTAAATTGCACCGGGGCTGGAATAATACATTATGGCCTTTCTCTTGCATTTTAAAGATGATTGTACAAAAATAAAAATAAAAATTTCTCTTTGTGTTATCTTTTACCAGATCTAATGTGTTAACCTCTCCTACATTAATTTTAAATGTCCACAAACTTCAAAGTGTTTCCTTTCAAATGGTATCACTAATTAGCATTGTCTTGCTTCTAGTCCTGAGCTACAGGCAGTTAGATTTGGGTATGACATTTTAGTTGAAAAAAAAAAAAAAAAGGGTCCAATAGTTAAATAAAGCTTAAATAAATAAAATGTACAATGTAGAAAAGGGTGTTATAAGCCCACTTTTCATCCCCCTTTAAATCTACAGTTGCTACATCCATTTTTGTACTTATGAATTAATTATATATACCAATTGATTCTTATAAATGCCTCAGGAGCTAAGTTCAACTGTCGTACCCCATCAGAACCAAAAATATATGCTTGTTTTACTCAAAATGTTCTAAACAAAGTAAATGTAAACAAATGGTTAAATCTATAATTTGATATCATGGATGGTCAGTCCTTGCATCCATAGCTCTGTCTATGAATTTGAGAGTGGTTACATTTCTCCAGCCTCATGCCTCAACTTTTTACCTACAGTAAATGGGCGAGGAGTCCGGTTTGTTATTGTTTAATCTGCTAATTGCCCATTTAATGTGCAACAGAGTTGTTTGAGGATGAGGATATATTAGAGAACAATGCTTGGATATATTTTTGGGAAAACAAACAAAACAAGACATATAAAACATGTATCTTTCATCAAAGTTTATGATGAGTATTTCTGTTATTTGATGTGGCTCTCTGCAATTTCTCCGGATATTTTGGTGGCATTTCTGAACATGGCGCCAATGTAAACTGAGGTTTTTGGATATAAATATGAACTTTATCGAACAAAACATATATGTATTGTGTAWCATGAAGTACTATGAGTGTCATCTGATGAAGGTCATCAAAGGTTAGTGATTCATTTTATCTCTATTCATGCTTTTTGTGACTCCTGTCTTTGGCTGGAAAAATGGCTGTGTTTTTCTGTGATTTTGCAGTGTCCTAACATAATCGTTTGTGGTGCTTTCGCTGTAAAGKCATTTTGAAATCGGACACTGTGGTMGSATTAACYAGAAGTGTATCTTTAAAWTGGTGTGAAATACTTGTATGCTTGAGGAATTTTAAATATGAGATTTCTGTTGTTTGAATTTGGCGCKCTGCACTTTCACTGGCTGTTGTCATATCGATCCCGTTAACGGGATTGCAGCCCTAAGACGTTTTAATTGTTGAATCCTTTTGGTAGGCAATGGCTATTGATCTCACAGTGCTAGATCTGTCTCTTTAATACATCATTTTTGTTGTTTATGCTATGAGTAATGCATTGCCCTTTTCCGATCCTGTTGTGTTCTTAATTCCATTTCATGTCTGTTGTCTAAAGGCCACATGAATCAATGATCAGGTAAACCATGAAGGTCAGAAAACCTTCTTAAATATGTATATATGACATTTTTCAGAGCTTTTTTTTTTTTTTTTACTTAACTGTATGAAAGTGATCGGTTTATAAACGTCCATCTTTATGTGAGTCATTCTGACCCAAAAACACTCAAACCAAATTCCAGGTATTCATAGCAAAGAAATGTAAAAACAAACTATCTTGAACAAATATCAAATTGTTCACAGACCTTTTAGCCTATACTGCATGTTGTTTGGTGTCTGTCCGTCCATCCATCCATCTGTCTGTGACCATGATGCTTGATGCATCTCCAGAGGGTGCACTTTAGATCCATTACATGACTGGAAGTCAACCTGGAGCAGYCAGTTGTCAGAGGGATGTCCGTTGTCAATGCCCATCGACCCAGTTTTTCAAAAGTTATCTATTTGTATTTCGCCTATCTGATAGGATTAAATGCATAGAAAGAAAATTAATAGAACGGATGAATCATTGACATCAATTGGGACTCCAATTCTATTATTCTATTTCTATGCATTTAATCCTATCCAATAGGTGAAATCTGGATAGAAACTGTAACTTTTGTAAAACAGGAAGCTGGGGATTGTGTCCTCTATGAGGGTAGAAATAGTGGGTTGAATATCAATGAAGGCCAATGGCGGCTGAAACGTCATGCATTTAACCTAAAAAGCCTTTTTTTTGTGCGCATGAGTCACATATTGATGAGATACACTGAGTATACAAAACATTAGGAATATCTGGTCTTTCCATGACATAGACTGGCCAGGTGAATCCACGTGAAAGCTATGATCCCTTATTGATGTCACGTGTTAAATTCACTTCAATCAGTGTAGATGAAGGGGAGGAGACAGGTTAATAAAGAAGAAGCTTTAAGCCTTGAGACAATTGAGACATGGATTGTGAATGTGTGCCATTCAGAGGGTGAATTGGCAAGACAAAAGATGTAAGMGCCTTTGAATGGGATATGGTAATAGGTGCCAGGCGCATCGGTTTGTGTCAAGAASTGCAATGCTGCTGGGTTTTTCACACTCAACAGTTTCCCGTGTGTATCAAGTATGGTCCACCACCAATGGACATCCATCCAATTTGACACAACTGTGGGAAGCATTGGAGTCAACATGGGTCAGCATCCCTGTGGAACACTTTTGTCACCTTGCAATGTCCATGCCCTGATGAAATGAGGRTGTTCTGAGGGCAAAAGGGAGGTGCAAGTCAATATATGGAAGGTGTTCCTAATGTTTGGTATACTCAGTGTAATTCAATGCTGATGTCAGACAACCCATGACAGCACATTTGGCACATGGAGGGTAAGGGGCTGTGTGTCACTGAGCCAAGCCATCCCTGATGTAAACCTTCCTTTCTCTGTAAGTCACTGACCATAAAACATCTTAAACACCTGAAACCCAATCAAATTCCAGATATTGGCATCATAGCAAAGAAAGGCAAAAGAAATGTAATGCATCAAATGTTTTTTTTTGTAAAACCTGGTAGACTCTTTTAATTGGAGTGGCCATGTTGAAAGATTCTGATTTGAAAGAAGGCCTTATCAGTGAAATGCAGCTGGATATGCAGCAAACTTATCTGGTTTGCTCACATCTCATCGATAATGGTCTGCCTCCTCAACCTTGTGTATATTCAAAGAAGAAAGCGAACAGAGCCAGGTTTCCTTCCTTATAAGCTCTCGGAAAAGATTGTTGTTACCAACAGAGTGGAAGAACCAGGGGCCTGAGTCATACCTCTTTACACAGAGAAGGGGGAAAGGAGAATAGGTACACATGTTTCTCAGACACCATATTGCCCATATTACCATGGATTGTCAGAGGAGGCTGATGTGCTGAGATATTCATGGGTTGCAAACTCTGTCACTCGGTCAAGTCATGCCATWGTTATGAACGTCCTAAAAAGAATTCCGCCATAGTGGTTCCCAAATGTCGGCTGATGCCCTGTCATTCTGAATGGGGGCTAATGCCACTTTCATCTGAATTACACTAGTGTTGTCCAATTTACCTTAGAGAGATAGCAATGTTGCCATTAGCTAGCAAAGTTTGTCAAAAATAGTTAGCAATGCTAAAGTGAGCTAGCAAAAATGCGGTATTGTCCCATCAATCTTAGCTAGATACTATAGCTAAAGTTATACTGCATCTAAAGTCAATCTCAAGGGTTTGAGGAGAGTGTGAATTRGGCTAGTAGGTGACAGAGGATTCTCCTCCTCCACCTCAATAGCCTCCTCTTGCAAATGATACTGAAATGCATCCTCCATGTATACTCTGCAGAAGAGTTTTGAAATCTGCCACACKCCCTTTTGAATCAGCTGTCGTTCTCTTGGAGGAGAAAAGCATGCACACATTTAAAAATATGTTTTATGTGTAACATGTCTTCCGCAACTAGCTACATTTGTTATCACTTTACACATTTTTATTTTAAAGTTTCACCTCTCTAAATGTAATTTGGCTAATGACTTGCAAATGGAGAAGGAGAGTCTCATTTCATGAAAGCACATTTGTTTCCATGGCCGCAGGAAGATGTTTTGAATTGTGGGTGCGGGAGGCATCTATAATCACATTTGCGTAGTGACAAAGTTGAGCAGGCACGKTTGTCACTTTCATGTACCTCAAGCGTGACTTTCAAAAGTTGATAATATGACAGGAAATGTCATATTTAGTATGACTGACAACTCCACAACATATGCACTAATAATGAAAGTACATTATGACAGTTTTGAAMCGTTTCTATTTGTATGTGGGCTGTATTTGTGAACTTCCTCCTTCTGAGATATTACCATTTCARGTATCCTTTTAAACTCTATGCATTCGTCCCAAATGGCTACCTGGTACCTCCCTATGGGTCCTGGTCAAAAGGAGTGCACTATATAGGGTCATTTTTAGTTTTCGAGACATTGAGTTTAAAAGTCTTAATGACACAGGAGATGGGAGAACCTTCCAGAAGGACAACCATCTCTGCAGCACTTCACCAATCAGGCCTTTATGGTAGAGTGGCCAGACGGAAGCCACTCCTCAGTAAAAGGCACATGACAGCRCYCTTGGAGTTTGCCAAAAGGCACCTAAAGCACTCTCAGACAATTAGAAACAAGATTCTCTGGTCTGATGAAACCAAGATTGAACTCTTAGGCCTGAATGCCAAGTGTCACATCTGGAAGAAACCTGGCAGCATCTCRACGGTGAAGCATGGTGGTGGCAGCATCATGTTTTGCAGATGTTTGTCAGRGGCAGGGACTGGGAGGCTAGTGAGGATTGAGCGAAAGATAAACGGAGCAAAGTACAGATAGATCTTTAATGAAAACCTGCTCCAGAATGCTCAGGACCTCAGACTGGGGCGAAGGTTCACCTTCCAACAGGACAACGACCCTAAGCACACAGCCAAGACAACYCAGGAGTGGCTTTGGAACAAGTCTCTGAATGTCCTTAAGTGGCCTAGCCAGAGCCCAGACTTGAACACGATCGAGCGTCATATCCAAGAAGACTCAAGGCTTTAATCGCTGCAAAGGTGCATCAACAAAGTACTGAAAAAAGGGTCTGAATACTTGTGTGAATGTTATAGTTCAGTTATTTTTTTATGAATTTGCAGAAAAATCTAAAACCTGTTTTTGCTTTGTCATTATGGAGTATTGTGTGTAGATTGATGAGGGACCATTTTAGAATAAGGCTGTAACGTAACACAATGTGGGAAAAAATTAAGGGGTCTGAATACTTTCCAAATGCACTGTACAGGGGGTGCTGGTACCTGGTGTCAAGAAAAAGTATGTGAACCCTTTGGAATTACCTGGATTTCTGCATAAATTTAACATAACATTTAATCTGATCTTTATCTAAGTCACAACAATAGACAAACACAGTGTGCTTAAAATAATAACACACAAATMATTATATTTTTATTTTCTATATTGAATACATCAATTAAACATTCATAGTGTAACTTGGAAAAAGTATGTGAACCCTTAGGCTAATGACTTCTCCAAAAACTATTTCAATCAGGAGTCAACTAACCTGGAGTCGAATCAATGAGATGAGAWTGGAGATGTTAGTTAGAGCTGCCCTGCCCCATAAAAAACACTCACAAAATGTGAGTTTGCTATTCACAAGAAGCATTGCCTGATGTGAACCATGCCTCAAACAATAGAGATCTCAGAAGACCTAAGATTAAGAATTGTTGCCTTGCATAAAGCTGGAAAGGGTTACAAAAGTATCTCTAAATGTCAGTCCACTGTAAGACAAATTGTCTATAAATGGAGAAATTTCAGCACTGTTGCTACTCTCCCTAGGAGTGGTCGTCCTGCAAAGATGACTGCAAGAGCACAGCACAGAATGCTCAATGAGGTTAAGAAGAATCCCAGAGTGTCAGCTAAAGACATACAGAAATCTCTGGAAGATGCTAACATCTCTGTTGACAATTCTTCAATACGTAAAACACTAAACAAGAATGGTGTTCATGGGAGGACACCATGGAAGAAGCCACTGCTATCCAAATAAAACATTGCWGCACATCTGAACTTCGCAAAAGAGCACATGGATGTTCCTCAGTGCTACTGGCAAAATTTCTGTGGACAGGTTAAACTAAAATTGTGTTGTTTAGAAGGAAGACAGAACAGTGTGTGGAGAAAAAAAGGCACAGCACACCAACATCAAAACCTCATCCCAACTGTAAACTATGGTGGAGGGAGAATCATGGTTTGGGGCTGCTTTGCTGCCTAAGGGACTGGACAGCTTGCTCTCATCGGTGGAAAGATTAATTCCCAAGTTTATCAAGACATTTTGCTGGAGAATGTAAGGCAATCTGTTTGACAATTGAAGCTCAACAGAAGTTAGGTGATGCAACAGGACAGCAACCCAAAAGACACAAACAAATCAACAACTGAATGGCGTGAACAGAAGAAAGTATGCCTTCTGGAGTGGCCCAGTCAGTCCTGACCTCAACCCAATTGAGATGCTGTGGCATGACCTCAAGAGAGCGGTACACACCAATATCCCAAGAATATTGCTGAACTGAAACAGTTTTGTGAAGAGGAATGGTCCAAAATTCGTCCTGATCCGCAACTACAAAAAKCGTTTGGTTGAGGTTATTGCTGTGAAAGGAGGGTCAACCTGTTATTAAATCCAAGGGTTCACATACTTTTTCCAACCTGCAACGTGAATGTTCACAGATATAACAAATTATAATTGTTAGTGTGTTATTAGTTTAAGCAGATTGTGTTTGTCTATATTTAAATGAAAATCCGATAAAATGTGTTAGGTTCTAATTCTCAGAGTTAAAAACTCAACGGACACTATGAAAGCTTTTCCAAGTTTATTCTTCCCAGAGGGTCAACACAGCTACATTAGACAAAAACATTTTCACACAAGCACTGATATTTAACCCTTCCTCCTAGGCTGAGCCTCCTCCTACACATCTGAACAAACATTGTATCTTTACTGCTCGGCAGGACAATAAGTGATACGGCCATTAACTTGTATTTCTCCCTTAACGTGACCTTGACCTCGACCCCCCTTCATCACTAATCCATGGCTCTCTCCCATTATCAATGCCTGCCACATGTGATCGCTTCCCTGCACTCAATATTTCAATAGGATACCTGATATAATGTAAATGTTATACATTACCCTCTCTCCCTCAGTGACATMAATAAGTATWGTTCATATTTTCAGAACCCAACAAATGTTATGACCAATTTATGCAGAAATCCAGGTCATTCTAAATTGTTCACATACTTTTTTCTTCCCACTGTACATGTAGGTAGGGATAAAGTGAATTTGAATCGATAATAAACAGTGAGTATTTTGCTTTGTGTGGATTCCCAAAATCTGTTGCCATGCTCACTCCGCTGAAGCAGTGTTGTCTTCATTTTACACATGGCTTGGCCCTCTATCGCTAACAGGGAGATAAACACAACACATCTATCAGAGCACTGAAAGTCAATCATGCCCCTATCACTTCATCGACRGCATCCCAAATGGCACCGTAGTGCCTATATAGTGCACTATATAGTCCTAGTCCATAAAAGGAGTAGGCTGCCATTTCACATACAGTATAGGGCATAAAATACATCAAAAAGGGAATGTTTTACAACATTACACTAAAACCTTTAGAACCATAAATGGGAAATATATAATTATATCTAAGATAGGGGTAGATCAACAGACATTCCCTTTAAGAAGTCTGACTGTGACTTGCGGGGCATGTGCATGAAGAATGATGAAAGAATAAAGAGACAAGGTGGCGTATCAGCATAGCAGACCTCATACTGTCTTTCTTCATTCTCTTTATTTCCCTCTCCTCTCCTCTCCTCTCCTCTCCTCTCTACTGTTGTTTCTGATCAGTCCAATTAAGCAGCTCGTGCCTCCTCCCTAATTACGCACAGGCAGTGGTCAATTTCTTTGTGAAATTAAGAAAAATTTGAATCAATTTTATATTTTTTCTTCTCCTACGGTGATGTTACGATGCAGGGAGGAAGGGGAGAAATGTCCTGTTTCTTCCACACTGTGTATCTTTCTCCCCCKTCTCTCTCTKTCTTTTGTATGCTGYGAGTTTGGGTGTGTGAGAAAGTGCTGCTTGTGGTTAGAGGACCTTAGTTTTCTTTTTCCTTTTMTTCTGGGTTCTTTGTCCCTTATTACTTTTTTTAATCATTTAATTACAGGGATTGCTTTAGTTGTTAGTTTTGGTCAGTTTGGTTAGTTTGCCTGCAGTTTGGTGGGAATGGCGACCCACATGGGGATGCGGACCCTATCGCTGCGGCATGGCTTCAGGTGTGCTACTGAAGCTACTGTCACTGTGGGGGAGGTTCTAATCACTGTGGGAGAGAAAGTAGGCTACGAGAATGTTGCTTATGCGTCGAGACYACAATTTTGAATCGGATGGTTGAGAACGGCATTCTCCTTAATGATATGTTTGTTTAAGTCACTTCTCCGTTTACTCGGGTTACTATCTTGGATGTGCCACCGTTCATTCCCAATGAGCTACCGGAGCGCGAGCTGTGGCGCTTTGGCAAGTTTGCAAGTTCGAAATTATCCCCCTTGGTTGCAAGCATCCGGCGCTGAAATAGGTCYTATCCTTTAGGCAGCAGGTGTTTATGTTTCTGGACTCACTGGAGCCGACTTTAGAGCTGTCAACTAAAGTAAAATATTACAATAGGCTACATATGGCTTATGCAAGTACAGGTAGCCTACAGTGTTTTGAATGTGGGGATGTTGGTCATAAGCAATGTGCATGCCCGCACAGGGAGCAGGCGGATGGGGTGGCCCCCGCAACACCTGGATCCACTGATGCAGGGAGAGGTGGGCCAYCAGTGGCAGAGCAGCCCCAGCCTGGGGGAACACCTGGTTCATCTACTGCTGTTACACAGTCTACTCTCACAGAGTGCTGAGCAGCAGCCTGTCCCCGAGGGGTAGTGTGGTGCATACCGAGCCACAGACACCGGTTGTCACAGGCAATGAGGATGAATCCAGGGAAATAGTTTCCCTTATAGAGGAGGATGTGGTGCGCTGGGTGAGTGGTAGGGTGCAGGGAGGGAGTGGTGAAAGTGATGTGGCTGGGGGCAGCCAGGRGGCTGCAACCACTGTTGATGAGGATGAAGAGGAGGAAATAGGAGACGTTACAGCTTTGTCAACATGTCAGAGCCGGATGGTGATAACTCGCTGTATGCACTAGAGGAGGTTACCTGGGTTCCTGGGATCAGACTTTTGGAAAGTCAGTTCAACTCTGAGTTTTTTGATGAAGGTAAGTTTGTGAGGTCATCATCAGTTTTGCAAAAGACTGTGGGGATAGATGAGTTGAGTGAGAAAAAGCATTTCCGTTTGTAACAGCAGTTACATCAGTGAAAACTATTGGAAAATGTGGTAAAATAAAGAGGGAAACTAAATAATACCTAACAATTCTAATCATGCCTTACAGGGTGTCTTTTTCTCCATGTCTGCTTTCCATCTCTGTGTAATTTTCAGATTTTCCTCTCACATTTCTATATGGAGGCACTAAGGGTGGGCTCTTTTAATATTATTTGAGGGAGGCATAGGAATAAGAGGGCTTTGGTTTCAGAAGTAAGCCAGAAAAAGCTTAACGTAAATTAGTATATTTTTTTACCGCTTTTTCTCCCCAATTTTGTGATATCCAATTGGTAGTTACTMTCTTGTCCCATTGCTGCAACTCCCATATGTCCTTGGGAGAGGCMAAGGTCGAGACCCGTGCGTACTCCGAAACCAGATCCCGCCAAGCCACACTGCTTCTTGACACAAGGCCCGCTTAACCCGGAAGCCAGCCGCACCAATGTGTRGGAGGAAACACCGTAAACCTGCCAACCTTGTCAGTGTGCACTGCGCCCTGCCCGCCACAGGAGTCGCTAGAGCGCGATGGGACAAGGACAACCAAACCGGCCAAACCCTCCTCTAATCCGGACGACTCTGGGCRAATTGTGCGCCGCCTCATATGTCTCCCGGTCACYYSCGGCTGRGACACAGCCTGGYATCGAACCAGAATCAGCTAGCACTGCGATGCAGTGCCTTASACCACTGCTTAATGTAATATTTCTACAAAAGATACATAGTGKTGAGGCAAATGWGGTTGACTGGGGTATGTGGTGAGAGAGGCAGTCATTGCACAAATTTCTGTGCWGGGGTTGCAATTTTGTTTTCCTCAGGTTTAGCGGCTACTTTGTTAAGGGACGGGTTGTGTTGGTCAAAGCAGACGTCATGGGGAGTTTGTTTTACTTTCTGAATGGCTATGCTCCAAATGGGGGTAAAGATAGTATTGCAGTATTTGGACAAATAAAGGAAACTGGTAACACTTTACTTGACACCCAGCTTCATAACACATTATGACACAGTCAGAACCACGACAGAATTAAGTGATAATGCCCGAGAAGCCGGTGATTGGAGAATATATTGGCACGGGTGTTGAGTGCTGGCAAACCGTGGCAATATATCCTCAAAAAACCGGCTTCGAGGGCATAATCACTTTTATACAACGTGTAAACAACATATTATGAAAATATGTCAATCATTTTTAAAATATGTTTTATTTTGATGAATTTATTCATACTATTTCATCCTTCCACATTATATAGTCCCGACACAAATCTAGGATTGCTACCCAAGCAGGCTGGTCGTTCGGTCTATCGGTTCAGTTGCTAGAGTTGCTAGACCCAGTTGTTCAGTCTTTTTTGTGCTGTATCTATGGACGCGATCATGTCGTTCTTTCTAAATGTTCCATTGCCATGCTGGCTGGCAACGTTCTTATCCCTTGGTTGCTAGCTAGCCAACTAAGGCTAACTTACAGTCAAGTCAAACAGTGCAGCCAGAATAACAACAGTAGCTGCATTTGCATAAGCTGTTTTCTAGTGACATTTATTTGGATACATCCTTAACAATGAGCTAATGAGGAGCGATTTAGCCTGGCATAGAAAATGTGAGAGCCAACAACACAGCTAACACAATCATTTCAAACTGAAGCTGGAAAGACTGCAATCTAGCTGCACTTCGTTTTGTTTTACCTTTTTTTATTTACTTTTCTTACACTTACAATACAGTATACAATGCCGTTCAAAAGTTTTGGGTCACATAGAAATGTCCTCGTTTTTGAAAGAAAAGCAAATTTTTGGCACATTAAAATAACATCAAATTGATCAGAAATACAGTGAAGAGACAACTCCGGGATACTGGCCTTCTAGGCAGAGTTGCAAAGAAAAAGCCATATCTCAGACTGGCCAATAAAAATAAAAGATTAAGATGGACAAAAGAACACAGACACTGGACAGAGAAACTCTGCCTAGAAGGCCAGAATCCTGGAGTCACCTGTTCACTGCTGACGTTGAGACTGGTGTTTTGCAGGTAGTATTTAATGAAGCTGCCAGTTGAGGACATGTGAGGCGTCTGTTTCTCAAACTAGACATTCTAATGTACTTGTCCTCTTGCTCAGTTGTGCACCGGGGCCTCGCACTCCTTTCTCTATTCTGGTTAGGGCCAGTTTGCGCTGTTCTGTGAAGGGAGTAGTACACAGCGTTGTACGAGATCTTCAATTTCTTAGCAATTTCCCGCATGGAATAGCCTTAATTTCTCAGAACAAGAATAGACTGACGAGTTTCAGAAGAAAGTCCTTTGTTTCTAGCCATTTTGAGCCTGTTATCTAACCCACAAATGTTGATGCTCCAGATACACAGCTAGTCTGAAGAAGAACAGTTTTATTGCTTCTTTAATTAGCACAGCAGTTTTCAGCTGTGCTAACATAATTGCAAAAGGGTTTTCTAATGATCAATTAGCCTTTTAAAATTATAAACATGGATTAGCTAACACAACGTGCCATTGGAACACAGGAGTGATGGTTGCTGATAATGGTCCTCTGTACGCCTATGTAGATATTCCATACAAAATCTGCCGCTTCCAGGTACAATAGTCATTTACAACATTAATGTCTACACTGTATTTCTGATACATTTTTTGTTATTTTAATGGACAAGAAATGTGCTTTTCTTTCAAAAACAAGGACATTTCTAAGTGACCCCAAACCTTTGAACGGTAGTGTATATCCATAAAAATGATGCCAGCTGATTCATAATTTCGACTGGCTGAGAAACCCTTCCTGCCTGTCTCGTCCGGACTCCCAATACGTTCATTTCTATGAGACAGGTGGAGATTGAATTTGAATATTGAAACAATGTTGCAAATATTGGAGATACAGACAGTAAGGTTTATACAAATGTCTGCTGTTGAAAACTAAATGTTAGTCAAAAAGAAATGTGAGACAATGTCTAGATGCTTTTTATAGTGAAGTTCACGTTTATAAAGTGCCTGGCTGGGCTGATGAGACAGTGGATTGCGCAGTCAGATGGAACAGAGTAAATACGCCTTTTAACGTCATAGATTTAGCCGGTGGTAACTTGTGGAATAGATAGTGGCTGGAATGTGGTTTTAACCAATCAGCATTCAGGATTAGACCTACCCGCTCTATAATATGTCATAACAGCTGACAACTTGTCATAGCTTGTCATAATATGGTCATAACGCTGTATTAACTCACATATTTACACCTGTTGTGCCATATATTCCATTATTATATGGTTGGTAATGACATCTACATAAGTGTTAAAACCCACATTTATTAAAATATGTTTTTTTCCCTGCCAAAAAGTTTCCTTTCATTTGAAAGTTTGTTGCTTAAGTCATTTGTTGTTGTTGTATTGAATTCTTCATAGTCATGTTTTTTTCCATCATATTTTAAATAACTTGTAGAAAATACACTTTATGACATTGTCATAAAGCATTATGACCATCATAATCACATAAACCAGATAGGTCTATCACGTACATTCTCTTATGTCAGTCATCAATCAAAAAGAGGGTGTCTTGTCCTGCTCCTGAAATCTGCTCCTGCATGGTCAATTTCAGAAAATGTAACATAAACATACTGTTGACAAGTACGTTATAGTGTAATGGTTGGGTTTTGGGATTTGACACTCTTGTAGGTGACATGTAAGGGTCATAACCAGCATAAAATATCTACAGTGGTGGGTTTTGACACCCTTATGTGTGTTTCATAACTAGCCGTAAAATAATGCAATGCATGCCACAACAGGTCTAAATATATGTAAAATGACAATGTTATGACCATATTATGACAAGTTATGTCCATAAAGTGTTACCAGGAAACCTTAAGACAGTGTGACCAGGAGGGGTGAACAGTGGCTTGCGAAAGTGTTCACCCCCTTGGCATTTTTCCTATTTTGTTGCCTTACAACCTGGAATAAAACTTTTTTGGGGGGGGTTTGTATCATTATATTTACACAACACGCCTACCACTTTGAAGATGCTAAATATTTTTTCTTGTGAAACAAACAAATAAGACAAAAAATATGAAAACTTCAGCGTGCATAACTATTCACCCCCCAAAGTCAATACTTTGTAGAGTCACCTTTTGCAGCAATTACAGCTGCAGGTCTCTTAGGGTATGTCTCTATAAGTATGGCACATCTAGCCACTGGGATTTTTTCCTATTCTTCAAGGCAAAACTGATCCAGCTCTATCAAGTTGGATGGGTTCCGCTGGTGTACATCAATCATTTAGTGATATCACAGATTCTCAATTGGATTGAGGTCTGGGCTTTGACTAGGCCATTCCAAGACATGTAAATGTTTCCCCTTAAACCACTCGAGTGTTGCTTTAGCAGTAGGCTTAGGGTCATTGTTCTGCTGGAAGGTGAACCTCCGTCCCAGTCTCAAATCTCTGTAAGACTGAAACAGGTTTCCCTCAAAAATGTCCCTGTATTTAGCGCCATCCATCATTCCGTCAATTCTGACCAGTTTCCCAGTCGCTGCTGATGAAAAACATCCCCACATCATGATGCTGCTACCATCATGCTTCACTGTGAGGATGGTGTTCTCGGGGTGATGTTGAGTTGCGCCAGACATAGCGTTTTCCTTGATGGCCAAAAAGCAACATTTTTGTCTCATCTGACGAGAGTATCTTCTTCCATGTTTTCGGGGAGTCTCCCACATACTTTTGGCGAACGCCAAACGTGTTTGCTTATTCTTAACTTTAAATTGTTTGAGATAGGGGGCAGTATTTTCACGTCCGGATGAAAAGCGTGCCCAAAGTAAACTGCCTGTTACTCAGGCCCAGAAGCTAGGATATGCATATAATTGGTATAATTGGATATAAAACACTCTAAAGTTTATAGAACTGTTACAATAATGTCTGTGAGTTTAACAGAACTGATATGGCAGGCAAAACTCAGAGGACAAACCATCCCCCCAAAACATTATTCAGTTTAACACTATTTTCAATGGCTATCACTTTTATTATAAGGTGAAGTCCTCCCAGATTGCAGTTCCTAGGGCTTCCACTAGATATCAACAGTCTTTAGGAAAAGTTTCAGGCTGGTTTTTGGAAAAATGAGCCAGAAATTGTAGTTTTTCTAGGTGCCTCCCATTTTGGATGTAGTGTTTCCAAGCGCGTGGAAGAGAGCGCATTCTTTGGTATTTATCTCCGGTAAAGACAATAACGATTCTCCCTCTTAAATTTGATTGTTTATTTACGTATTAGGGTACCTAAGGATTGATTATAAACGTTGTTTGACTTGTTTGGAAAAGTTTATTAGTAACGTTTGGGATTCATTTTGTATGCATTTTGATGGAGGGAAACTGGGTGGATTTTTGACTGAAGCACGCCAGCTAAACTGAGTTTTTATGGATAGAAAGAAGGACATTATCGAACAAAAGGACCATTTGTGATGTAACTGGGACCTTTTGGAGTGCCTTCAGAAGAAGATCATTAAAGGTAAGGTTTTTATTATATAGCTATTTCTTACTTTCGTGTCACACCTGCCTGGTTGAAATATGTTTTCAATGGTTTTGTATGCGGGGCGCTGTCCTCAGATAATTGCATGGTTTGCTTCGCCGTAAAGCCTTTTTGAAATCTGACACAGCGGCTGGATTAACAAGAAGTTAAGCTTTACTTTGATGTATTACACTTGTTATTTCATGACACTTGAATATTTATAATACTGTCGTTTGAATATCGCGCACTGCAATTTCACCGGATGTTGTCGAGGTGTCCCGCTAGRGGTTCGCCTTTCCCAAAGAGGTTTTAAGCAATGGATTTTTTTCTCGCCAATCTTCTGTAAAGCCCAGCTCTTTGGAGTGTACGGCTTAAAGTGGACAGACACTCCAATCTCCACTGTGGAGCTTTGCAGCTCCTTCAGGGTTATCTTTGTTCTCTTTGTTGCCTCTCTGATTCATGCCCTCCTTGCCTCGTCCATGAGTTTTMGTAGGCGGCCTTCTCTTGGCAGGTTTGTTGTGGTGCCATATTCTTTCAATTTTTTAAATATTGGATTTAACGGTGCTCCATGGGATGTTCAAAGTTTTAGATCTTTTTTTATAACCCAACCCTGATCTGTACTTCTCCACAACTTTGTCCCTGACCTGTTTGGAGAGCTCCTTGGTCTTCATGGTGKCGCTTGCTTGGTSGTGCGCCTTGCTTAGTGGTGTTATCCATATCTACATGTACATACTACCTCAATCAGCCTGACTAACCGGTGTCTGTATGTAGCCTCGCTACMGTATATAGCCTCGCCACTGTTATTTTTCACTCTCTTTTAACTGTTGTTTTTATTTCTTTACTTACCTATTGTTCACCTAATAACTTTTTKTTTTCAAYTTTTACTGTTGGTTAYAMSSTMWAAGTAAGCATTTCACTGTAAGGTCTACACCTGTTGTATTCGGCGCACGTGACAATTAAACTTTGATTTGATATTTGTTGCAGACTCTGGGGCCTTTCAGAACAGGTGTGTATATATACTGAGATCATGTGACACTTAGATTACACACAGGTGGACTTTATTTAACTAATTTATGTGACTTCTGAAGGTAATTGGTTACATTCTAATTTTGGGGCTTCATAGCAAAGGGGGTGAATACATATGCACAAACCACTTTTCCCAAAACATTTTAAAGCAAGTTATTTTTTAKATTTCKTTTCACCAATTTGGACTATTTTGTGTATGTCCATTACATGAAATCCAAATAAAAATCTATTTAAATTACATGTTYTCATGTAACAAAATAGGAAAAATGCCAGAGGGGATGAATACTTTTGCAAGGCACTGTATGGTTTGGGGAGGGGACTGACCCTGTACAGTGATTTTCACTGTTGATCGAACTTGTGAGGTCAGGCACCTGTCTGTCTAGTCTACTAATTGAGTTTGAGCTGTCTGATGTGTGGAGGGTATAACACACAAACGTTATGCAGTATACATGGGTTAGTTCTGTGACGGTAGGGTCAGTGCAGCGAGGTTAGACAGGCTGTATGTATCTGAGCACTACAGTGGTAGGATTATGCAGTGTGCCATTACTCCTTTGGATTTTACAGATTAACATCCTGTCACTGTTGAGATACACATGCCATGTTCACAAAGGTCAATATCATATTGGGTTTCAGTGTTAAGTTYTTGCAAGATACTAAAAGTGTTTTGGGAGCAGTGGAGGGCTAACTTTGAGTCATTMAGGCAATGGTGGGAGGTTGGGAAGACCCAAATACGTGTGTTTTGTCAACCGTACAGTATACTTCTCTGTCTACTATTATGATAAAAGAAACTGTCAGAACACTTGAGCAGGATATGAACTCTATTGAACCGAGAATTACCCTAGTCTGGACGAATGTGTACACAACAAAAGACATGAACTGGGGTTAATCTTACATTAGAGGGTGAAGGGGGCCTTGATCAGGTCTTGTTTTGCTACTCTAAGGGATATGGACACTCCTAGCGCTTTCTTTTTTACGAATCAACTTCGCATCAAGAGCAGCCAAGCTAACTATCTGGAAGACCAGGAAATATTGCACACAGGGACATGGGTCTGTGGACATGGGTCTGTGGACATGGTGGGAATGCTCAGTGGAATATTGGTAGCATGACTGAGGGTTGAGTATGCCTAATTCAGGCTGGTGGGGAACCTTAGGCTCATTATTGGTAAATGGGGTCTTCAGAGGGTGTTGTGCTCTGTCAATGAGGAGGGAGATCTGGAGTTGTGTTTTTAAGTCCTGTTTACCATGTTTTCTCTTACAGGCTGGTTATTTTTGAGCATGACATCTGAGGGCTGAATGGTGATGTGATGAAATGTAGTGTGTGGTCTTGACGCAATAAAAGGGATTTAACCATTTGAAAACTCAGTCTCTTTCTCTCCCTCTCTCTCTCCCTTCTCTCACTCTCTCTCTCTCTCTCTTTCTCGGTATGTCTCTCTCTCCTTTCTATCACTCTCTCTGTCTCTGTCTCTCTCCATACTGCTGCTATCTACTCATTTTGTCTCTGAGTCTCACAGAGTTACTTTCCCGATCCTGAATGACAGATTCGATTTTTTAAAATCTTGAACATAGTCAAGTTAGAGTGATTGCTTAAGACATTTTTAAAATGGCTGACTTTCAGTGTATTCTAGGATTTCCAACAATAAAATGTACTTTTCCTTTTCATCTGGAAGATAACTCCACAAAAAACATATTTAACGTCTTCCTTTAAGTGAAGATATGTCTCCATCTTCTAAAAAATAATTTTAAAAAGTCTAAATTACTGTCAGGGCAACTTCCTCTCCTGTTGTATATGTATATTGTGCTAATTAAGACAATGATAGCGGATCATATACTGACACAGCAGGTGATTGGGCTGTACAATACTAAGCCTAAAGTGCTGTTAGATTTGTTAGGTTTTAAGTYTCTGAAAAAACAGCCACCTTTGCAATCTCTATCGTCATTGGAAATATAACAGTTCTTATGACACTGACACTACTGATGCTGGTACTGATTGTGTTCTGTTCTTATACAACCATACAAAGCCAGGTATTTGAGATGTATTGCTTATTGTCTCTCAAATGTCAATTTCGGGCCATCCTCCTGTTATAAGTTGTCTCTGTCTGCAATATGAMTTCTATACCAGTGTCTCTATGGTCCTAAAACACCAGGTGTCTAGCAGAGACTTTGGCCCTGGTCATAAGTAGTGTACTATAGAAGGGAATAGAGTGCCATTTGTGATGCAGAGTAAGTTGGTCAGATTCCTATATAAGAAACCCAGTGCCAYCATTACAAGAGTGGCTGTCCTGGGCCTCCCGAGTGGCACAGCGGTCTAAGGCACTGTGAGGCGGTGTACATATTCCCCAGCCTCGTCCAGGTTAGGGGGGGGGGTTGGCCAGACGGGATTTCCTTGTCCCATTGTGCTCTAGGGACTCCTTGTGGCGGGCCGGGAACCTTCCTCCGACATATTGGTGTGGCTTTCCCCCTGAGCTTCTTACAGATTTTAAATTCTAAGACAATTTCATTTCATCATGTCCATCCAGACTCTTCCAGTTGCTACAGGAAGAGGAGCAGGGTCCCCAAACGGAGGAACATTAAGGAGCTGAGAGGAAGGTTCTGCCCCAAATGGCAGCCTATTCCCTATAAGTGACCAACCGGCTCGAATCGGTCTTATGCAACATTTGTAACGCTGTTGTTTCCATTGGATAAAAGTAGAGACTCAGAGCTAGAAAATYGTAGATCAAACACTACATTTGAGAGGAACAATGGGAAAGTAATTCTGCTTTGAAAGTTGATAAACTTGTAACCTCACTTTTGAGAAAATGACCCTGGAATTTTTACTACACCTACTGGAGGGCTCTTCTTTGTCTACACCCATTCAGCATCGTTCACACACTCTTAAGCTTTAGCSTCACCAAGCTTTTTAAAGATTCACATGTGAGGCCATGTTTTAAACAACCAAAGATTTCAAGACTAAAGTCTGGTTTGGGGTGGCAGGTAGCCTAGTGGTTAGAGGGTTGGGCTAGTAACTGAAAGGTTGCTGGATCGAATCCCCGAGCTGACAAGGTAAAAATCTGTCATTGTGCCCCTGATCAAGGCAGTTAACCCACTGTTCCCCGGTAGGCTGTCATTGTAAATGTAAGAATTTGTTCCTAATATGACTTACCTAGTTAAATAAAGGTTAAATAAAGGTAAAACAAAATAAAATGCATACTACGGGTGTGTTCGTAAATTAAATCTGGAGTGCCAGAGTGTGCTCAGAGCATTTGTAAACTCAGTGTTGTTGTCACGTGTGCTCCCTCTCCGGCCTCTAGGTCACCAGGCTGCTCATTATGGTGCGCACCTGCGTGTTGTCAGGCTCACCTGGACTCATCACTTCCTTGATTACCTGCCCTATATACACTGCTCAAAAAAATTAGGGAACCTTAAACAACACAATGTAACTCCAAGTCAATCACACTTCTGTGAAATCAAACTGTCCACTTAGGAAGCAACACTGATTGACAATAAATTTCACATGCTGTTGTGCAAATGGAATAGGCAACAGGTGGAAATGATATGCAATTAGCAAGACACCCCCAATAAAGGAGTGGTTCTGCAGGTGGTGACCACAGACCACTTCTCAGTTCCTATGCTTCCTGGCTGATGTTTTGGTCACTTTTGAATGCTGGCGGTGCTTCCACTCTAGTGGTAGCATGAGACGGAGTCTACAACCCACACAAGTGGCTCAGGTAGTGCAGCTCATCCAGGATGGCACATCAATGCGAGCTGTGGCAAGAAGGTTTGCTGTGTCTGTCAGCGTAGTGTCCAGAGCATGGAGGCGCTACCAGGAGACAGACCAGTGCATCAGGAGACGTGGAGGAGGCCGTAGGAGGGCAACAACCCAGCAGCAGGACCGCTACCTCCGCCTTTGTGCAAGGAGGAGCAGGAGGAGCACTGCAAGAGCCCTGCAAAATGACCTCCAGCAGGCCACAAATGTGATGCGTCTGCTCAAACGGTCAGAAACAGACTCCATGAGGGTGGTATGAGGGCCCACGTCCACAGGCTTACAGCCCAACACCGTGCAGGACGTTTGGCATTTGCCAGTGAACACCAAGATTGGCAAATTCGCCACTGGCGCCCTGTGCTCTTCACAGATGAAAGCAGGTTCACACTGAGCACATGTGACAGAGTCGGAGACGCCGTGGAGAACGTTCTGCTGCCTGCAACATCCTCCAGCATGACCGGTCTGGCGGTGGGTCAGTCATGGTGTGGGGTGGCATTTCTTTGGGGTGCCGCAGAGCCTCCATGTGCTCGCCAGAGGTAGCCTGACTGCCATTAGGTACCGAGATGAGATCCTCAGACCCCTTGTGAGACCATATGCTGGTGCGGTTGGCCCTGGGTTCCTCCTAATGCAATGCTAGACCTCATTTGGCTGGAGTGTGTCAGCAGTTCCTGCAAGAGGAAGGCATTGATGCTATGGACTGGCCCGCCCGTTCCCCAGACCTGAATCCAATTGAGCACATCTGGGACATCATGTATCGCTCCATCCACCAACGCCACGTTGCACCACAGACTGTCCAGGAGTTGGCGGATGCTTTAGTCCATGTCTGGGAGGAGATCCCTCAGGAGACCATCCGCCACCTCATCAGGAGCATGCCCAGGCGTTGTAGGGAGGTCATACAGGCACGTGGAGGCCACACACACTACTGAGCCTCATTTTGACTTGTTTTAAAGGA
>NC_036854.1:46555650-46581072 GCF_002910315.2 Salvelinus sp. IW2-2015 | reverse complement strand
GAAACGATCTGCTGCCTGCAACATCCTCCAGCATGACCGGTCTGGCGGTGGGTCAGTCATGGTGTGGGTGGCATTTCTTTGGGGTGCCGCAGAGCCCTCCATGTGCTCGCCAGAGGTAGCCTGACTGCCATTAGGTACCGAGATGAGATCCTCAGACCCCTTGTGAGACCATATGCTGGTGCGGTTGCCCTGGGTTCCTCCTAATGCAATGCTAGACCTCATTGGCTGGAGTGTGTCAGCAGTTCCTGCAAGAGGAAGGCATTGATGCTATGGACTGGCCCGCCCGTTCCCCAGACCTGAATCCAATTGAGCACATCTGGGACATCATGTATCGCTCCATCACCAACGCCACGTTGCACCACAGACTGTCCAGGAGTTGGCGGATGCTTTAGTCCATGTCTGGGAGGAGATCCCTCAGGAGACCATCCGCCACCTCATCAGGAGCATGCCCAGGCGTTGTAGGGAGGTCATACAGGCACGTGGAGGCCACACACACTACTGAGCCTCATTTTGACTTGTTTTAAGGACATTACATCAAAGTTGGATCAGCATGTATGTGTTTTCGCTGTAAAACACTTTAAAAAATCGGAAATATTGGCTGGATTCACAAGATGTTTATCTTTCATTTGCTGTACACCATGTATTTTTCATAAATGTTTTATGATGAGTATTTAGGTATTTCACGTGCTCTCTGTAATTATTCTGGCTGCTTTGGTGATATTTTTGATGGTAGCTGCAATGTAAAACTATGATTTATACCTGAAATATGCACATTTTCGAACAAACATAAATTTATTGTATAACATGTTATAAGACTTCATCTGATGAAGTTGTTTCTTGGTTAGTGACTAATTATATCTCTATTTGGTCGGTTTTGTGATAGCTACCTATGCGGTGGAAACATGTGAAAATATGCGGTTGAGTCTTTTGCTATTGTGGTTAGCTAATATAATACAAGTGTTTTCCCTGTAAAACCTTTTAAAAATCGGAAATGATGGCTGGATTCACAAGATGTTTATCTTTCATTTGCTGTAGTGACTTGTTATTTCATGAAAATTATTATATGATATCCCTGTCGCATTTGTAGGCTATGCTAGTCAGCTTTGATGAGGATGCTCCCGGATCGGATGGTAGCAATGAAAGGTTAAAACACTCACTCCCTGAACTTGACTTCCCAACTCTCAGCGCACATCATTACAGTTGTCAGATTGTCCATTTTGTAAATTCAGACTGTTTTAGGGTTGATCTGAGCATTCTGACCTAACAGCAGCAGCCAGGCACTCAAATTAACTGGCCAGCTACTTCCAGACACAACTTTTTAGGCTTTTTTAAAATCTTATCCAGAGCATTGGTGACTGCAACTGTGCAACTGGCAACAATTTGAATTAACCTTACAGCTCCGGCGTTCCGCTAGCGGAACTCCTCCCACATTCCATATTGCGAATTCAAAAAAATATTTTTTGAAATATTAACTTTCACACTAATAACAAGTCCAATACAGCAAATGAAAGATACACATCTGTTGAATCCAGTCAACATGTCCGATTTTTAAAATGTTTACAGCGAAAACACCACATATATTTATTGTTAGCTCACCACCAAATACAAAAAAGGACAGACATTTTTCACAGCACAGGTAGCATGCACGAAACCAACCAAACTAACCAAGAACCAACCAAACTAACCAAGAAACAACGTCATCAGATGACAGTCCTATAACATGTTACACAATAAATCTATGTTCTGTTCGAAAAATGTGCATATTGAGGTATAAATCAGTTTTACATTGCTGCTACCATCACATCTACTGTCAGAAATAGCACCGAAGCAGCCAGAGTAATTATAGAGACCAACGTGAAATACCTAAATACTCATCATAAAACATTTCTGAAAAAATCGATGGTGTACAGCAAATTAAAGACAAACATCTTGTGAATACAGCCAATATTTCCGATTTTTTAAGTGTTTTACAGCGAAAACACAATATAGCATTTATATTAGCTTACTACAATAGCCTACCACACAACCGCATTCATTCATCAAGGCACGTTAGCGATAGCAATAGGCACGTTAGCGTTAGCGAATAAACCAGCAAAATATATTAATTTTCACTAACCTTCATAAACCTTCCCACTCAGATGACAGTCCTATAACATCAGGTTATACATACACTTATGTTTTGTTCGGAAATGTGCATATTTAGAGCTGAAATCAGTGGTTATCCATTATGCTAACGTAGCATCTTTTTCCAGAATGTGCGGATATTTCTATTAGACTCTCACCTATTCTGACCAAATAGCTATTCATAAACATTACAAAAAAAATACATGTTGTATAGGAAACGATAGATTCATAGTTCTTAACTTCTAACGAGCCTCTACCCCGGGTCCGGGATCACCCCCCATCCCCCCACACACTGATTAGCATAGCTAGCATAGCTTCACAAGTAGATAGTAGCATCTAAATATCATTAAATCACAAGTCCAAGACACCAGATGAAAGATACAGATCTTGGAATAAAGCCACCATTTCAGATTTTTAAAATGTTTTACAGGGAAGACAAAATATGTAAATCTATTAGCTAAACACGTTAGCAAAATACACCACTTTCTAACTCCATCAGTTTCTTACTACTTCAGGTGCTATCACCAATTCGGCTAAACTAAGATATTGATAGCCACTAACCAAGAAAAAAACTCTTCAGATGACAGTCTGATAAACATATTTATGGTATAGGATAGGTTTGTTAGAAAAAAGTGCATATTTCAGGTAGAAATCACAGTTTACAATTGCACCGACCATCACAAGACGACTAGAATTACTATAGAGAGCAACGTGTATGACCAATTTACTCTTAATAAAACATTTCATAAGAATAGACAAAGCATAGCAATGGAAAGACCCAGACTTGTGATTCCAGACAATATTTCAGATTTTCTAAGCGTTTACAGCGAAAACAAATAAATCGATAAGTTAGCATACCACATGTGAAAACGTTACCAGAGCATCGATTCCAGCCAAGAGCGCTATAACGTAATCACCGCCAAAATAATATTAATTTTTTCACTAACCTTCTCAGAATTCTTCCGATGACACTCCTGTAACATCATTTTACAACATACATATACAGTTTGTTCGAAAATGTGCATATTTAGCCATACAAAACCGTGGTTATACAATGAAAATAGTAGCAACTCAAGCATCAAAATGAGGGACGTCAGCTTTCAGAGTGATCTAGTTTAATCGAAAGCTAATCATATACTTGACAAAAAATACAGGGTTGACAGAATCGAAAGAAAAATTAGTTCTTAATGCAACCGCTGACTTACATTTTTAAAATTATCCTTACTTTTCAATACAGGGTTCGCCAAGTGACGCGATAACAAACAAAATGGCGAAATATGCGTTTAAATATTTCGACAGAACAACGATTATCATATTAAATATTGCTTACTTTGAGCTGTTCTTCCATCAGATTCTGGGCAATGTATCCTTTCTATGTTGTAATCGTCTTTTGTCGATAGATGTCCCTCTGTCCCTTCGAAATATCCACTAACGATCGAACGGGACCCCCAAAACGTGTCCAAAGTTTCAGAGTGCACAACAAAAGAAATTCCTCAAAATGCCACTAAACGGTATAAATTGCTATAAAACGGTTCAAATTAACTACATTATGATGTTTTTAACAACTATAACGACTAAAAATATGACCGGAGAAATATTACTCTCTAAACAACGATTTGGAAGGAGGCAGGTCTGATGCCCATCTTGCGCACGACGCATGCAGGAAGAGAGCGGGTACTTCTACGTTTTTTGTTTTAGTGGCTGTGATTGTGCAATAGACTCCATTCAAAACGTGATGACGTACAGACACCCAGAGGAAGACGTAGGCAGTGTCGGTTTCTTCATAGCATTCACTGTCGCCTTAAAAACAGACTCCAGATCAGGGGTAAACATTTCTGAAATCTGACCCCTGTCATGAAAAGTGCTGTAGATATTGTTCTGTACCACTCAGAGACAAAATTCCAACGGCTATAGAAACTAGAAAGTTGTTTCTATCCAATAATAACAATAATATGCATATTGTACGATCAAGAATTTAGCACGAGGCAGTTTAATTTGGGAGACCCAAATATGCTAATGCGGAACAGCACCCCTATAGTTCCAAGAAGTTAATGCAATCGCAGTGTTACAATTCTAAAAATATCTTCATTACGCATAAGGCTTATGTTATAGGGAGAGAGGGCCAACACCTGGGCGCAAAACTACTAGTACACAGTTCGACAGATATATGTAATAGCATCACAAAATGGGTCCTACTTTTGGTGACTTCCACAGAATGTTGTACAAGGGGTCCTTTGTCCAGAACCGGCGTGTTGGTATTAGAACGTCGTTTTTCCTCTTGAATTAGCAAGCACACTGGCCAAGTCTGCGCGAAGCTATCCTTCCTGAACATATGCAGACAAAGCAACACGCCTAACGTCCCGAAAAATTTCAATAATCTAATAAAACTATATTGAAAAAACAACTTTACGATGATATTGTGACATGTATCAAATAAAAATCAAAGCCGGAGATAGTATTCGCCCTATAACGACAGCTTTTCAGAAGGCAATTACAGGTCCTCCACGCGCCTTCCAGAAAACCTAAAATGGGGACACGTGCATTCCAAGAGGATTAATTCCATTCTCAGACCAAGATAATCACCTAATTTCTCCTCTCACTTCCTCTTGACATCTAGGGGAAGTGTGTATGACGTGCAAGTATATTCATACGTATCATGCCCATTTATAGGCGCAGGCCCTTGAACACAGCATCGATTTCAGACTTTCCACTTCCTGGTCAGAAAGTGTGCTGCAAATGAGTTCTCTTTTTACTCACAGACAAAATCAAACGTTTTAGAAACTAGAGAGAGTTTTTCTATCCAATAGTAATAATAATAGGCATATTGTACGAGCAAGAATTGAGTACGAGGCCGTTTAAATTGGGCACGAATTTCCCCCAAAGTGCAAAACAGCGCCCTCTGTCTCAACAGGTTTTAAGCTTTTTTGCCAACGTTTACTGACACTGTCCATATTTCATTGGGTGTTGACCTTTCGTACATTCGTCATTTTTCCAGCTCTGGTACACTCAGACGATTGCTCTGAAATCGGAGTTGATAGCCAGAAAATTTACCAGCTACAATCTATCATCAGATGGTCGCAGTGACATCGTGAACATTCTATTGAAATGGTTACTTGCATAGTGGAGTCTTTTGTTTAGACATGTAGCTAGCTAGCTAAACAATCAACCATAATTCCAACTCATAATGCACGTAACTAACCAACCAMGTTCAATGTTAGCTAGCWAGCATTTAGATTTTTTTTWAAGTTTACGGTCAAATGGCCCTCCTTTAAAGTAGCGACGCGTGACATACGCCTAGTTTCCTGAAATGAGTCAAGGTACACTACTTTTGACCACATAGTGCACTAAACTTTGGTGCACTATATAGGGAATATAGTGCAATTTGGGACTCACSCCAAGAGAGAGAAGAGACAACGTAGGAAAGATGGGGATGACAATGTAGGATTGGGTATGCTGAAGATTAAGGCCCTTCAGCGTGGTATGATCATGGATGGACGGCACTCTTACATCACCTTTAAATAGCCACAGCCATGCCAGCCCCGCTCCTCAGCCTCTACTCTCTCAAAGGGTCCTGGGTCCTGGTTTGACCAAAGCTTTTATGCATAATTCCTGCTTTAAACCTGATGGACTCATAATTCATTAGGTTGTAYACTCAGCAAAAAAKGAAACGTCCTCACTGTCAACTGCKTTTATTTTCAGCAAACTTAATTAAAATGTGTAAATATTTGTATGAACAMAACAATATTCAACAACTGACACATAAACTTAACAAGTTCCACAGACATGTGACCAACAGAAATTGAATAATGTGTCCCTGAACAAAGGGGGGGTCAAAATCAAAAGTAACAGTCAGTATCTGGTGTGGCCACCAGCTTGCATTAAGTACTACAGTGCATCGCTTCCTCATGGACTGCACCAGATTTGCCGGATCCTGCTGTGAGATTTTACCCCACTCTTCCACCAAGGCACCTGCACGTTCCCGGACATTTCTGGGGGGAATGGCCCTAGCCCTCACCCTCCGATCCAACAGGTCCCAGACGGGCTCAATGGGATTGAGATCCGGGCTCTTCGCTGGCCATGGCCAGGAAACAACTGACATCCTGTCCTTGCAGGAAATCACGCAAGAACAAGCAGTATGGCTGGTGGACATTGTCATGCTGGAGGGTCATGTCAGGATGAGCCTGCGAGAGAGGGTACCACATGAGGTGGATGATAGTTTTCCCTGTAACGCACAGCAATGAGAATTGCCTGCAATGATACACAAGCTCAGTCCGATATGCTGTGTGACACACCGCCCCAGACATGACGGAGCCCTACATCTCCACAATCGATCCCGCTCCAGAGTACAGGCCTCGGTGTAACGCTCATTCCTTCGACAATAACCGCGGATCCGAACATCACCCCTGGTGAGACAAAACCACCAACTCGCCAGTGAAGAGCATTTTTTATCAGTCCTTTCTGGTCCAGTGACGGTGGGTTTGTTTCCATAGGCGAAGTTGTTGCCTGTGATGTCTGGTGAGGACCTGGCTTACAAGAGGCCTACAAGCCTCGGTCCAGCCTCTTCTCGCCTATTGCGGACAGACTGAGCACTGATGGAGGGATTGTGCATTCCTGGTGTAACTCTGGCAGTTGTTGCCATCCTGTACCTGTCCCGCAGGTGTGATGTTTGGACGTACCAATCCTGTGCAGAGTGTGTTTACACATGATCTGCCACTGCGAGGAAACCACGCGTCCATCCTGTCTCCCTGTGGCACTGTCTTAGCATCTCACAATACGGACATAGAAAAATTTTTTTCTGCCTGAACCATCATTCTGCCAGGCCTTCATTGCCTCCTTGCAGCATGCCTAAGGCACATTCAAGCAGTTGAGCAGGGACCCTGGCATCTTTCTTTTGGTGTTTTTCAGAGTTAGTAGAAAGGCCTATTTAGTGTCCTAAGTTTTCATAACTGTGACCTTAATTGCCTGCTGTCTGTAAGCTGTTAGTGTCTTAGTGACCGTTCCACAGGTGCATGTTCATACATTTATGGTTCATTGAACAAGCATGGGAAACAGTGTTTAAACCCGTTACTTTGACGATCTGTGAAGGTATTTGGATTTTTACGAATTATCTTTGAAAGACAGGGTCCTGAAAAAATGGACGTTTCTTTTTTTGCTGCAAAAGAGTTGTGTTTTCATTCAGTGATTAATTCATTTTATTTAACCTTTATTTAACCAGGAAGTTCCATTGAGGTTAGAAGACCTCTTTTACATTGGAGACATTTGTAATCTGTTCATTGGTACAGTAAAAACAAGCAGATAGATAAAGAACGTTAGCACAATCAGGGTAGGAATGTTATCCTATTTTTGAAAATGGCTTATGTATCACGCCTGCTCCCACACTCTCTCTCTGGCGCTAGAGGGCACCAAGCTGCCTTTCWTTACGCACAACTGTCACCATCATTACGCGCATCAGCGCTCATTGTACTCACCTGGACTCACCTGGACTCCTTCACGTTTTGATTGCCTTCCCTATATCTGTCTGTTTCCTCTGTTTCATCCCCGTGTCAGCATTATTTTCATTTTGTTTTCTCCTGTCCAGACGCTGTCCGTATTCTGTTACTGTCCGRGGTTATTAAATGTTCACTCCCTGTACCTGCTTCTCGTCGCCAGAGTCGATATTTACAGAATGCTGACACCACTATACGAAGCATCAGGGAGGTTTTTGTTTTTTGCTTTGCTGGTGATGACGGGTCCGGGTGCCACCGCCGATGGAACCAGGGGGTGCAAGCTCCCATTGCACGGCCTGCCTCAGCCGGCTCGTTGGGCTCCTACTCCTCAGCCAGTACATCGGGCTACCATCCCACGTCATGCCTCAGCCGGCACGTCGGGCTCCCACGCCTCAGATGGCTCGTCGGGCTCCCACGCCTCAGCGGGATCGTCGGGCTACCATCCCACGTCATGCCTCAGCCGGCCCGTCGGGCTCCCACGCCTCAGGTGGCTCGTCGGGCTCCCACGCCTCAGCGGGATCGTCGGGCTCCCACGCCTCAACGGGATCGTCGGGCTCCCACGCCTCAACGGGATCGTCGGACTTCTATGCCTTAGCCGGCTTGTCCAGCGCCCATGCCTCAGCCGGCCCGTCAGGCTCGTTCCAGGTGGGACGCCAGGTGGCGCCCAGCATCAATCTTTACCATATCTCCAGCGTCAATCTTTACATTATGTCTTAATTTTATCCATCCCTGCATTCATTGAGTGTTTATAATAATTACACGCTAGAGTGCTTTTAGAAATATACAGCTCTATTGAAAAGGAAACAGGTAAGTGCATATTTGAAAATACTGTAAGCGCCCTTTCACTTACCCTAAAACCTCAATCATATGCAGCAGGCACTACTCATGGAAACCAAGAGGTAAACATATTTACGAGGGTTGACAATGGCATATTATTCCCTTGTTTAAAATCTATGACTAATGTGCTTAAATTATATGACCAATCTGACTTTCGTAGCTGCTGTTCCAGACTGTRGTCAACACTGGGCCTCTTTTATCAGCTGCTTACTCTTTCATTTCATGGGCRGGCTGTACAGAACATAAAGAATGTTATTTTCAAAGACAATGCTGCACTATATACATTCAAAGTGGACCAAGAAGTGAAATATGCAGTAATATATTTAAATCAAAGTTATTTTAATGTGCTCTAGAGAACATATACTTAATTTGTCCTGCATTCATTACTAATTTCAGGTCAATAAAGTTTTTCTTAATTTATAATCGAATCACAGCCTACTTCGCCAAATGGGTGGTGATTTAACCAAAAGACCATTCCGTGTCAGGGGGTATATGCAGCAGTTATGGCCGCCTGCTCATTGTGAACGGCTGTTGAAGCAACCATTTCTTCGCCCTAACAAGGGAAGACCGTAATTTAATTGCCGAGAAATTAATTACATAATTGATACATTACCATGATGGTTGTGCAATTGGTAACAGCAAGTATTGAGCGGTCTCACGCCGGGTGCCAGTGGTCTAGGGCACTGCATCACAGTGCTAGGCTTGCCCACCAGAGTATCTTGTTTCAGCCCGCCCAAGGCTCTGTCGCCAGCCGGCCGCAAACCGGGAGGAGACCGTAGAATGCGTACTTTCACAAATTTGGCCATAGCGTCGTCGCGAGTTAGGGAGGGTTTGCGCCTGTAGAGGTTTGGCGGTAGGGAGATCGCTTGAATCTCAGTATGTAAAAATTTAATAAAATGAATAATCTACTGTAATTCCTCTTGGCATAAGCAGCGTCTGACATAAATGACTAAGAATGTAAAATGTAAATTTAGACTTGGATGCACCCGTTCGATAAAATATTGGTGGAACGGTTCCGTATTCACTGAAAGAAAACATTCGTTTTGTTGAAAGTTATCAGTTTCCGGATTAGACCATATTAGGATGGACCTAATGCTGGTATGTGCGTGTTTAGTTGATTAAACATTATTAATTAAGTCTATGACATTGACTAGAGCAGGAGCTGAGCGAAGTGGTAGCAGAGCAGCAGGCTCGCGGAAACATGTTCAGTTCAGTAATTTTCGTGTAATTTGTCCTTTATTACAAAATAGTAAAAATAAAAAAAAATCACAAGCAATCCGCATTAGAAAAACTCATAATGATAGACTCCTAACCTCAACCCAAGTGAGCAGATGGTTGGGATGAGTTGGACCGCACAGAAGTGAAGGAAAAACGTCAAAGGCGAACAACCACAGTGACTCAGCATGTGGAACTCCTTCAAGGATTTGTTGGAAAAGCAATCCAGGTGAAGCTCGGCCGTTCGACAGCAGAGATTGCCAAGTTAGTTAGAGGGCACTAGCTTGTAGTCAGGTCATTGCCACCAGGCAACGGGTGAGCGAAAGATTACTACTTTTTTTTTTGACCCCAGAATTAAACAAAAATAAATAATACTTGATTTTGTTCAACCAATTTGTAATCTTCCTGCGTTGTCCAAAGCGTATAACTACATAGAATTTCCATGTGTGCATTTCATACGTTTGATGTCATTCAGCTATACTGTACAATGGTATAACATAGTACAAATAAAGAAAGTAACCCTTAAGAGTAGGTGTTCCAAAACTTTGATGATATATTTATCAAACAAATGTGGATACCTCATTAACAAATTTGTGGAGTCGGCTATTTCAAGCAGCACACCTATTTGTGACATGTATAAAAAGTGCGAGGTCACACAGCCATGCAATCTCTAAGACAAACATTGCACGATAAATTGGCAGACAGCTGAAGAAGCTGGATGTGAGAAGATCCCTAGGCTGCGTGGTTACACATTTTCTGCGGTTAGGCTGGTTGAGACGTCCACTGCCAAAATTCACGAAAATGACTTTGGAAGCATTTTATGGTAGAGAAATGAACACAATTCTCTGGCAACAGCTCTAGTGGACATCACTGCAGTCAGCATGCCAATTGCTTGCTCCCTCAAAACTTGACATCTGTGGCATTGTGTTGTGTGACAAAGCTACACATTTCAGAGTGACCTTTATTGTCCCCAAAAGAAGGTGCACCTGTGTAATGATCATGCTGTTTAATCAGCTTCTTGATATGCCACACCTGTCAGGTGGATGGATTATCTTGGCAAAGGAGAAATGCTGACTAACAGGGATGTAAACAAATGTGTGCACAACATTTCAGTGAAATAAGCTTTTTGAGCATTTGGAACATTTCTGGGATATTTTATTTCAGCTCATGAAACATGGGACCAACACATTACATATTGCGTTTATATTTTTGTTKATTAAATTACCAACCAATAGGTTGTGAGTTCAAATCCTAAGTGATGTAGAGTACCAATTAATTAGTCCTCAGCAGCAAACACACAATAATTTAGACAAAAAAGTTACTCATTGTATATGTACCATGTTTTCAACGGCAACCATTAGCCGGTAATGTACCGTAAAATTACAGGTAATGTGTTACAGTGCACTGACCTACAAGTTCCAACAAAACAGTACCAAAGACTACAGTAAGAGTGTGTTACTGTAAAACGACTACAGTAGCATTATTGCTACTTTAAATCAATTACAGTAACAGTATTTGATATCAATACATACCATGCTATACGGGCTCAGGGCCAGACACAGATGCAAACACGGGAGGCAGATGGTTTGAGTGTTTGATATTTATTAGTTCCAAAAGGGGTAGGCAAGAGAATAGTTGTGGACAGGCAAAAGGTCAAACCAGATCAGAGTCCAGGAGGTACAGAGCSGCAGGCAGGCTTGAGGTCAGGGCAGGCGGGTACAGAGTCCAGAAAACAGCAAGGGTCAAAACCGTGAGAACTAGCAAAAGAGAGAAAAGCAGGAGCACAGGGAAAAACACACTGGTTGACTTGAAACAGACAAGACGAACTGGCACAGAGAACCAGGAAACACAGGGATAAATACACTGGGGAAAATAAGTGACACCTGGAGGGGGTGGAGACAATTACAAGAACAGGTGAAACAGATCAGGGCGTGACACCATACAGTAACGTCATTTTTTTACGGTACCTTTTTTTTTACTGGTAACTGGCTGCCAGTAAAACAACAGGACGTTTTTACAATGTGGTTCAGGCTGTTGAAGAGCTACAGACTGCCTTTCAGTCACTGCAGACTACTTATATTGTCTCAAACTAGTCTTGATTGCACGAAAGACAACATTCGTAACCTTCACTGGAGCTCGCTCTCAGCCAGCGAAGGTTAACATTTGATTGCCCCCCATCTATCTTCAGAGCTTGTGCTGTTAGGTGACCTAAACTGGGACATGCTTAACACCCCGGGCCATCCTACAATCTAAGCTTGATGRCCTCAATCTCACACATATTCAATGAACCTAACAGGTACAACCCAAAATCCGTAAACACGGGCACCCTCATAGATATCCTCCTAACCAACCTGCCCTCCAAATACACCTCTGCTGTCTTCAACCAGGATCTCAGCAATCACTGCCTCATTGCCTGTGTTAGGGTTCGTTCCTTTCGTCCTTGTCAATCATTGGTGAAATTAACATTATGACAATATATTTCATTAAATCATTCAAAAAACTTTARTAATGCAATTGCAGACAGAAGTTGACAATCAGGAACCTAGCACGCATGTTTCCGAGTAAGTTCTGCATCAACAAAAGGTCTCAAGTTGTTTTATTAAACCYAAGTCCCGCCTTAGTGATGTCACTGACTACGTCATTACCTTTTTACTCCTGAGACCAAAACCCTGCCTAACAAGCTATATAAACAATGTATTTTAGTGTTATCTAAAACGTAGCAGTAAACGTCCACTCCCCAAAGTTGATTTATTGTGGAATGTTTGACTAGTCTTATCTCCTCCACTCCCCTGCAGAGCTCCTTCTTCACAGTCACACATTCTCAGAGGGGCCTTTTTATAAGTAAAGAGGAGAGAACTAAAAACAATTGGGAATAATAAAACCTCTACAATGAATATATATTGTTCATCTGTAGTCTAGGACCATATAAATGTAAAGAGGGTGGGGCCTTATAACCTCTCCCCTTCTATTAATACACATAAGAATAATCCAATTATTCAATACATCAAACATTTGGTACAACCTATTTTCATGGCCTTAGGTAACCCGACACCTGCGTCCGTAATGGGTCTACGGTCAAACGACCACCCCTCATCACTGTCAAATGCTCCCTAAAACACTTCAGCGAGCAGGCCTTCTGTAATCGACCTGCGACGGGTGTCCGGAAAGATATTGACCTCATTCCGTCAGCAGATGATGGCCTGGTTATTCTTAAAAGTGCTTCCCACCATCTTATTAAATAAGCATAACCCATTCAAAAAATGTGTAGAACCAGAACAATTATAAGCCCTTGGTTCACTCCAGACCTGATGCCCTTGACCAGCAACAAAAACATCCTGTGTGCGTACGGCATTAGCATCGAAAAGCTCCCGCGATATGCACCTTTCAAGGAGTTAGGAACCAATATATACAGGCAGTTAGGAAGCAATGCTAGATTTTTCAAACAGATATCTGCATCCTGTAGCACAAACTCAGAAAAGTCTGGGACACTGTAGTCCATGGAGAATAAGAGCACCTCCTCCCAGCTGCACCTGAGGCTAGGAAACACTGTCACCACCGATAAATCCATGATAATTGAGAATTCCAATAAGCATTTTTCTACGGCTAGCCATGCTTTCCACCTACCCCGGTCAACAGCCTGCACCCCCACAGCAACTTGCCCAAGCCTCCCTCACATCTACTTCTCCCAAATCCAGATAGCTGATGTTGTGAAAGAGCTGCTCAAATCTGGACCCCTACAAATTAGCCTGGCTAGACAATCTGGACCCTCTCTTTCTAAAATGATCCGCCAAAATTGTTGCAACCCCTATTACTAGCCTGTAACTCTCTTTCTGTTGTCTGAGATCCCCAAAGATTGGAAAGCTGCCGTGGTCATCCCCTCGTCAAAGGGGGAGACACTCTAGACCCAAACTGCTACAGACTATATCTATCCTACCCTGCCTTTCTAAGGCAATCAGGTTTTAGTCTGGCCACAGCACTGTTTTCAGCAACATTGAAGTTTTAAAATACATCCACTTGTCTTTGATAAGAAGTTTACATTGTGTGTCGCTTTATTTGATTTGTCGAAGGCTTTTGACACCGGGACATGCTGTGTTAGTGCAAAGGTTAAAATGTTGTAACATGTCTAGATTGTTCCACGATTTGATAGGTAAATTATAAACCAATGTGTAATGGCGGAATGGTTGTACATCTGTGTCCATAGAAGGTGTGCTCAGGTGTTCCGCAAGGTTCTATTTTGGGCCCACTGTTGTTCATTTTTGTATATCAACAACATTGCGGATTGTAGTATCTTAAAGGCTTCTTAGAATTACGGACACGTGAGACTTACGTACGGTTAGTATTTAATTGTACTGTTTACATTATCTGGCTTTCTGTATCAAGGGACTATCTCCCTCTCCCCTGGAACACAATTTGACTGCTGTCTTTCTCTCTTCCTGTGATCCCTTCTCTCCATACAACACTCGACCGCGTCTCCTGTCTTTTTTATTTTTTCTTCCTTTTTCTCATCGTATTTCCCACTCCCTCCCCTTCTTTTACTCCCTCCCTGTCTCTCTCTACAGCTCCTTCTGCTCTCTCCTGTTTCCCTCTTTTCCTATACTCTTTCTTATGATTTTTGGTCAGTTGCGCGGGCACCTCCTTAGCTTTCTTCTTAAGCTCTTTTTTTACTCTCTCTATTTACCTAACAACTATCTCCTTCCTCACTTCTCTCTCCTTGGCTTCGCCCTCTTCGCCCCCTCTCTCTCCCTCCCCTTTTCTATCAGTTTATATTGATCCGTTGTCTTCTATTTTGTCTTCCTCCTTACCTACGCGTCCTGCATGAGTACTGGGCAAAACTTCTCTAAAGGCAATAGGTAATTTTCTCCTTCTAAAATAATATTACTAGTCCTCATGTTCACATGTTTGTTTTCTCCCTCCGTTCCCCTTTCTCTCTCCCTTCTTCTCTCTCAACACGCCTAACCTCTCCCCTCCTCAAGTACTCTCCCATCTAGCCTATCTCACAATTACACTCCCCCATCATCCCTTAAACTAGTTTCTCCCCTGAAGAAAATAAATTCTCCGCATTCTTTCTTGTATCCCCTTTGCGCTCATAAACCCTTTTGTATGCCTTATATGGCACTCTCCCACATTGCGTTGTGTCTCTATGTTTTACTCCCTTCGTTCATCACTGGAATGCCCAAACCCACATTTCCTCCTTTTATTTGAACCTCGCCTCCTCCGAGCCCACTCCTCTCCTACGTCAGTGACCTCCTCATCAGTCCTCCGCCTGGATCTCTGTCTCTTTTTCCCCTTATTCTCCCCCTTATCAACCCACTAACCTATCGGGTCGAAAGTCTGGGTCTTCTGGGAGACTGTCTAATTCTCCCTACACGCCTTGTAATACCCTTTTCTCTTTCTGTCACTTGGCCAACTAATATACGGTCTTATTTCTCCCCCCTCCTATCAACCTGGTCTCTCCCTCTTGTTTATGTATTTAAAAGATTTTTAAATTTTAAGTCCTTTTGCAGCCATCTTCTTAATTCCTCCTACTGTTTTGTTCTTTCACATTTATGCACCTGCTTAAACCCTGAACGCTCTTCACATCATAATTTAAATAGGCAGACATAGGAATAGCTACGGATAGCGGAAGCAAACCCCCCGTCTTGAGTCAATACTGGCATTCTCATGGTAAACATAAATATACCAGGTTACTACACCGGATCTTATTGAAACAGCGGGATGTCATTTTTATGCAGATGATACTGTTATTTATCAAGTGTAGTAGTTTATCTTTTAGCTTTGAAAATGCCCAAAGATCATTTAAAATCATACAACAGAATCTGTATGATTTAAAGCTGGTTCTAAATTCAGGTAAAACAAAATGATGCATTTTCAAATTGCAGCAAGCATGTACTAATCATGTAATTTCTACATTGGCTGGAAATACTATAGAGCAAGTTAAAGTGTACAAATATTTGGGGTATGGGTTGATGATAAGCTGAGCTTCACTGTGCATGTAGAGAACTTGTAAGGAAGGTCAAGCTGAAAATAGGTTTTTATTACCGCGCATAAGTCTTGTTTTTCTTTGAGGCCATTGAAGGAGCTGGTACGATGTACATTACTGGCGGTTTTAGAATTTAGTGATGTTATATATATGCAGGCCTCAACCACTACCATAACAGCACTTGATTCAGTGATATCATGCATCATGCAAATAATGTCTAACACATCATGTGATCTCTACAGCGCTGTTGTGCGTCATCATTGACCTTGTGTAGGTTAAACACTGGTATACACTGAATTTATGAGTGCCATATTGGGTAAAATGCCATTTATACTAAGTTCTTTTTTTAGTCAGGTCGGTAAATATAATTTCAATTACGGCCCAATTCTGATTAGCTTCTAACAGGACCAAAAATTAGAACAGTAATGGTAGAAATAGTTTTAGTACTTAGCTCCGCTGGTCCTGGAATTCTCTCCTGAACATTTAAAAATGTGATAATTCTAGTTTCGTTTGGTGAAGTTTAAACACCTTGATCGATGTATATATTCATAGAAGAGTGTAATTTTTTAGGTCAGCTTTTTTTAGTCCAAGAATTTTGTGTTGTTTAACGTAAAATGTTTTTGTGTACTGTATTGTGTTTAATAGTTTTGTTTAATGTTGTGTTAGTGTATATGTGTAGTTGTTTTGTCTGAAAAGTTGTTCCCCCTGCTGCTATTGGACCAGTCTCTCTTTGGAAAATCGATCACTGCCTGCACCTGCCCGCCCATCCAGCATCACTACTCTGTCGGTCTGACATAGAATATTCGACAACAACTACAAATACCTAGGTGTCTGGTTAGACTGTAAACTCTCCTTCCAGACTCACATTAAGCATCTCCAATCCCGAAATAAATATGGAATCAGCTTCCTATTTCACAACAAAGCCTCCTTCACTCATGCAACCAAACATACCCTCTAAAACTGACTATCCTACCATCCTTGACCTTGCGATGTCATTAACAAAATAGCCTCCAACACTCTACTCAACAAATTGGATGCAGTCTATCACAGTGCCGTCCGTTTTGTCACCAAATCCCCATATACTACCCACCACTGTGACCTGTATGCTCTCATTGGGCTGGCCCTCGCTTCATATTCGTCGCCAACCCACTGGCTACCAAGTCATCTATACGTCTTTGCTAGAAAGCCCCGCCTTATCTCAGCTCACTGTTCACCATAGCAGCACCGCACCGCAGAAGCAATCGCACTCCAGCAGGTATATTTCACTGGTCACCCCCAAAGTAAATTCCTACTTTGGCCGCCTTTCCTTCCAGTTCACTGCTGCCAATGACTGGAACAAATTGCAAAAATCACTGAAGCTGGACACTCATATCTCCCTCTCTAAGTTTAAGCGCCAGCTGTCAGAGCAGCTCATAGATCACTGCACCTGTACATAGCCCATCTGTAAATAGCCCATCTAACTACCTCATCCCCATACTGTTATTWATTTTTTTGCTCCTTTGCACCCCGGTATCTCTACTTGCATATTCATCTTCTGCACATCAATCACTCCAGTGTTTAATTGCTAAATTGTAATTATTTCGCCACTATGGCCTATTTATTGCCTTACCTCCCTTATCTTACCTCATTTGCACACACATATATACTTTTTCTATTGTATTATTGACTGTATGTTTGTTTATTCCATGTGTACCTCTGTGTTGTTGTTTGTGTCGCACTGCTTTGCTTTTTTTTGGCCAGGACGCAGTTGTAAATTACAACTTGTTCTCAACCTGCCTACCTGGTTAAATAAAGGTGAAATAACTAAAAAAATTATCACGTTTGGGGAGGCATCCATAGAAAATGTTTCATTCTATACCTATGTATATGGTTGCACGATAAGATGTCCTACAAACTTCATGTAGTTAAACTTGTGAAGGAACTTAGTGATTTTTTTTTTCATAACAAGGCTTGCTTTGTGTTTGAGGCTAGAAAGAAGCTTGTTCAAGCCACTTTTCTTTTATATAATTGATTATGGTGATCTATTGTACATGCATGCAACTTCTTCTGTTAGAGACTGGATTTTATCATGCATCCTTGTGGTTTGTTACTAATGCTAAGTCGCTCCCCACCATTAGATCTTGTACCAAATGGTGGGCTGGACCTSACTTCACTCGCTCTCTATCTCTGTAGCCTGCTCTCCTTCAACACTAGCAATTASCAGATGTGGTTGCTACTGTGGTTGCTACTTAAAGTCCCCAGGGCCATTACTGACTTAGGCAAGACTGCCTTTTCCTATTGTGCACCAGAGGCATGGTATTGTCTGCAAAGTTTGCTTCAGAATTAAACTAAATGCACTAGTGCCCATCAATGAGTTTACAACTCTGGTACATAACTCTGTTCATGAGGAGTGTAAATGTCACCTGTACGCCAGATCTGATTGTTGTGCTGATTGTATTGTGTTTTACATTTTGTAACGCTGCATTGATAGCTGCTGCCTTCTTTGCCAGGTATCCATTGTGAAAGAGTCTCTGTATCTCCATGGGCTTTTCCTGGTTAAATAAAGGTTAAGTAAATATACAAATAAATCATGTCTCGCTGTCTACCTCTGGGGTGGATTATGAACTATTCTATTATCACTAATAACCTAGTTGTGAGGAGGTAGCACTGGAGAATTCACAACATCAATTAAAAGTTAATCTTACTTTTTWAATTCATTTTCAGGAATAATTCAGATATTTAAATCCAATTCACACAAGAGGGCCCTGTATTTAATTTTGGTAGCTTACTGAAATGTATTAAGCACAGACTGTAGGWTTTAAAGAGTCGTCACAACACCATTGAACTGTAACATTTCCAGCTCTTCAGGAAAATTAAGCCATTAAYTAAATGCAGTGAAGGAACTGCAAGAGCAGGAGCAAATGAAAAATTAAAGGCCAAGATACATTGGCAATTTGGGGGGTAATTTAGCTGGAAAATGGAGTGGGGTATGAAACACTGGAGCAATGATAAGCTATGAGCAACATGGACATGAATAATATATTTTATATGAAGCATATATCAACTGAAAACTACATTTCCCCAAGTATGTACTAATCTCCTAMAGCTTGTTGTTGCTGTTGACTGCCACATCTGTAGGCTTCTAGAATATGATTTGATAACAAACAAGAAGTGTTGCCTCTGCCCTGGGCATCTACTCAACCTACTGCCAGTCAAATCAATGGCAATGCAGACATACGGATAACTGGATTTAGCAAACTTTTTACTTCACAATTCTAAGCGAGGAAGTGCAAATTGTTTTAATCCAACTAGCCAGCTAGTTAAGCGTACAAAAAACAATCTACTATAAAACCAAAAATTAAATGCTAAGGAATTAGCCTGTTTTCCCCATTGACTTAGCATGTTAATCGATTAGCATGTTCACCACCGTGGAAATATTCGGCAGTATACCCCTTTAAGTCTAAGCCATTGGGAGGGGGGGTTATAAGATATGACATGGAATTATTTTAAGTTGTCCATACTATGCATCATTTAGCTATTTTATTTTGACATTTAGGATCCCTTTAGGTATCAAAAAAGATTTGATAAAATATTTAATTTGGCCTTTACTACTATAACCCAGAGAATCACATTGAATAACACGTTCATTAATGGCCAAAAAATACAGTAAAAATATAAATCCTAAGAAACAAGAGTCTTTCCTACATATATATGAAATATATGAAAGCTCGGGAAATACTTAGTCAATCAGTTCAGACACTACAGACGTTTCATGAGGAGACAGATTTTTGGGATGTCTCATGGTCTGACAAACACCGCTCTGGTTCTGCCACCTTTCACCACAGATGTGGAAGTGCGACATAGGCGGATGTGGTGGATTGAGGCGCATCCAATGCGAAAAAAACARATCTCTAGCTCAAACTAACAGATTTTGATGGAGAWTTTTTTGTATTATGTTACTTACATTGACGGACCAATTCAGTCTAAGGGATTAAAATGTARCAACTGAACACAGTATGTATGTATTAACGTATCATGATAAAATATTTCAATGGTTGATTCATTCATGTTTTATCTTCAACAGAGAGATTACTACAAAATTACGTATCTGAGCCTTCTTTGTTGTTTGATCAATACTATTAAACATTGAAGCGATGTACTGTGTATCTTAAGAACAACAAAAAAGGCTCATGTGATGCTGATGATATCCTCCAAATGCATACGTCCATGCAAACAAGAGAGCCCTTGGTTCTCTATGGTGTTTAGGTCAGAGCGTGACTAGGGGGGTGTTCTAGTCATTGTATGTCTATGTTGGTGAGTTGTATGGTTCCCAATTAGAGGCAGCTGGTAATCGTTGCCTCTAATTGGGGATCATATTTAGGTAGCCTTTTTCCCACCTGTGTTTTGTGGGATATTGTTTGTGTTAGTGTGTTTGGGCACGACGTCGTCACGGTCGGTGTAAATTTGTTTCTAGTTTCACTTTGGTAATTAAAGATGTGGAACTCAATTCACGCTGCACTTGGTCCGCTAATTTCCAAGACCGTGACAACAAAGAACATTTTCAATCTGAAATCATACCACTATATTGGTGAAACACAAAGAATAAGATAATTATTTSCCTTTTCAATCTGAGTCAGATTCTTCAGATTATATTTTCTAATGTATATGTAAATAATGTTCTCCTGTTCAAAGCTCTCAGCGTGTGTAACGTTCGTCTTCCTCCTCGTCTGAGGAGGAGCAAGGATCAGACCAAAGCACAGCGTGGTTTGAATACATWCTATCGTTTATTAAACGAAGACGAAAAAACACTTGAACAAACTACAAAACAATAAACYACGTGAACAGACCTGAACTTGAGAACATATAAAACATGAACGTACGAACAGGAACAAACGAARGAAACAGTACCGTGTGGCGAACAAACACAGACASAGCAACAATCACCCACAAACAAACAGTGAAAACAGCCTACCTTAATATGGTTCCCAATCAGYGACAATGACAAACACCTGCCTCTGATTGAGAACCATATTAGGCCAAAKGAATAAACCTAAACATAGAAACAAATAACATAGACTGCCCACCCCAACTCACGCCCTGACCATACTAAATAAAGACAAAACAAGGGAAATAAGGTCAGGAACATGACAGTACCCCCCCTCAAGGTGCGGACTCCGGCCGCAAAACCTGAACCTATAGGGGAGGGTCTGGGTGGGCATCTGTCCACGGTGGCGGCTCTGGCGCTGGTCGTGGTTCCCACCCCACCATAGTTAATCCCCGCTTCCGTGGCCTCCTCAATAATGGTGACCCTCCAAATTAACCCCACTGGACTGATGGGCGCCTCTGGACGGGGGGCAGCACCGGACTGAGGGGCAGCACCGGACTGAGGGGCAGCTCCGGACTGAGGGGCAGCTCCGGACTGAGGGGCAGCTCCGGATGAGGGGAATTCCGGATCGGCGGTGTGACAGGTACTCTGGCAGCTCCTGGCTGACTGACGATTATGGCAGATCCTGACTGGCGGCGGCTCTGCGAAATCCTGACTGGCGGCGGCTCTGGCTGCTCCTGACTGGCGGGCGGCTCTGGCTGCTCCGACTGGCGGGCGGCTCTGGCAGCTCCCGACTGACGGACGGCTCTAGCGGCTCCTGACTGACGGACGCTCTAGCGGCTCCTGACTGACGGACGGCTCTGAAGGCTCAGGACAGACGGGCGGTTTGAAGGCTCAGGCAGACGGGCGGCTTTGAAGGCTCAGGACAGAGCGGCAGCTCAGACGGCGCTGGACAGACGGACAGCTCAGACGGCGTTGGACAGACGGGCAGTGCAGGCGGCGCTGGGCAGACGGGCAGTGCAGGCGGCGCTGGGCAGACGGGCAGCGCAGGCGGCGCTGGGTAGACGGGCAGTGCAGGCGACGCTGGGCAGACGGGCACACCTATAGGGAGGAGACGGAGAGACAGCCTGGTGCGTGGGGCTGCCACAGGACCCACCAGGCTGGGGAGACCTACAGGAGGCTTGGTGTTAGGAGGAGGCACCTGAAGGACTGGGCTGTGGGGGAGCACTGGAGCTCTGGTGCGCAGCCTTGGCACCACTCCCCCAGGCTGGACTACTACTCTAGCCCGGACCCTCCAGAGTGCAGGCACAGGTTGAACCGGGCTGTGGGTGAGCACTGGAGATCTAGTGCCTACTACGCGCATCTCTCCCTTAGGCTCCACTCCCACATTTGCCCGGTACGAGCGGAGCGCAGGCATAGGACGCACTGCACCCTCCCAGCGCCGCAGAGCCGGCGCAGGATACCCTGAACCGAAACGGCGTACCGGAGACCAAACACGCTGAGCAGGCACAATACGCACTGGCTGGATGCCCACACTCGCATGACACTTTCGGGGGGCTGCCCTATAGCGCACCGGGCTATGGGCACGCTTAACCACATAACACGGTGCCTGACCAGTAACGCGCTGCTTATAATAAGCCCGAGGAGTGAGCTCAGGTCTGCTACCTGGCTTAGCCCCACTCCTCTTTAACCCCCCCAAAAATGTTCTGGGGCTGCCTCTCGTACCTGTCGCGCTGCCGTGCTGCCTTCTCATATCGCCGCCGCTCAGCTTTGGCTTCCTCCAGTTCAGCTTTGGGGCGGCGATATTCCCCAGCCTGTGCCCAGGGTCCTTCTCCGTTTAAAATCTCCTCCCATGTCCAGGAGTCCTGAGATTTCTGCCGCTGCTGCTGCTGCTGTTGCTGCCCGTTACCACGCTGCTTGGTCCATGGTTGGTGGGTGATTCTGTAACGCTCGTCGTTAGGTGGAAGAGAGGAGGACCAAAGCGCAGCGTGGTATGTTTCCATATTTATTGGAAACACTTAACAACACGAACAAAACAATAAACAGAAAATGAAACTAACGACGCTACAGACCTGAACATGTGAACCTACAGACAACGAAGAACGCAATGAACAGGAACAATCACCCACAAACAAACAGTGAGAACAGCCTACCTAAATATGGTTCCCAATCAGAGGAAACGTAAAACACCTGCCCCTGATTGAGAACCATTTCAGGTTAGTTGACAACCCTAAACCAAACATAGAAACACATAACATAGAATGCCCACCCAGCTCACGTCCTGACCAACTAAACAAGACTAAACAAAYGAAATAAGGTCAGGAACGTGACAGCGTGATTATTTAAACAAGGCTCATTGCAATGCTGATCACAGCAACACACCACCATATCCCACAGTACATATATTTAGTAGGACATTTTTTCAAAAACATTAAAGCAATTTCCTATCCAGTTCCTGTTCCAATTGTTGTTGAACAAGTTGAAATCAAAATGAAGTGTTTTTTTGTGCCCCAGTAAATCAACTTTTTTTTCTCCAGTGTTCAGATGCTAATCCAAAATAATCAACTTGTCTTGTTGTGCATTGAAATTGACATTCTTTTGTAATCTACTGCAGAGTATGAGCGTTGGATCTTGTAGCCTAGCCTTGCATAATGAAAGGTATAGAGACATCCGTTTCCACAGGCGGCAATTAAGTTACTGTTAAAGATAAATAAAACAACTTATAATGAGAAACCACATTCACCCCATAGAAAAAATAAACAAGAAGAACTCATATAGCTACCTTTGATCACAGAAAACYGAACCAAATGTATCTTCCTTTGCAATAATACCCAAAGTATTGTATGGTGCAGTTAATTATCAACAAACAACCGCTCTCAGTTACACTCTTATTATTCTGTTTTTGTCCCTCTGTATGAAATAGAAAATATAAACAAATTATTTAATTGTAGGTGGCGGTATAGCCATCATGACTACCTGGTACTGAAAAGTGGCTTGTCATGTTTTCTTTTTTTAACAAAAACATTGGTCTTCTATAGATACTTTTGTTTACCAGGTGTTATATTTCACATTAAAGATGACGTCTTTAACTTGGGAATGGGGTCCCAAATGAAAACCTTTTCCATTTTTAGTGCACTGCTTTTGACCAGGGTCCATTAGGCTCTGGTGAAAAGTAGTTCACTATACAGAGATATCGGGTACCATTTGGGTCACACAGGTGGAGGCCTATGATGAAGACAGGCTATACTTACATTGTCTAAATCAAACAATCAAGCTAATCACAGCTAGCATGCGATGCTGCATTTTTTTCAAGTYCCCTTGATGTTTCTATTAACTGTATGCCAGATTTGACTTTTAACGAGTAGAAAGATAATATCCCCTCAGACATACTAGTTTAATACATGTTTCTTTATACAATTAACAGTTCAATCAATTAATTGGCAAGATTAACAAATAAATGGCAGATACTACATTGCTGGCAACATTGCTTGGAATTATTGCCTAAACAATACTGCCAGTCTATCATGGCCTTAAGAAAGAAACTTAWTTTAAAAACAAACCCATTAGTGTATACCATGATAATCATTGTTCAATTGATATCCCCTCTGCAGTTAAATATAGATCTCCAAAGGAAATGTTTGTGCATTTCGCTGCCATTGTGTAACATTGGATTTGGGTTCGACAGGACATCAAAGATATTGGGACTAGACACTTTTAAACACCACCCTCAGACCAAACAATAACAGTTATTAACCTGTGTGCCAGAACAGGAGAGGTCATACAGTCAGACCGCCATCTAGTCAGAATTTTCCTCTCCCTTTTGTGCCATCAAACTTGAATCAAGGACATAGTAAGGGATGAGACATTGGTCTACCTYCTGACAAAGGGGAACAGGTGATAACTCTAAATGAGCTGCACTAAATCTTTCACACTTGTCAAGTCCAATTTGTTACTGGTGCAAGATTTGACCCCTCCATCAACTGGGACCTGGTCCGTGTCCGAAATGGAACCCTATTCCCTAAATAGTGTACTACATTTTACCAGAGCCCTATATAGGTCGATAGGGTGCCATTTTGGAATCAGCGCCCTGATTCCGAAATTGCTAGTAAGGAAATAGAAAGGTCAGGACACTGGAAAAATMTATAACTTACACATTTAAGCCATTCGTACCCTCAAATCATCCAAACGGCATGCTGTGTTCTGACTGAACAAACCCGCAAATAGACATAAGTGGGATTTCACAATGATACCCATGTGTTGGAACCATAGGAGGCTCTGCATGCCTTTTAAAGTGGAACATCAAAATGTGTTAATTTGAAATGCGATCATATCAAAATCATACTTGCCGCTGTGGGATGGCTAACACATCCTATTCAGATCCACTGATGAACATTTATGACATGATGTACTGGATTCTCTAGCAGACCTGGTTTCAAATACTATTTGAAATCTTTCAAATATTTTGAGCATTTGCTCTAGTCTACCTGGAGTGTCAGATGGGTGGAGCTTGTAGTTTCAGGACTGTTCTATTGGTCCATTGACCCAGACAAGCTCAATCAAGCACAGATAAAGTATTTTAAAGGATTTCAACTCCGGTCGTTTCTCTACTGGACCTACGTTAGATGATCATCAAATGCACTGCATGATATATTCACTATATATTACAGTGTATATTACACTTAATTGTGTATGTTGTGTATGTCATTTCTTGTGGTTGATTAATTCATGATTCATCTTCAACAGAGAGATTACTACAAAATGCCGCATCTGAGCCTTGTTTGTTGTTTGACCCATACTATTAAAGATGGAGTGATGTACAGTACTTCGTATTTTAGGGACAAGAAAAAAGGCCCATGTGATGCTGATGATATCTTCCAAATGCATACGCCAATGCAAACAAGATAATTATTTCCCTTTTCAATCTGAGTCAGATTCTTCAGATGATTTTCTTTTCTAATGTATATGTAAATAATGTT
>NC_036854.1:46550758-46555550 GCF_002910315.2 Salvelinus sp. IW2-2015 | reverse complement strand
GAGAAGAGAGAGACGATAATTTTGAAAAGGCTGTCCTCTTGTTATAAGCTAGGTCAGTCATCATGTTATACGTCGGTTGTATAAAAAGGTTTTATGCTGGATATTTGTGTGTGGCTGATAACTTGAATGATAGTCAGTCATCAGAAATCCACTAAGGGCTACATATGATATACGCCTGCAGGCTAAACTGTCCTACGCCTGCCTTCAACAAGAAACAGTATATTATGTGGACTTTTGTAATATGTAAACCACGGGATGTCACATGCTGGGTGCAGCCAATACGTCTGCTTGGCTGATAAGCCCAGAGTTATGACCTACGTCACACCAAGACAAGTTTTTGTAATAGGTTCTGAAAAAACCATTATAGAGGAGCATTATTACCACAGTTTAAAACGTATTGTCTTTAGAGACTGTATAACAGCAATTGATTTCTATAGATCAATGCAATAAGATCGTGAGATCTCATACCTGTTCGCTATACTTGGTTACTGAGTTCAGCAACGTAGAGATTTGAGACTATCATAATTCTGTTGTGAAGCTCTGTATATAGCTGCTAGTTACTCAGAGGGTCTGAGCTGACTTACACACCGTTAGAGAACTCGGTAGTAGAGTCATATCGTTAATATATAGCTCTTACATGCTTTATTATTTTAGTCTTTGTACTAGTGCGTAGTTGGCCATATTGGGGTGATAAATAGTTCTGTTATGTCATTGGTTGGCTTGAATTTATATATATTGTTGTGTGAGTGATCTAGGGTGGCGCAGGGCTATAGTGATGTTGGTTTTATCTTTTGAGAGAGGTGAATATACACTCATGAGTTGAGACATGAAGAGTATTCATAATTTAATGGCATGTATAATTATAGATATCAGGTGGTAGCGTTGACTGGAGTCCTAGATTTGCGTTGCCATGCTGAATGGTTCTGCATCGTAACAATCTCAAGAAGAATCAATGACATTAGGATCAATTAATTTCAGGGTGTGCTCTGAAATTAGGTGCGCAGCTCACATATAAAATAATGATCCTCCACATGTGAGGCACAGATCACTAGGCAGCTTACAGCTAGCCTCTATATTGGGAATCCTTGGAGGCTAATCATTGCGTCCTATGTTATGAACGACTAAACTGTATAAGGGAACCTCGTTTTGGGTGTCTCGAGCACACTCATGAATATCAGATTTATCACTTTAGAACTAGAATGTCTACGATTCCGCTCTCATGTGATCTTGGTTTTTGGGTCCCTGACTCTTATAGCTCACCTATATAGAGATTCAAATCAGTGGTTTATCAGGTTGTTGCGCTCTCGTTATTTGTTTCTATGGTATGCCGATATACTATCGTTAACCCAATAAAAGAGAATGTATTTGGCACACGCCTGCGCCTTGGTCCACCTTTCCTGTCTCACACGCCACAAACGATCGTGGGCCAAAGGGGTCAAAGGTTTGCCGTCAGCCAGGCACCATTATTCCTTCTTCCCCAACATACAATACCCTCTCCCAATAATGGTGTTGGCGGACAACCTCTGGGCGCCAAAATAACTCGAAAGCCAAGAGAATTGGCTCGCTTTGAAGGGTTGGAGGCGTGGAGGTGTAGTCTCATAGTTGAGTGCAAAAGCTCCATGGTACGACACTTTAGTTGCCACTGGATAGAACCCGGCCAGGCCTCAAATTGTCGGTTCTCCTTTCTTCGGCCTTTTTTGAATATCTTGCCCGGGTTTTTCTTTGCCGGATTTTTTCCCCTTTCCCAATGGGGATGAAGATCCGCCTTGCAGCATTGAATCCGGAGGCGGCTTTGGTGCGGGACGACAGATCCTGCGTCAGCTCACGTATCTCCAGCCAGGCTTCTGTCTTGGGTGGCGGCTCGCTCGGGAATAGACAGGTGGCGCCGAACGAACACAACCGGTGGAATGGCCACCTTCATTTTCGTGAACTCACATTTTTGGGAACAATGAAGTGAAATCTTTGGATGGTCAGTTTATAGACAGCTTTTTAGGTTGTTGAGGCCCACTGAAAACTTTATATTCCTTCTCGTGACTTCCTGCTTTTCTGCTTCTAAAAAATACACAGCTCAAATAACGCTGTAAAATGCTTAGTAAATGGACCAGGGTTCACCCCGAGCCAAATCGTAAGGAACATACGTCTGAATGTTAAACGAGTGATAGGTGGGCTTTGATTGGATCAGAGGGCGATTTTGGGTGGGCCTTGTTGAACCAGTTCCCCATAGTATTAGGATACTGGGAGATTTACGTTCGGGTGATGTGGGTCATGGAGGACCGGAAGGCCTCCGCACGTACAGTGCCAATCTGAGAGGGAAGTGGGTACCATACGGCTAGCACTCTTGGAAGCCACAGCGAGTGTGTGGAATACGCATTGGGTCCCCTTAATGCACGACACAGGTGATTCGTGGACTTTTTTGTTGGTGTTGGTGTCGTTGTTAGAGGGTGGCGTGGTGTGGTTTGGGTCGGCGTAAGCAGGCGGTGGCGTAGAGCAAGTGCCACGCGTGGCCGGTGCCGTGGGCAGGCGCGAGGATAGCAAGAGGGTCTCCGTGCGGACCGGCGGTATGCCGGTGTGGCCCCTTTCTCGCCGCCGTGGAGCTGGTGACTCTGCCCTTCTTGCCCAGGGTTCCGCGTGCGTGGCGTGCGCGCGCCGCGGGTGGCGCTGAACTCCTAACACGTCGTTCGTCATTACTCCTCCCAAAAACTGGTCCAAACAGACACACCATATACAGACTGGGTTAAACACAAACCACGTGCTCGTTGGAAGCAGTGATCGCGCAAAACAGACCTAACTACCTGCTGGCCCGCGGAGGGTCGTTGGCCCGCCCAGGTCGCCAGCCCGTGGCCTGTGACTGGGCGATTCTACGTTCCAGGGGCAGGCTCCCGCTATTGCGGCGGTGACTGGAACGCTGGTGCCTGGACTGGGCACCAAAGAGCAGGAAAACTCGGCGGCTTGGAGCTGGCTGGACGCGTGCTTAGATGGCAATCGGCGCAGGGGAAGGCTCCGGCCCCTGGAGCTGGAGGTTTTTTGGAGTACCATTGATCGTCGGCAGGAGGGTTCCGCGGAGCGCGTGGTCGGTCTCAGGAGGTTCCGAACCGTGAAACGTCGCTGGAAGCTCTTTACTGGGATGTCGCCTGCCGGAAGCTCTGGACTGGGAACTGTCGCCGGAAGCTCTGGACTGGGAACTGTCGCCGGAAGCTCTGGACTGGGAACTGTCGCCGGAAGTTCTGGACTGGGAACTGTGGCCGGAAGCTCTGGACTGGTAACTGTGGCCGGAAGCTCTGGACTGGGAACTGTCGCAGGAAGCTCTGGATTGGGGATCGTCGCAGGACGCCTGGTGCGTGGGGCCGGCACTGGTGGTACCGGACTGGTGACACACACCTCAGGGCGAGTGCGGGGAGCAGGCACAGGACGTACCGGACTGGGGAGGCGCACTGGAGGCCTGGTGCGCGAAGCTGGCAGAGGACGTACTGGGCTGTGAAGGCGCACTGGAGACCTGGTGCGTAGAGCCTGCATCAATTTTACCGGAACTTTAACTTCTTATGGCTGCAATCCCATTAACAGGATCGATATGACAACAGCCAGTGAAAGGGCAGGGCGCCAAATTCAAACAGAAATCTCATAATTAAAATTCCTCAAGCATATAAGTATTTCACACCATTTTAAAGATACACTTCTTGTTAATCCCACCACCGTGTCCAATTTCAAAATGCTTTTCAAAATCACAGACAAACACAGTCATTTTTCCAGCCAAAGACAGGAGTCACAAAAAGCAGAAATGGAGATAAAATGAATCACTAACATTTGATGATCTTCATCAGATGACACTCATAGGACTTCATGTTACACAATACATATATGTTTTGTTCGATAATGTTCATATTTATATCCAAAAACCTCAGTTTACATTGGCGCCATGTTCAGAAATGCCTCCAAAATATCCGGCGAAATTGAAGAGAGCCACATCAAATAACATAAATACTCATCATAGACTTTGATGAAAGATACATGTTTTACATAGAATTAAAGATAAACTTGTTCTTAATGCAACCGCTGTGTCAGATTTCAAAAAAGCTTTACGGCAAAAGCACAATATTCAATAATCTGAGAACAGCGTTCAGCCACAAAAGGAAGCCATACAGTTACCCGCCAAATTGTGGAGTCAACAAAAGTCATAAATAGCATTCTAAATCTTCACTTACCTTTGCTGATCTTTGTCAGAATGCACTCCCAGGACTCCCACTTCCACAATAAATGTTTGTTTTGTTTCGGTAATGTCCATCATTTATGTCCAAATAGCTACTTTTGTTAGCGAGTTTGGTAAACAAATCCAAAGTCACGAAGTGCGTTCACTYAAAGCAGACGAAATGTCAAAAAGTTCCGTAACAGTCAGTAGAAACATGTCAAACGATGTATTGAATCAATCTTTAGGATGTTTTTAACATAAATCTTCAATAATGTTCCAACCGGAGAATTCTATTGTCTTCAGAAGTGCGATGGAACAGAGCTCCCTCTCATGTGAACGCGCATGGTCAGAGCATGGTCAGCTCATGGCAGACCTTACTCATTCCCGTCTCCTTCGGTCCTACCTCACAGTAGAAGCATCAGACAAGGTTTTACAGACAGTTGACATCTAGTGGAGGCCTTAGGAAGTGCTAAATAATCCATATCCCACTGTGTATTCGATAGGGGCTGAGTTCAAAAACTACAAACCTCAGATTTCCCACTTCCTGGTTGGATTTTTTTCTCAGGTTTTTGCCTGCCATATGAGTTCTGTTATACTCACAGACATTAT
>NC_036854.1:46536472-46549685 GCF_002910315.2 Salvelinus sp. IW2-2015 | reverse complement strand
ACTGCAGCAGGGATTTTACCCCACTCCTCCATACAGACCTTCTCCAGATCCTTCAGGTTTCGGGGCGTTCGCTGGGCAATACAGACTTTCAGCTCCCTCCAAAAGACTTTCTATTGGGTTCAGGTCTGGAGACTGGCTAGGCCACTCCAGGACCTTGAGATGCTTCTTACGGAGCCACTCCTTAGTTGCCCTGGCTGTGTGTTTCGGGTCGTTGTCATGCGGAAGACCCAGCCACGACCCATCTTCAATGCTCTACTGAGGGAAGGAGGTTGTTGGCCAAGATCTCGCGATACATGGCCCATCCATCCTCCCCTCAATACGGTGCAGTCGTCCTGTCCCCTTTGCAGAAAAGCATCCCCAAAGAATGATGTTTCCACCTCCATGCTTCACGGTTGGGATGGTGTTCTTGGGGTTGTACTCATCCTTCTTATTCCTCCAAACACGGCGAGTGGAGTTTAGACCAAAAAGCTCAATTTGTCTAATCAACACACATGACCTTCTCCCATTCCTCCTCTGGATCATCCAGATGGTCATTGGCAAACTTCAGACGGGCCTGGACATGCGCTGGCTTGAGCAGGGGGACATTGCGTGCGCTGCAGGATTTTAATCAATGACGGCGTAGTGTGTTACTAATGGTTTCTTTGAGACTGTGGTCCCAGCTCTCTTCAGGTCATTGACCAGGTCCTGCCGTGTAGTTCTGGGCTGATCCATCACCTTCCTCATGATCATTGATGCCCCACGAGGTGAGATCTTGCTGGAGCCCAGACCGAGGTGGATTGCCCGTCATCTTGAACTTCTTCCTTTTTCTAATAATTGCGCCAACAGCTGTTGCCTTCTCACCAAGCTGCTTGCCTATTGTCCTGTAGCCATCCCAGCCTTGTGCAGGTCTACAATTTTATCCCTGATGTCCTTACACAGCTCTATGGTCTTGGCCATTGTGGAGAGGTTGGAGTCTGTTTGATTGAGTGTGTGGACAGGTGTCTTTTATACAGGTAACGAGTTCAAACAGGTGCAGTTAATACAGGTAATGAGTGGAGAACAGGACGGCTTCTTAAAGAAAAACGAACAGGTCTGTGAGAGCTGGAATTCTTACTGGTTGGTAGGTGAAAATTACTACTTTGATGTGAATGATTGAGGAGGCGGAAACACCTCAATTCAAACTGTTCTTAGAAAATAAAAACTATTTACAAAATCATTTGAAATTGACAAGTTGAAACAGCCTATAAATAAAAACAGGCTGCATGCCTTGGTTTGAGGGCAGTGCGGATTAAATGTACTGTTGCGTAACAATCACATTCTGTAATGAAGAGAACATTCTAACATCACATCAAAAAACTCACGCTGGGCGACCGTTAGAGATATGATACTCAAGTTTGAAAAGGTTAAAACCTTTTTTCTGTAAGAACATAGTAAATGGGATTGATTTTAATATGTTGCTTTATTAATTATGTAAATATTAGTGTTTCTATTCCAAAAAAACAAAACCCTCAGGGTTTGGTGCTGCACAACGTGACTTTTGGGAGTAGGCTATAGTACTAAAAGAATAACATTTCCACACCCTCATTTTAGTCCAACCAATACCCAAATGGAGATTCAGTGAAAATAAAAATCTCATTGATTTATCAAAACCTGTCCTCATGCTTGTCTCAGAGCAGCGCAAACAGTGCTGACAGTTGACCACAGCGGGTAGACTATGCTTCAAACCATTGCTTCTGAACCTCTAATGGCTGAGATGGGCTAAGATCCCGTTAACTTCTTTGGGATAGGGGCAGCATTTTCACTTTTGGATGAATTGTGCCCATAGTGAACTCCCTCCTACTCTGTCCCAGATGATAATATGTGCATATTATTATTACTATTGGATAGAAAACACTCTAGTTTCTAAACTGTTTGAATTATGTCTGAGTATAACAGAACTCATATGGCAGCAAACTTCCAATTCTTGTCCAATACCGTGAGTTTGTTGATCTCATGTATTGAAAACAGATTGACCCATCTTCATTTGGATCGATTATTAACGTTTACAAAACCTAGTTGTATTACAAAAGTACTTTGAAATGTTTTGGCAAAGTTAGAGGTAATTTTTTTGATATTTTGTCGTGACTTTGCGCAAATTGGACGCTGTTTTTTTCTGGTACAACGGCGCCAAATAAATGGACAATTTGGATATATATGGACGGAATTAATCGAACAAAAGGACCATTTGTGATGTTTATGGGACATATGGAGTTCCAACAAAAGAATCTCGTCAAAGGTAATGCATGTTTTATATCTGCGTTTTGAGTAGCGCCGGCATGGTTGAAATTGGCAACAAGAGAGTGTAGCCTTTGTACTATCATCAGATAATAGCATCTTATGCTTTCGCCGAAAAGCTTTTTGAAATCTGACATGTTGGCTGGATTCACAACAAGTGTAGCTTTATTAAATTACACATTAAGATAGAAAATTAAAGTTTGATTTTATATAATTTTTTGAATCTGGCGCTCTACATTTTAACGGGATCGATTTGACAACAGCCGTGAAAGTGCAGGGCGCCAAATTCAAACAGAAATCTTCATAATTAATATTCCTCAAACATACAAGTATTTCACACCTTTTAAAAGATAAATCAAAAAGGCTTTACGACGAAAGCACACCAAACGATTATGTTAGGTCAGTACTAGTCACAAGAAACACAGCCATTTTCCAGCCAAAGAGAGGAGTCAAAAAGCAGAAAGAGATAAATTAATCACTAACCTTTGATCTTCATCAGATGACACTCATAGGACTTCATGTTACACAATACATGTATGTTTTGTTTCGATAAAGTAATATTTATATCCAAAAATCTCAGTTTACATTGGCGCGTTACGTTCAGTAATATTTTGCAGAGAGCCACATCAATTTACAGAAATACTCTCATAAATGTTGAGAAATTCCAGTGTTTTGCATGGAAATTTTTATAAACTTCTCCTTAATGCATCGGCTGTGTCAGATTTCAAAAAAGCTTTACGGAAAAAGCACACCATGCAATAATCTGAGTACAGCGCTCAGGCACCAAAACATCCATACAGATACCCGCCATGTTGTGGAGTCAACAGAAGTCAGAAATAGCATTATAAATATTCACTTACCTTTGATGATCTTCATCAGAATGCACTCCCAGGAATCCCAGTTCCACAAACAAATTTTGTTTTGTTTGCTAAAGTCCATAATTATGTCCAAATATCACCTTTTTGTTGGCGTGTTGATTTCACAATCCAAACTCACGACGTGCGGGCAAGTACAGGCAAAAGTTCGACAAAAAGTTATATTACAGTTCGTAAGAACATGTCAAACGATGTATAGAATCAATCCTTCAATAATTTTCCAACCGGAGAATTCCTTTGTCTTTAGAATTGCAATGGAATGCATGTCGCTTTCACGTGAGCGTGCGTGATCAGCTCATGCCACTCTGGCAGACCTCTGACTCATTCAGTTCCCATTCCCCCTCCCTCACAGTAGAGCATCAAACAAGGTTCTAAAGACTGTGACATCTAATGGAGCCTTAGGAAGTGTAATATGACCCCATAGACACTGTATATTCAATAGGCAATGACTTGAAAAACTACAAACCTCAGATTTCCCACTTCCTGGTTGGATTTTTTTCAGGTTTTTTGCCTGCCATATGAGTTCTGTTATACTCACAGACATCATTCAAACAGTTTTAGAAACTTCAGTGTTTTCTATCCAAATCGACTAATAATATGCACATATTAGCAACTGGGCCTGAGTAGCAGGCAGTTTACTCTGGGCACCTTACTCATCCAGCTACTCAATACTGCCCCCCGCCATAAGTTAAATAAATAAAACCTACACCACATTACTCAAACTATTTGAGACTCATGTTGCCTATGGTAGACCTACAGTATATTGAGAGAAAAAATTAAATTGCGTGACTCTCCATCAATAATTAGATTGAGGATTCTTGGACTCTAAATTAATATCTAAGGTGCATATTCCTTAGGGAAAATCTGATCTGTGAGATATCTAAGGGCTTTTATATAATTCTAAATAATAATAATAATAGCTTTGTTTAAAAAATTATGATTTCATTTTCAAATAACCAAAGTGAGTGAGAAAAAGGCCATTCTTGAACATGGGGTGAGACATTCTTACTAATTGTTAATCAAGCCAGTTTGTTATTTAGAATGATTTATTTCTTTTTTTTAAGAGGGAGAGAACCCAAAAGCCCACCGTGGCTGTGTGCAAACCTGGTCAAGAACTACAGGAAACGTATGATCTCTGTAATTGCAAACAAAGGTTTCTGTACCAACTATTAAGTTCTACTTTTCTGATGTATCAAATACTTATGTCATGCAATAAAATGCAAATTAATTACTTAAAAATCATACAATGTGATTTTCTGGATTTTTGTTTTAGATTCCGTCTCTCACAGTTGAAGTGTACCTATGATAAAAATTACAGACCTACATGCTTTGTAAGTAGGAAAACCTGCAGTGTATCAAATACTTGTTCTCCCCACTGTATATATGACCATGGTTTGTTCTCATTTGGCCTATTTAGCATAGRTCTGTTCTGCCCTGGCCCCTTGTGGAGCTCAAAAGTCAAAAGTTACTTAGTTATATCAGAAAAGCAGAACTTAATAGTTGGTACATAAACCTTTGTTTGCAATTACAGAGATCATACTCAAGTGTGATTTTGTCAATGCAATATACTATTTTTATAGCAGTGTTTTATGTTACTACTTTAATGTTTTATTGCTATATACTTATTGTATTCTAATTACTAATAATTCCTCTTTACTTTGTACTTTCAGAAACCACAAACAGTATTTGCCAATATCATAACAGGAACTGGAGCTTGACATCTTTCGAGCTGAAGATTGAGGCCAGTTTTTGTATGGTAGCGTATACTRTTAACAGTTTTACTGGACGAAAACACAGCAAGAAAACACAGGCCAATTTGTAATAGTCGTCTATTTTATTGCAGTTTTGGTGGTGGTTGGTTGAACAACAACTAACTTGTTTTACTAAAYGGAAAAAAACTGAATATGCATAACCCATATTTCATATTCATGCAGTGACTGAACAACTGCATTTCCACCCCTCTAAAGGCATAGTATCATGGCAGGTCACCTGTCAGATAAGTCAGTCAGTAACTGCTGCAGATGTGCTCAATAGTGCATGAGCACATTATACTCCCCAAGCATGGTGAAATACATAGAGGTGTATCACAAGCTAAACACATGTCTTTTGTCAACTTCCTCTGCTTACTTCTCCTGGTGCCAGACAGGCAGACTTTGCAGTGGCTCCGTGTGCGACTAACTTGAGGAGCAGTTTGAGGGACTTTGCAGGGAAAGTGCCGTGCAGTGAGGCGTAGGGGATTGTCCGCAGCAGGACGACCCCTAGTGGATGGGCYCCGAGGGGTGTSGTGCTCCTCRAGCAGCTCTCTCATYAGGTTCTCTGTTCTTTTGGTAGGTAATTACTTTGGGAGTGAGGAGGATGGGAGAGGATGATGAGGCAGTGGGTAGGTGGGTGAGATATCGTCACTYTAATTGCTTAATGGAACTGTGTGATTTGTATGTGAACTGTACGTCTAATTATAAAAATAAATTGTTCAGTAATCATCTCACCTGTTAGTTCACCACTATGTGGCCATTGAGGGCAGCAGTGTCGATCTAATTAAAAAATATCTTCTTATTCCAGTTGGTTGTTTTCTGAGTGCATTCCACAAAGCTGTTTATCATGTCCGCCTTATCCACTGTCCCCATTTTGAGGTTAAAGTCAAGCACACAGTCTGGTTTGATTTTTCTCTCTTCCGTCAGGTGGTCCACCTTCCCTGTGGCCGACATGGTTGCTATATAGACAGTGAAGAGGACATGGACGTCTCGTTTGTCATGCCACTTTACTGCCAGCTGTTGACCGTTCTCCTTGAACTCCACCTCCCCTCTCTGCATCTTCCTGCATCCCCTTCCTGTTCGGCCCCTGTGCTGTTGGAGAGCAGATACTGGACGAGTGTGGGAGTGCTGTACCAATTGTCCACATAGAAAGTGTGTCCCTTGGCGAGATGTGGAGCCAGCATGGTCATCACCACGGACCCGGACACCCCAAGCCCCTCATTATGTTAGATGTCAGTGGTGGACCCTGTGTAAACTATAATGTCCATAACATCAGTGCTTCATCAATGCATAGGTCCTTGTATGGCACAAAGACCCAGCCAAATGCTGATGTCAGGCTGGTAAGAGCATTTCTTATTTTGTATAACGGGTCATTTAGGATGGCAGTAGCATTATTGACGAAATGCAGGCATCTCAGCAGAACTAAGGAAGCGGTCTTGGGAAAAGAGGTTGGCAAAGAAGGGAGTTGCAAAAATAGGATCTGTGGCTCCAGTGATTCTCTTAGGGAGTTCTTCATTACTATTCCCATGAGAAGGACTGTCACCAGGAAGGTATAGATTTCACTAATTGTGGTTGTCACCCATTTAGCGAGTTTCCCCCTCACTCTCTCTTCTCCTGTAGCTCTGAGGCAAAGTGATTAGTCTCCTCTACTCTGTCTCCCACCAGCTCATCTGTCAGAAACAACTTGAAGCACTCTGCCTCAGATGGAAATGGCAAGAGGCGTTGAACTCCAGACTGGGACTCAACATAGCAAACAGTAGGACCAGGAGGTGTGAAATGGCTGGCGGCATTCCAGCTACCACAGAACTCCTGAACTTCATCCACTGTCGGTCTGCCTCCATCACTACCAGCATCTTCAAAGGGACCTGGGACATTGGCAATGGGTCCTCAGATTCAGGGTTCTCAATGGCTACTAGGTTGGGGGTCAGCTCCTCACTGTCAGAATTTTAAAAATCTCCAGAATTTTCGCATTTGTGAGTTGTTTCCTTTTGAAAGACATTGCTAATGCTACAGCTTAGCTCACTAGCTACATACATAAACAACACTGAATGGCTCAGAGTGGGAGTGAGAGGTTGTGTGATTGACTGCCGGCACGCGCCACTTGTATCAAAAATGCACTATCAGAAAATGTTTTGTGGTAATTATTTTTATATTTACTATTTTATTTATTATTTTCAAGTCACGTTGACAAATCATGCATTCCAATTATTTCATAGATTGTAACGGGCACATATTATCTGTGTAAAATACTTTTTAAGGTTGTACTTATTATGATGTGCTTAGCTAATTCCAGCTGTGTGAGGAGCCATGTTTGTTGACATACAATGCATTCTGGGTTTCACGTAATTGTCGGTCAGACCAAAGATGTTATAACAAAATGAGGTGAGTAAGGGTTCACACATTTTTTGAGACCTTCCGGAAGGGAATAGTGGGATGTGAATGATGGTAGACGACACACCCCCTTCAACATGCATACTATAAACAGACCAAACTCATCTTGCCTTCTACTATTATCTTTGGTTTATGTGAGAAAAAAAGCATGGCAGCTCACAGAACTACCCATCGGTCGGATTACTTTCAATTTCTAGAATGGTTAACTCAATTATTTTGATCAACGGTGAGCTCACCCGTGATGTGATTAATTATAAATAGTTACTGCTATTAGATCATTCATATTGTAGTTTGTCAGACGAGGATTATAAAAATATGACCGCTTGTGTTACGTCAATCTTTCCTTAGTTAGCGCTAGGACAAATGTAGCCTACATTTTTCCGGTTTGGATTATTGTGTTGTGCTGTAGATACTTCTGTGAATGTCTGAACATTGCATCCAAAAAAACTGCTCACATTCTGGACATAACTTTGTAAGGACTGTGTTTTTGCAAAATYTTTCTGAAAAAACAGTGTGGCCAGCGCAAATGCTGATTGTTGCGTTATTTGAAACTGGCCGTTCTGAATAAGTGTTCTAATCACAGCGGTTTGATCGTACGCTACAGGGACCACTAGAATGATCACACTCGGGTTTTGGTACGTGTGAACAGGTTCAATTCTCTAGTTCAGCCAATATTGAAGGCTATCACATGCTTCTCAAAGATGCCCTCTGGTGGTTAAACTAGCACTAATGGTAACATTGGCTGACAATTAAATAACGTGGCAGCTAACAAAGTGTGCTGCATAATGAGCAACTTTTACAGGAAGAACCACTGTACCCACTCTTAGGCAGCAAAGCCAACAGCATCACTCTGAGGCAGAAAAACAAATTGTATTCCTACTCTCCCAACGAATCTTCTTCTGAATATTACATTCCATAACATTGCCTTGCTCAGAGGCAGCAGTGTTTTCAATGTAACTATTCTACATTAGTAACCTCCCCTGAGGCAGCAGTAACTTAACTAGATGACTTCAACCTTGTTTTTCTACTTCGAGGCAGAATAATACATATGCCTAACATTTCTTTCTGTCATAGTTTCTTCTCTAGAGGCAACACAGTTCTAATCATACCTTCTCTGCGTGTCTGCCCTTGAAATAGCAAGAACATGGTATACTCGCTTCAACCTTACCCACTGAAGCAGCAGAGCCAACAGTCTCACTCCATCTGTCATAGCTTCCTCTGAGGCCAATTCCTCTGAGACCAATTGCATTACTCATCTCCAGGGCATTTTTATTTGAGGCAGCAAAATAAATAGTATATTCCATCCTACAACATCTTCCTCATAGGCAGCAGTGTTTTAAAGCTAGCTATTCTCCAGCAGTAATTTTACTAGATGACCAGACATTCCTAGATCTCTGACCATCTCATGTTTGAGGTTGGCCTTCAGTAATTGCCATTGTTCATTCTTTTGCCTTTTTATTTTTCAAACTTATACATYKGAACAACAARTTACAGARGCACACAAACAATGACTACATCTCATCTGCCCAGACCCGCATGCTCACACCCCCATCCCTAGTGCCTGCAGTATTGTTGGCCTTAAATTGTACAATTTAGTTTCTTGGTCGCCCATGCTATTTGAAAGATAAATCATTCGATTTTACATTGTGTTAATGATGGAGGATTGATTGATTTACGTTTATTAAGTTTTTAGTGTACGTTTTTCAAGGTGAGTGATGAGAAGAGAATCATCCAGCCCATTGGATCTCACACTACACCCCCATATTCCATGTCTTGAAATATGCAGACAGACGGATTACAAGTACATTTACATGGTACTACTTCTGACAGCCAACTTCTTGCTCCGCCCACAACTTCCGGACTTCATAGCATTCCCAGAAAGCATGGTTATTGAGTCATTATTAGTTCTAACACTTAAGACATGACTCTGCTGATATGCTTGTATCTTCTATAATAGATTTGTTTATTCTGGAATAAGCTTACTATTTCATTAGTGTGTTGCCAACATCAGTTCTTTTTAACTTCTCTGCGCTACGGATCATTTTCCTAAACAACCGCTAGAATTGCAGGCGGCCAAATGCAAAAATATTAAAAAAAATATTTTTAATCATGCATCACAAGTGAAATAAACCAAAACAAGCTTAGTTTGTTGTTAATCCACCTATCGTGTCAGATTTGAAAATATACTTTACAGCGAAAGAAATCCAAGCTTTTGTGAGTGTGGCAATCAATGCTACACAAGCTAGCCCCAAATTAGCATGGTCACGAAAGTCAGAACAGCAATAAAATTAATCGCTTACCTTTGATAATCTTTGGATTTTTGCACTCACGAGACTCCCAGTTACACAACAAATGTTATTTTGTTCGATAAATATTACTTTTATAACAAAAACGCCATTTGGGTTGCGCGTTATGTTCAGAAAAAGTGACTTTCATACAGGAAGTGAAAATCTGAAAACGATGCTCTGTTCCAGGCGCACTGCCTATTCAATTGCCTTATATTTATCGATATGCATGCACTTCATACGCCTTCCACTAGATGTCAACAGGCAGTGGAAGGTGGAATGGGGTGTCTAGCTTGATCTGAGGCCGAACGAGCTTTTGGAGTGACACATGGCTAGCTAAGGTTGCTAATTCGACAGGAGAAAAGGACATTCCAAGACGGTCTAAAGCCTCTTCGGGTTTAACAGCCATTATTTATAAATCTAGTTTTTTTGCYTATTGTATTAAACTGAAACATATTCTGGTATTTGTTTTAAGTGTCTATTTTTAATAAACCTAGTTTGATATGTATCAAGTCTGGTAAGAGTTTTGCGATTCTATTACTTATAAGCTTCGTTATTTTGTCACCATTTATTAAACTTATGGGTCTATAATCAGAAGGGAACTCCTGATTTTTCTTATTTTAATATAACTGAAATAACTGTTTGACACATGTAACTTGGAAGTACTGCATTGGGAAAGCCTCRGTTCCTGGTGCTTGTCTCCATGCTAATGTTTCTATAGTATTTGATATTATTTTTGGCTACTGATAATTGCTTCAGAGTTGTTGAGTCTAAGGCTACAGGATCCGTACAACTTGTTTAATTCTGATTTATATACATTTTTTWAATAAGATTTTGATATGGTCATTAAGGCGTATTTTAGGGGAATGATAATCTCATTCTAGGCAAAAGTTGATTTAGAAATTAAAATGTAAGAATTAAATCTTATAAAAATCCCKAAAAACATATTTAAAAGGTAAAGAATAAAATTTCTGAACTTAAAGGCATCCGAAAATAGATTGGGAATCTGCTTTTTTTTGGTCCTCTACAGTGCATTCGGAAAGTATTCAGACCCATTCATTTTTTCSGCATTTTGTTACGTTACAGCTTTCTTCTAAAATGGATTAAAATGTTTTTGTCCCTAATCAATTTACACACAATACCCCATAATGGCAAAGCGTCTTGCGTTCCAAATTTAGAAAAAAAGGAAATATCACATTTACAGAAGTATTCAGACCTTTCACTCAAAACTTTGTTGAAGCACCTTTGGCAGTGATTACAGCCTCGAGTATTTTTGGGTATGATGCTACAAGCTTGGCACACCTGTATTTGGGGAGGTTCTCCCATTTCTTCTCTGCAGATCCTCTCAAGCTCTGTCAGGTTGGATGGGGAGCGACGCTGCAGTTATATTCTGGTCTCTCCAGAGATGTTCAATTGGCTATGTGCTGTTTAATCAATCAAATGTATGTATAAAGCCCTTTTTACATCAGCCGATGTCACAAAGTGCTATACAGAAACCCAGCCAAAAAAWGCAAACAGCAAGCAATGCAGATGTAGAAGCACGGTGGCTAGGAAAAACTCCCTAGAAAGGCTGGAACATAGGAAGAAACCTAGAGGATTATAGAGAGTCAATAACAGTAGATGGCCAAGATGTTCAAACATTCATAGATGATCAGCAGGGTCAAATCATAATAATCAGTGGTTGTAGAGGGTGCAACAGGTCATCACCTCAGGAGTAAATGTCAGTTGGCTTTTCATAGCCGAGCATTCAGAGTTAGAGACAGCAGGTGCAGTAGAGAGAGTTGAAAACAGCAGGTCCGGGATAAGGTAGCACGTCCGGTGAACAGATCAGGGTTCCATAGCCGCAGGCACAACAGATGAAACTGGAGCAGCAGCACAACCAGGTGGACTGGGGACAGCAAGGAGTCATCAAGACAGGTAGACCTGAGGCATGGTCCTAGGCTCAGGTCCTCTGAGAGAATGAGAGAGGGAGTTAGAGGGAGCATACTTAAATTCACATAGGACACCGGATGAGACGAGAAATACTCAAAATATAACAGACTGATCCTAGCCCCCCGACAAACTATTGCAGCATAAATGCTGAGACAGGAGAGGTCAGGAGACACTGTGGTCCCGTCCAACGATACCCCCGGACAGGACCAACCAGGGTCTACATAACCGCACACACTTTGCCAAAGCACACCCCCACACCACTAGAGGGATATCGTCAAACCACCAACTTACTACCCTGAGACAAGGCCAAGTATAGCCCACGAAGATCTCCCCCACGGCACGAACCCYGACAGGAAGATCKCGTCAGTGACTCAACCCACTCAAGTGATGCACCCCTCCTAGGGACGGCATGGAAGAGCACCAGTAAGCCAGTGACTCAGCCCCCACAATAGGGTTATAGAGGCAGAGAATCCAAGTGGAGAGAGGGGAACCGGCRAGACAGAGACAGCAAGGGTGGTTTGTRGCTCCAGTGTCTTTCCATTCACCTTTACACCCCTGGGCCAGACTACACAACCATAGGACRTACTGAAGAGTTGAGTCTTCAATAAAGYCTTYAAGGTCGAGACCGAGTCTGCGTCTCTCACATGGATAGGCAGACCATTCATAAAAATTGAGCTCTATAGGAGAATTCCCTGCCTCCAGCTGTTTGTTTAGAAATTCTAGGGACAATAAGGAGCCCTGCGTCTTGTGACCATAGCATACGTGTAGGTATGTACAGCGGGACCAAATCGGAAAGATAGGTAGGAGCAAGCCCATGTAATGCTTTGTAGGTTAGCAGTAAAACCTCGAAATCAACCCTAGCCTTAACAGGAAGCCAGTGTAGAGAGGCTAGCACTGGAGTAATATGATCAAATTTGTTGGTTCTAGTTAAGTTTTTTTCTAGCAGCCATGTTTAGCACTAACTGAAGTTTATTTAGTGCTTTATCCGGGTAGCCGGGAAGTAGAGCATTGCAGTAGTCTAATCTATAAGTGGCAAAAGCATGGATACATTTCTATGCAACATTTTTGGACAGAAAGTTTCCGATTTTTGCAATGCTACGTAGATGGAAAAAAGCTGTCCTTGAAACAGTCTTGATATGTTTGTCAAATAACAGATCAGGGTCCAGAGTAACACCGAGGTCCTTCAGTTTTATTTGAGACAACTGTACAACCATCAAGATTAATTGTGAGATTCAACAGAAGATCTTTGTTTCTTGGGACCTAGAACTAGCATCTCTGTTTTGTCCGAGTTTAAAAGTAAAACATTTGCCGCCACTTCCTTATGTCTGAAACACAGGCATCCAGGGATGGCAATTTTGGGGCTTCACCAAGTTTCATCGAAATGTACAGCTGTGTGTCGTCKGCATAGCAGTGAAAGTTAACATTATGTTTCTGAATGACATCAAGAGATAAAATATATAGCGAAAACAAGTGGTCCTAAAACGGAATCTTGAGATACACCGAAATATACAGTTGATTTGTCAGAGGACAAACCATCCACAGAGAAACTGTTATCTTTCCGACAGATAGGATCTAAAACAGGCCAGAACTTGTCAGTGTAGACCAATTTGGGTTTCCAATCTCTCCAAAAGAATGTGGTGATCGATGGTATCAAAGGCAGCACTAAGGTCTAGGAGCACGAGGAAAGATGCAGAGCCTTGGTCTGACGCCATTAAAAGGCCATTTA
>NC_036854.1:46530956-46534777 GCF_002910315.2 Salvelinus sp. IW2-2015 | reverse complement strand
ACAGTTTTGGAAACTTGAGTGTTTTCTATCCAAATCTACCAGTTATATGCATGTCATATCTTCTGGGCCCGAGACGCAGGCAGTTTAATTTTGGCATGCTTTTCATCCAAAATTCCGAARGCTGCCCCCTACCCTAGAGAAGTTAAYTTGGAAAAATAGGAGGATCGAGGAGCAGTGAGGGCTKTTCGATACTGCATGGTACTYTCTTTCCAAGCTAATCAAAAGATTTCTAGTTTGGTGTAATGCCATTTCCTTTCCAATTTTATGGATGCTTGCTTCAGGGCTCTGGTATTTTCTGTATACCGGGGAGCTAGTTTCTTATGACAAATGTTTTAAGGGGTGTGACTGCATCTAGGGTATTAAGCAAGGTTACATTTATTTCCTCAGTTAGGTGGCTGGCGGAGGGAGTCTGGAAGGGCGTCTAGAAATCTTTTGGGTTGTCAGAGAATTTATAGCATGGCTTTTGATGAACCTTGGTTGGGGTCTGAGCAGATTATTTGTTGCGATTGCAAATGGTGGTCTGATAGTCCAGGATTACGAGGAAAAACATTAAGATCCACAATTATTTATTCCACGGGACAAAACTAGGACCAGAGTATGACAGTGGCAGTGAGTAGTTCCGGAGACATGTTGGACAAAACCCACTGAGTCGATGATTGCTCCGAAAGCCTTTTGGAGTGGGTCTYTGGACTTTTCCATGTGAATATTAAAGTCACCAAAAATTTGAATACTATCTGCCGTGACTACAAGGTCCGATAGGAATTCAGGGAACTCAGTGAGGAACGATGTATACAGCCCYGGAGYCCTGTAAATAGTAAAAATAAAAAGTGATTGAGTAGGCTGCATAGATTTCATGARTAGAAGCTCAAAAGACAAAAATGCAGTCTTTCTTTTGTAAATTGAAATTTGCTATCGTAAATGTTAGCAACACCTCTGCCTTTGCAGGGTGGGTGGGGATATCGTCACTAGTGTAACCAGGAGAAGAGGCCTCATTTAACACAGCCAATTCATCAGGCTTTTTAAGCATGTTCAGCAGTGCATATCGCATCAAGATTATGATCAGTGATTAGTTCATTGACCATAACTGCCTTGGAAGTGAGGGATCTAACATTAAGTAGCCCTAATTTGAGATGTGAGATATCACAACCTCTTTCATAATGACAGGAATGGAGGAGGTCTTTATGTCAGTGTTCAGTTTTGCCCAACCTAGTTCGAGGCACAGACACGGTCTCAATGGGGATAGCTGAGCTGACTACACGACTGTGCTAGTGGCAGCCTCTGCTAAGCTGGCAGGCTGGCTCCCATCCTGTGCCTGGCCTGCTGAGGAGTGACGGACTCCATCCTAGCTGGAGGAGTGATTCATCTTATCTATGAACATAGACAGGGCTCTAGCTCCCACAATGAGATAGGGTGCAGGCCAGGCATCAGGATGGGAGCCAGCCTGCCAGCTTAGCAGAGTCTGCCACTAGCACAGTCAGTGTAGTCAGCTCAGCTATCCCATTGAGACCGTGTCTGTGCCTCGAACTAGGTTGGGCAAAATGAACACTGGAATAAAGACCTCCTCCATTCCTGTCATTATGAAAGAGGTTGTGATATCTCACATCTCAAATTAGGGCTACTTAATGTTAGATCCCTCACTTCCAAGGCAGTTATGGTCAATGAACTAATCACTGATTGCAATAATCTGATGTGCGATTGGCTGACTGAGCAACATTGTGGCTTATGAGGCCTGATGAATTTGGCTGTGTAAATGAGGCCTCTTCTCCTGGTTAACACTAGTGACGATATCCCACCCACCCTGCAAAGGCAGAGTTGGTTGTTAACATTGTTACGAAAGTGTAGCAAAATGTTTCAATTTGTAACAAAAGAGAAGAACTGGCATTTTTGTCTTTGTGGAGCTGTCTAATGCATGAAATTCGTATGTTGCGAGCCTACGTGCAAGTACGTTTTTAGTTTTTGACTTATTAACAGGGGCCTCGCGGGCTGTATACGAATCGTTCCTCACTGAGTTCCCTGGAAGTTCCATGGACCTTGTAGTCACGGCAGATTAGTATGTTCAATATTTTTGGTTGACTTTTAATATTCACATGGAAAGTCGCATAGACGCCCATCTGCCAAAAGGCTTTGCGGAGCTAATCAACTGCGGACTCAGTGGGTTTGTTGTCAGACGTTTCTCCGGAACGTTACCTTCACTGCGCATGTCATACTGCTGGTGCTCTATTGTTGTTGTCCCGTGGAAATGATAATTGTGGATCTAGGTGTTGTTCGCTTCGTAGATCCTGGACTATCAGGACCAACCTATGTTGCGAACTCGGCAACAAGTAATCTGCGTCAGGAGCCCCATCACCACAGGGTTCATCAGAGAAGCGCAATGCTATAAGTTCTCCTGACAACCCAAAAGATTTCTAGACGCCGTCTTCCAAGACTCCTCCGCCAGCCACCTAGACTGTAGGGAAATAATGGTTAACCTTGCTTAAATACCCTAGATTGCAGTCAGCAAGCCGCTGTGCTTAAAACATCTTTTGTCCATAAAAACTATGCGTCCCCGGTATACAGGAAAATTACCAGAGCCCTGAGCAAAGCAAGTTCCATGTGAAAGATTGAGAAGGAAATGGCATTTACGCACCAGACGTAAAGAGAATTCTTTTGAGTTAGGCTTGGAAAGACAGTACATGCCTAGATCGAAGAGGCCCTTCACTGCTCCTCGGAATCGCTCCTATGTTTTGCCGAATTTAACTTCTCTAGGTGTAGGGGCCAGCATTCGGAAGTGTTTGGATGGAAAAGATGCCAAAATTAAACTGCCTGTCGTCTCGGTGGCGCCAGGAAGATTGAATGAATGCATCAGTAACTGTTGTAGGATGTTTGGATAGAAAACAGCTAAGTTTCGCAAAAACCTGTAAAAATAGTTGTCTGTGAGTTATAGACAGTAACTGGATTTGGCAGGCGAACCTGAGAAATCCATTCAGGGAGTAGTTTTCTTGTTTGTTTTGTAGTTTTCCTAATTCGAATGCCAGTTACAGTATCGCTATGTGAGCTTGGGACATCAGAAAGTTGCAGTTCCTAGTGCGTTTCCACTAGATGTGGTGACAGTCTTTAAGTTAAATTGTTTCAGGCCTTGTATTTCTGGACTAGAATTAGGAAGTAAGAGCAGTCTGATGAGTGACCTAAAAAGTGTCACAGAGTTTTTTCATGGCACACGACGCGGAGAAGTGGCTCCTTGCTTGTTTACCGTTTTATATTTGCAACGGTTATGTCCGGTTGAAATAGTTATTGCGATATTTAGGGCTAAAAAGGCCACCGTGAGGAATTGAGATAAACATTTGTGTACATGTTCTAGTGAAGCTTTACGGATACAATTTTTGATGTGTTTTTGTCTGGCCTGTTGTGACTGTCTTTGAGCTTGTGGATGTTCACAGAAGGAAAACGCGTGCGTCAAAACTGAGTTTGTTGGATATAAAGAGACCTTTATCGAAAAAAGGAAATTTATTGAGGAAATTATGTTTTCTGCTGAGTGGCCACCCTGTAAAGAAAGTGGTTCAGGTATGAGAGATCATCAAAGTAAGAGATGTAATGTTTATCTCGTATTTTTGACTTGTGTAACTCGTTCTACTTGGCTGGTTACGTTCGTATGTAATGGATTTTGTTCTAGTGGCTATGTTCTCAACTATTACGTAAGGTATGGCTTTCGCCGGTAAGCAGTTTTTTAAATCTGACACGTGGTTGGAGTCCCAAGAAGCGTTAATCATTAAAGGCAATGCAATATGTTTTGGTTTTTCTGAATTTTTATAATGAGTATTTTCTTGTATTTGAATTTGGCGCCC
>NC_036854.1:46527297-46530931 GCF_002910315.2 Salvelinus sp. IW2-2015 | reverse complement strand
TTATGATCAGGATTAGTTCATTGACCATAACTGCCTTGAAGTGAGGGATCTAACATTAAGTAGCCCTAATTTGAGATGTGAGATATCACAACCTCTTTCATTAATGACAGGAATGGAGGAGGTCTTTATTCCAGTGTTCAGTTTTGCCCACCTAGTTCGAGGCACAGACACGGTCCAATGGGGATAGCTGAGCTGACTACACTGACTGTGCTAGTGGCAGACTCTGCTAAGCTGGCAGGCTGGCTCCCATCCTGATGCCTGTGCCTGGCCTGCACCCTATCTCATTGTGGAGCTAGAGCCCTGTCTATGTTCATAGATAAGATGAGATCACTCCTCCAGCTAGGATGGAGTCCGTCACTCCTCAGCAGGCCAGGCTTGTCCTGTTTGTAGATTAGTTCCAGAAAGAGAGCCAATTATCAACAAATTCTATKTTTTGGGAGGGGCAGAAAACAGTTTTCAACCAGASATTGAGTTGTGAGACTGCTGTAGAGTTCAGCACTTCCCCTAACTGGGAGGGGGCCAGAGACAATTTCTCGATGCTAACGCATCTTTCTAGCTGATTTACACGCTGAAGCTATGTTGCGCTTGGTGATTTAAGTCTGATTGGTCCATCCTTACATCATTGGTGTCGACATGGATAWCAAAATCCCTATACTCTCTACACTACCATCTTCAGATTAGRCATAACGTCAGTAGCCCTGCRCCCAGGTAAACAGTTTGATTGRTGGATGATTCATTTTAAGRCTAATACTGCGGGTAATGGAGTCGCCAATGACTAGGGTTTTCAATTTGTCAGAGCTAAATGGTGGGAGGCTTCGGCTTCTCAGACCCCGTAACGAGTGGGGGAGAGACCAGAGAAGGCTCGGCCTCATTTCTTAAATGGGGAGAACCGTTTGAAATTGATTTTATATTTTACCCCTTTTTCCTCCCCAATTTCGTGGTATCCTATTGGTAGTTAGTCTTGTCTCATCGCAGCAACTCCCACACGGACTCGGAAGAGGCGAAGGTCGAGAGCCGTGCGTCCACCGAAACAGAACACAACCAAGCCGCACTGCTTCTTAACACAATGCCCACTTAACCCAGAAGCCAGCTGCACCACTGTGTTGGAGGAAACACCGTACATCTGGCGACCGTGTCAGCGTGCACTGCACCCGGRCCGCCACAAGAGTCGCTGGTGCGCAATGGGACAAGGACCTCCCTGCCAGCCAATCCCTCCCCTAACCTGGACGACACTGGGCCAATTGTGCYCCGCCCCATGGGTCTCCCMGTRGTGGCCYGCTGRGACAGCCGGGACTCGAACCCAGACTCTCTAGTGGCACAGCTAGCACCGCAATGCAGTGCCTTAGACCACTGTGCCACTCTGTCAGCTGAGTGATCAACACCGGTTGAGCATTCCTACAGCATTTCCTTCCAGAAYACATGAGAAAATTGTACGGCTGCGGGGACTATGCGAGGGGTCTTTTACCACAATCTGAACTTATTGGTGGCACAGACGCTTTCATCCTTTCTTATACTTAAATTACCCTTGCCTAACGATTGTGTCTGAAGCTGAGCTTACAGCATGGCTATCGTTATCCTGTATATTATGAGTACAGTGACTGCAATTAGAAGGCTTAACCTTTCTGAACCACCCATCCCGGATCCGGGATAATTGTCATCAGCAACGCTGAATAGCATAGCGCCACAGGTAAATAACTAAATAATATTACTAGAAAATATTCATGAAATCACAAGTGCAATATTGCAAAACACAGTTTAGCCTTTGTTAATCCACCTGTCATCTAAGATTTTGAAATGATACTTTACAGCGAAAGCAATACAAGCGTTTGTGTAAGTTTATCGACTCTCGACAAAACAATAAGTACACCTAGCATCAGGTAACTTGGTCACGAAAATCAGAAAAGCAATCAAATAATCGTTTACCTTTGATGATCTTCGATGTTTTCACTCACGAGACTCCCAGTTAGACAACAAATGTTCCTTTTGTTCATAAAGATATTTTTTAATCCAAATACCTCTGTTAGTTTGGTGCGTTATGCCAGGAATCCACCGGAAAAGACGTCACGACAACGCAGACAAAAATTCCAAATTTATACCATAATGTCCACAGAAAACATGTCAAACGTTTTTTATAATCCATCCTCAGGGTGTTTTCAAATATCTATTCGATAATATATCAACCGGGACAGTTGGCTTTTCATTAGGACCGGGAGTAACAATGGCTGCCTTTCCTTTTGCGCACAACTCACTGAGAGCCCCCACCTATCCATTTACGCAATGTGGTCGTTCACGCCATTCTTCAAAATAAAAGCCTGAAACTATGTCTAAAGGCTGTTGACACCTTAGGAAGCCATAGAAAAAGGACTCTGGTTGATATCCCTTTCAATGGGCAATAGGATGCATAGGAACAGAGAGGTTTCAAAAACAGGGCACTTCCTGATTGGATTTTCCTCAGGTTTTAGCCTGCAATATCAGTTCTGTTTAACTCAGACAAAATTTTGACAGTTTTGGAAACTTCAGATGTTTTCTATCCCAATCTGACTATTATATGCATTATCTAGTTTCGGGGGCTGAGAAATAGGCAGTTTCAATTGGGTACGTTTTTTAGCAAAAAACAAAAAAATACTGCCCCTAGCCTTAAGAAGTTTAATGTTACTTCTTGAGGTCAGCTGGTGAGTTCGTGTAGAACTATGTCTAGATAAAGCGTCCGGGGTGAAAAAGTTGAATTTAAAAAGTAGAGCGAGGGAAAATATAAAACGGTAATTAAAAAGTAAAAACTGTAAAGTTGGCAGGTAGCATAGTAATGTTAGCAACAAACCGCACAGCAGCACGTAAACAAGTCCACAAGTTGTGACCAGCAACTTGTCCTGTTGGAAGGTGAACCATCGCCCCAGTCTGCGTCTGTGAGCAGGTTTTCATCAAGGATCACTCTGTACTTTGCTCCGGTCATCTTTCCCTCAATCCTGACTAGTTTCTCAGTCGCTGCCGCTGAAAAACATCCCCATAGCATGATTTCAACTGTGGGACCTTATATAGACAGGTGTGTGCCTTTCCAAATCATGGCCAACCAATTGAATTTACCACAGGTGGATTCCAATGAAGTTGTAGAAACATTAAGGATGATCAATGGAAACAGGATGCATCTGAGCCCAATTTCGAGTCTATAGCAAAGGGTATGAATACTTATGTAAATAATGTATTTCTGTTTTAAAAAAATCTAACATTTTGCAAAAAAATCTAAAAACCTGTTTTCGCTTTGTCATATGGGGTGTTGTGTTAGATTGATGAGGAATTGTTTATATTTAATCAATTTTAGAATAAGGCTGTAACGTAACAAAATGCACTGTTTTACTACTATACATTTGTAATGGTAAAAGTTGTAATTTTTTGTTAACATAATTAATACATTTCAGCTCCAGAAGATGTGATCTGTTCATTCTCCAATTTGTGTATTTCCTATTGGTGTAATATTAAGCATGATACCGGGAGTTTGGAGAATGAGAATTTTTGAATCCAGTAAATTGTTAAGTGCATTTTTGGAGGAGAAAAATCTTTTCTTACTTTGAGAAAAAAGGAATAATCTTTTGAAGTTGAGAATAGTAATCTCCAGTGACTTGAACATTATTTGTAAAGA
>NC_036854.1:46524018-46526576 GCF_002910315.2 Salvelinus sp. IW2-2015 | reverse complement strand
AATACTTCACAACAAAACTGAGAAACACAGATCAAATAAGCTCTGACTGAACAACAAACTAACACAGAACATAACCATCAGCTCTCTCAGCAGCAACTAACATAGCACATACCAAATCTCTTTCTGAGAAACAACCAACATATGCTATAACACTCAGCTTTATTCTCTCAGAAACAACCAACACYGYACATACTAATAATCTCTCTTCTGAGKAACAGAAKTGGCTTATATAGCTGGAGAAGGAGTCTGTAATGGGATACAGCTGTATCCTGACGAGGGGGCGGGGTCAGCTCTCCAATCATCAATGGGGCCGACCAATCAGCTGCTTGAGGGAATCTAGGAAGCCATTTTCCTGAAACACACACATACAAACAAAATCACAACACAGGAACTGGGGAACGTAACAAAAGGGAACATTGTGTGTTTTTATTTATCAGCCAAAATAYCTTTCCATGGTAGTTCTATGTTAGTTATGGTGTTATTTGGTCAGGGTTCGAAGTGTTTATTGCAAGTGGATAAATCATTGGCTGCAGATTCCCAGAAACACCTCATGCTTAGGCTACACAAACTACAACTGGGAGATGGCAGCTATGAATGATTTATGCTTAAAAAGTAAATAAATAAAATAAATAATAATTACAATAATAATAATTAATTTAGTAAATATATATTATATAAAGTACATATATAAATACACTACATGGCCAAATGTATGTGGACAGCTGCTCTTCAAACATCTTATTCCAAAGCATAGAGATGGTCCCCCCATGCTGCTATAACAGCCTCAACTCTTCTGTGAAGGCTTTCTACTAGACGTTGCAACATTGCTGCGGGACTTGCTTCTATTCAGCCACGAGCATTAGAGAGGTCGGGCACTGATGTTGACCAATTAGGCCTGGCTCGCAGTCGGCATTTCAATTAATTCCAAAGGTTTTCGACGGGGTTGAGGTTAGGGCTCTGTGGAGGCCAGTCAAGTTCTTCCACACTGATCTCAAAAAAACATTTTTGTATGGACCTAGCTTTGTGCATGGGGGTATTGTCATGCTGAACAGGAAAGGTCCTTCCTCAAACTGTTTCCACAAAGTTGGAAGCACAGAGTCATCTAGAATGTCATTGTATGCTGTAGCGTTAAGATTTCCCTTCACTGGAACAAAGGGGCCTATCCCAAACCATGAAAAACAGCCCCAGACCATTATTCCTCCTCCACCAAACTTTACAGTTGACACAATGCATTGGGGCAGGTAGCATTCTCCTGGCATCCCCCAAACCCACATTNGGGAGTTTGGAGAATGAGAATTTTTGAATCCAGTAAATTGTTAAGTGCATTTTTTGGAGGAGAAAAATGCTTTTCTTACTTTGAGAAAAAAGGAATAGTCTTTTGAAGTTGAGAATAGTAATCTCCAGTGACTTGAACATTATTTGTAAAGATGAACATTTATCCTGTTTGGAGGCTCCCTAAATGTGCCTTTTTTATTACATCTGTCAATATTGTRGAATGTATGATTTAGGTCAGCTYCTAAAATAGGTTCCCTTCATGATTTTGATCTAATATAAGTTGAATTCTATCTAAAAACACCAGATTTGCCTCTGGTGGGATATACAATGACATCAATGTATATTTTCCACCATGTAAATTACAATTCAACATCAGACAATAGCCTTCTTGGTCCATGTGCTGTGATTAAAGGTGTTACGTACTCCTCTAGGAAGAGGGAACGCAACACCCTGCTACWACTCCCCGTGGAGTGAAAGAGGTAAGGATGACAAAGGCAGAGAATGGTACCGTTTATAGGGAAATTATTCCATCACACGGTAATTTTGGGGAAAAGGGGCTGGACGGAACCAAAGCAAAGAAGGTAAATATCAAAGCCCCCTCTCCTACCTTACCTGCCTACCCACTACTTACCTAACTTAGCACCACTTGGTGCTCTAACCAAAATACAGGGGGTGGTCCGCCCAAGTCTTAACTAGTGTGTATAGACAGTAAACTACTACGGGTTATGCATGCCCGCAGGCCTCTTGCCTAAGCACTCCCTAGGTGCCTTCCCCTTTCCCCCTGGGAACAAATGATACACAATAATATAAAATACTTCACAACAAAACTGAGAAACACAGATCAAATAAGCTCTGACTGAACAACAAACTAACACAGAACATAACCATCAGCTCTCTCAGCAGCAACTAACATAGCACATACCAAATCTCTTTCTGAGAAACAACCAACATATGCTATAACACTCAGCTTTATTCTCTCAGAAACAACCAACACYGYACATACTAATAATCTCTCTTCTGAGKAACAGAAKTGGCTTATATAGCTGGAGAAGGAGTCTGTAATGGGATACAGCTGTATCCTGACGAGGGGGCGGGGTCAGCTCTCCAATCATCAATGGGGCCGACCAATCAGCTGCTTGAGGGAATCTAGGAAGCCATTTTCCTGAAACACACACATACAAACAAAATCACAACACAGGAACTGGGGAACGTAACAAAAGGGTTTTGTATGGACCTCAGCTTTGTGCATGGGGGTAATGCTCATGCTGACAGGAAAAGGCCTG
>NC_036854.1:46469366-46523184 GCF_002910315.2 Salvelinus sp. IW2-2015 | reverse complement strand
AGGGAACATTGTGTGTTTTTATTTATCAGCCAAAATAGCTTTCCATGGTAGTTCTATGTTATTATGGTGTTATTGGTCAGGTTTCGAAGTGTTTACTGCAAGTGGATAAATCCTTGGCTGCAGATTCCCAGAAACACCTCATGCTTAGGCTACACAAACTACAACTGGGAGATGGCAGCTATGAATGATTTATGCTTAAAAAGTAAATAAATAAAATAAATAATAAATACAATAATATACATATAATTAATATAATAAATAATAATAAATAATAAAAGTACATATATAAATACACTACATGGCCACAATGATATGTGGACAGCTGAACCTCATACCTCAATGCTTATCAGATCTCTCCTTCCTCAAACTGTTTCCACAAAGTTGGAAGCACAGAGTCATCTAGAATGTCATTGTATGCTGTAGCGTTAAGATTTCCCTTCACTGGAACAAAGGGGCCTATCCCAAACCATGAAAAACAGCCCCAGACCATTATTCCTCCTCCACCAAACTTTACAGTTGACACAATGCATTGGGGCAGGTAGCATTCTCCTGGCATCCCCCAAACCCACATTCGTCCGTCATACTGTCAGATGGTTTCCGCTGCTCCAGAGTACAAGGCCAGCGAACTTTACACCACTCCAGCTGACGCTTGGCATTGCGCATGGTGATCTTAGGCTTTTCTGCGGCCATTTCATGAAGCTKCCGGCGAACAGTTATCATGCTCATGTTACTTCTAGAGGCAGTTAGGGACTCGGTAGTGAGTGTTGCAACTCAGGACAGACAATTTTTATGACGGTCCCATTCTGTGAGCTTGTGTGGCCTACCACTTCGTGGCTGAGCCGTTGTTGCTCCTAGACTGTTCCACTTCAGAATAACAGCACTTACAGTTGACCGGGGCAGCTGTAGCAGGGCAGAAATTTGCCTTGTTGGAAAACTGCCTTGTTGGAAAGGTGGCATCTATGTGCCACATTGAAAGTAACTGAGCACTTCAGTACAGGCCATTCTACTGCCAATGTTTGTTCATGGAGATTGCATGGTTGTGTACTCAATTTTGTACAACTGTCAGCAACGGGTGTGGCTGAAATAGCCGAATCCACTAATTGTAGGCGTGTCCACATACTTTTGGCCTGTGTATGTATATGTATATATATATATATGTATATATATAGGAGATTAGGGGAAAATGATTAATTATTAATTAATTTTGATTTTGTGACTAAAATGGACAGTTAATGACATTAGCTAACTTTTTGTTATTCTTTTTCCTCTATCCTAATTTCCCCCTAAACTGTACCCTCTATACCAGGGATATTTTGATATTACACTACAAGATCCGGAGCCTGCAGGTTTTTCTGTTCTAACTGATAATGAAGTGCACCCAACTGGTGTCCCAGGTGGAAATCAGTTCCTGATTAGACCTCTTCGAGGTCCAGATTTGAATTTGAGGGCCATAAAACGATTTGGATATACAGTGCCTTGCAAAAGTATTCATCCCCCTTGGCGTTTTTCCTATTTTGTTATATTACAACCTGGAATTTAAATGGATTTTTAATATGGGTTTCATGTAATGGACATACACAAAATAGTCCACATTGTTGAAGTGAAATTTAAAATGTTTCTTATTTCAAAAAATTCTAAATGGAAAAGTGGTGCGTGCAAATGTATTCACCCCTTTATTATGAAGCCCCTAAATAAGATCTGGTGCAACCAATTACCTTCCGAAGTCACATAATTAGTTAAATAAAGTACACCTGTGTGCAATCTAAGTGTCACATAATCTGTCACATGATCTCAGTATATATACACCTGTTCTGACAGGCCCCAGAGTCTGCAACACCACTAAGCAGGGTGCACCACCAAGTGAGTGGCACCATGAAGACCAAGGAGCTCTCCAAACAGGTTAGGGACAAAGTTGTGGAGAAGTACAGAGCAGAGCAGGGTTGGGTTATAAAAAAATATCCGAAACTTTGAACATCCCACGGAGCACCATTAAATCCATTATTAAAAAATAGAAAGAATATGGCACCACAACAAATCTGCCAAGAGAGGGCTGCCCACCAAAACTCACAGACCAGGCAAGGAGGGCATTAATCAGAGGGGCAACAAAGAGACCAAAGATAACCCTGAAGGAGCTCCACAGCGGAGATTGGAGTATCTGTTCATAGCACCACTTTAAGCCGTGCACTCCACAGAGCTGGGCTTTATGGAAGAGTGGTCAGAAAAAAATCCATTGCTTAAAGAAAAAAATAAGTAAACATGTTTGGTGTTCACCAAAATGCATGTGGGAGACTCCCCAAACACATGGAAGAAGGAACTCTGGTCAGATGAGACTAAAATTTAGCTTTTTGTCCATCAAGAAAAACGGCAAGTCTGGCACAAACCCAACACCTTTCATCACCCTGAGAACAACATCCCCACAGTGAAGCATGGTGGTGGCAGCATCATGCTGTGGGGATGTTTTTCATCGGCAGGGACTGGGATACTGGTCAGAATTGAAGGAATGATGGATGGCGCTAAATACAGGGAAATTCTTGAGGAAACCTGTTTCAGTTTTCCAGAAATGTGAGACTGGGACGGACACGTTTGGTGTCTGCTGGAGGTTCACCTTCCAGCAGGACAATGACCCTAAGCATARTGCTAAAGCAAGACTCGAGTGGTTTAAGGGGAAACATTGGAATGGCCTAGTCAAAACCCAGACCTCAATCCAATTGAGAATCTGTGGTAATCCAATTGAGAATCTTGTTTCTTTCACACAAAAACAAATCTTCAATGTGGTAGGCATGTATGTAAATCAAATGATACAACTCCCCCAATTTTTTTTTATTCCAGGTTGTAAGGCAACAAAATAGTAAAAATGCCAAGGGGGTGAAAACTAGCGCAAGCCACTGTATGAGAGMAATTGACATGTAAGTAATATGATAAAGGCATTATTAGACTTACCCTAAAAAAAGGAAYACGGGATGAAACTCCAACAGTTTTACAAGAGGGAATACAACAGGAGTCCTATGAGATCATATGAGATCTATTAGACAGAGTACCCTAAAAACGAAATATAAACCCTGGGAWTTGGGTAAACAGTCAACAATTGACCTGACAAGTCAAAACGAATAATAAAACAAAAATCCACAAAATAAAATAAGTTGCATCTGTAGCATGGCATCATTCTTTACTCAGTATAAACAGTCTGAACGAGTTTGATTTAATATATCTAGATTCTAATTACTTTCACATAGGCCCTTTTCACTTGGAAAAAACATGCCCAAATTTAACCCTCTAACGAGCCTCTACCCCGGGTCCGGGCAGCACCCCCCACCCCCCCACACACTGATTAGCATAGCTGCATAGCTCACAAGTATAGTAGCATCTAAATATCATTAAATCACAAGCCAAGACAACCAGATGAAGATACAGATTTGTGAATAACCACCATTTCAGATTTTTAAAATGTTTTACAGGGAAGACAAAAATGATAAATCTATTAGCTAAACACGTAGAAATACACCACTATTCTAACTCCATCAGTTCTACTCCTTCAGGTGCTATCACCAATTCGGCTCACTAAGATATTGATAGCCAATAACCTATAAAAAAAACCATCAGATACAGTCTGATAACATATTCATTGGTATAGGATAGTTTTTGTTAAAAAAGTGCATATTTCAGGTAGAAATCCAGTTTACAATTGCACCGACCATCACAAATCGACTAGAATTACTAGATAGAGCAACGTGTATGACCATTTACTCACATAAAACATTTCATAAAAATAGACAAAGCATAGCAATGGAAAGACCAGTTCTTGTATTTCAGACCATATTTCAGATTTTCTAAGCGTTTTTCAGCGAAAACACAATAAATCGATATTTAGCATACACATGTGCAAACGTTACCAGAGCATCGATTCAGCCAAAGACGCTATAACGTAATCACCCCCCAAAATATATTAATTTTTTCACTACCTTCTCAGACTTCTTCGATGACACTCCTGTAACATCATTTTCACAACAAACATATACAGTTTGTTCGAAAAGGTGCATATTTAGCCCATACAAAAAACCGTGGTTACACAATAAAAATACTAGGAAATCAAGCCTCAATATGTCTGACGTCATCTATCAGAGATATTCTAGTTTAATTGAAAGCTAATGATAATTTGACAAAAATACCAGGTTGACAGGAATCGAAAGACAAATTAGTTCTTAATGCAACCGTCTGATTTACATTTTAAAATTATCCTTACTTTTCAATACAGGGTTCGCCAAGTGAAGCTATACAAACAAAATGGCGAAATATGCGTTTAAAATATTTCGACAGAACACGATTATCATATTAAATAGCTTACTTTGAGCTGTTCTTCATCAGATTCGTTGGCAATGGATCCTTTCTATGTTATAACCGTCTTTGGTCCGATAGATTCCTCTGTCCTTCGAAATGTCCCCACCAACGACCACACCCGAAACGTGTCCAAAGCTAAAAAGTGCACGACAAATAAATTCCTCAGAATCGCACTAAACGGATATAAATTGCTATAAACGGTTCAAATTACTACATTATGATGTTTTAAACAACTATAACGACTGAAAACATGACCGGAAGAAATATGCTGGTTAGACAAACGATTTGGAATGAGGCAAGTCCGATGCCTTCACGCTTCAGGCGCGCGACGAGAAAGGGCCGTCCCTATCACATTTTGTGGTTTATAATGGCTCTGGGATTGTGCAATAGACCCATTCAAAACGTGATGACGTACAGACACCCAGAGGAAAGACGTAGGCAGTGTCGGTTTTTTCATAGCATTCACTGTCGCCTTAAAACAGACTCCAGATCAGGGGTAAAAATTCTGAAATCTCCCCTGTCATGAAAATGCTGTAGATATTGTTCTGTACCACATCAGAGACAAAAATTCCAACTTCCTATAGAAACTAGAAGGTGTTTTCTATCCAATAATAACAATAATATGCAATTGTACGATCAAGAATTTAGCACGCAGTTAATTTCGGAGACCCAAATATGCTAATGCGAACAGCACCCCCTATAGTTGCAAGAAGTTAAACGGCCTCTATCTGTTCTAGAATCATACAATATGCATATTATTATTACTATTGGATAGAAAACACTCTGAAGTTTCTAAAACTGTTTGAATTATATCGTGGAGTAAACAGAACTCATTTGGCAGCAAACTTCCATACAAGAAGTGAAAAATCTTGAAAACCGAGGCTCTGTTTTCAGGGCTCTCCTATTCAACTGGCTTTTATTTATCGATATGCATCCACTTCATACGCCTTTCCATAATGTCAACATGCAGGAAGGTTGAATGGGTGTCTAGCTTGACTGAGCCGAATAGAGCTTTTGGTGACAGTCCGGTATTTTCTTTGTCTTCTTCGGCCGCGCGGGGGAGCTCGACATTGTCTTCTGAACAAGCGTTCGGTATACACGCGAATATCTCCGCTGATTTTATTTTCATTATGAGAAACAATCATAAAGTAGGTTTTTTCAAACGAGTTTTATCAGTTTATTCAACGTTTAATGGGACTTCTGGAATTTTCCGTTCTTTTGCGGCCAAGAGAGGATGGGAATGTTCGCGCCACAATGCTAGCCCAAGGTTGCTAATTCGACAGAAGAATGACATTCTAAACCAAACAATATTTTTCTGGATAAGGACTCCTTGTACAACATTCTGATGGAAGCTCAGGCAAATAAGAAAACATATGATGTTATTTCGTATTTCTGTGAATATGTTGATGCCTATTTCCCCTGTGTGTTGAGGCGCTGTCTCACAATACCAAGCTGTATGTTGTGGTAAAGTTATTTTTAAAAATCTAACACAGCGGTTGCATTAAGAACAGTGTATCTTTCATTTGCCATACAACAAGTATTTTTATGTAAAGTTTATGATGAGTTCTTTGGTCAGATTAGGTGAGTGTCCAAAATATCTCCGGACATTCTGGGGAATGTTGCTACGTATTCCATGTTAACAGATTTGCAGCTCTTAAATATCACATTTTCGAACAAAACATAAATGTATTGTTTAAACTTCTGCAATAAGGGCGCTATTCCACTTTGTAAAAAATTGTGCCAATTTAAACGGCCTCGTACTCTATTCTAGATCGTACAATATGCATATTATTTACTATTGGATAGAAACACTCAAGTTTCTAAAACCGTTTGAATTATATTGTGAGTAAACGCAACTCATTTTGCAGCAAACTTCTAACAGGAAGTGAAAGATCTGAAATGCGAGGCTCTGTCCAGGGCTTCCTATTCAATTGCTTGAAATCTATGGATATACATGCACTTCATAGCTTCCACTAATGTCAACAGGCAGTGGGAGGTGGAATGGGGTGTCTAGCTTGATCTGAGGTCGAACAAGAGTCTTGGAATGACGTGACACAATTTCCTTTGTCTACCAAAACGCGGGAAGGACATCAGCATTGGCTTCTGAAAGCGTTCGTATAGACGGTGGATGTCTCCGGCTCTGATTTTATTTGATAGATGTGATAAAAACATCATCAAGTAGTTTTCAACGAGTTGTATAGTTTATTCAACGTTTATTGCGAGTTTTGGAATTTTCTTTTCCGTGCGTCAGGTGAAGTTGGGCATGTTTGCACCACATGGCTAGCTATGGTTGCTAATTCGACAGGAGAAGAGGACTTCTAAAACAAACAACGATTTATCTTGACAAAGGACTCCTTGTACAAGATTCTGATGGAAGCTCAGCAAAGTAAGAACCATTATGATGTTATTTTCGTATTCTGTGAAAATGTTTAGTCCTATTCTTCCTTTTTGCGGGCGCTGTCTCGCTATAACGTAAGCTTTTTTGTTAAAGTTATTTTTTAAAATCTAAACGGCGATTGCATTAAGAAATAGTGTATCTTCATTTGCTGTCCAACATGTATTTTTTAGTAAAGTTTATGATGAGTTCTTTGATTAGATTAGGTGACTGTCCAAATATCTCCGGAGAATTTTGTGAGTTTTGGCTACGTATCACAATGTAAAACAAGATTTGTACCTCTAAATATGCACATTTTCGAACAAACTATATGTATTGTGTAAACATGATGTTATAAGACTGTCATCTGATTGAAGTTGTTTCTTGGTTAGTGACTAATTATATCTCTATTTGGTCGGTTTTGATAGCTACCTATGCGGTAAAAAAATTGTGAAATATGCGGTTGAGTCTTTTGCTATGTGTTAGCTAATAGAAATACTCATATTGTGTTTTCGCTGTAAAACATTTTAAAAATCGGAAATGAGGCTGGATTCACAAGATGTTTATCTTTTATTTGACTGTATTGGACTTGTGATTTCATGAAAATTATATATATGATATCCCTGTCCCGTTAGGTTAAATGCAATGAGAAATACAAAGCAGACAGAAGCAATCTCACACAGAGCTTTAGAACAAGCCTTCAATAATCTGCCCCATGCTTGTTGGATGCTTGCACTAAAGCTCTGTGTGGTARTTTTTCTGCCTATTCAGTAGTGGGAATGTAGTTCAGAACTGATAGAAATGCAATGATAAAAACAGGCACAGTTCTCAGAACAGTCACATAATCAGAACACAAGGAGTTGACCAAGAACCTGACAGAGCTTCAGAGTTACTCTGCGGAGATGGGAGAACCGTTCACAAGGACAAGCATCTCTGCAGCACTCCACCAATCAGGCCTTTAWTGTAGATTGGCCAGACGGAAGCAACTCCTCAGTAAGAGGCACATGACAGCCCACTTGAAGTTTGTCATAAGGCACCTAAAGTACTCTCAGACCATGAGAAACTTGATTCTCTGGTCTGATGAAACTAAGTTAGAACTCTTTAGCCTGAATGCCAAGCATCATGTCTGGAGGAAATCTGGCACTATCCCTACGGTGAAGCATGGTGGTGGCAACATCATGCTGCGGGGATGTTTTTCAATGACAGGGACTAGGAGACGAGTCAGGATCGAGGGAAAGATGAACGAAGCAAAATACAAAGGGATCCTTGATGACAACCTGCCCCAGAGCGCTCAGGACCTCAGACTGGGGCYAAGGTTCAACTTCCAACAGGACAATGACCCTAAGCACACAGTCAAGAGAACACAGGAGTGGCTTTGAGACAAGTCTCTGAATGTCCAGCCAGAAACCGGACTTGAACCCGATCGAACATCTCTGGAGAGACCTGAAAATAGCTATGAGCTTRTCATCTAACCTGACGGTGCTTGAAAGGATTTGCAGAGAATGAGAGAAACTCCCCAAATCATGTGTGCCAAGCTTGTCGGGTCATACCAGAGAAGACTCGAGGCTGTAARCACTGCCAKAGGTGCTTCAACAAAGTACTGAGTATATAAATGTCATATTTCCTATTTGTTATATACAGTACCAGTCAAAAGTTTGGAAACACCTACTCATTGAAGTGTTTTTATTTATTTGTACTACTATCTACATTGTAGAATAATAGTAAAGAAATCAAAATGATGAAATAACATGTATGGAATCATGTAGTAACCAAAAAAGTGTTAAACAAATCAAAATATATCTGAGATTGTTCAAAATAGTCACCCTTTGCCTTGATCAAATCATATCCAWTCAAATCAAAGTGTATTTGTCACGTGTGCCGAATACAACAGGTGTAGACCTTACAGTGAAATGCTTATTTACAGGCTCTAACCAATAGTGCAAAAAAGGTGTTAGGTGTACAATAGGTAAGTAAAGAAATAAAACAACAGTAAAAAGACAGGCTATATACAGTAGCGAGGCTATATACAGACACCGGGTAGTCAGGCTGATAGAGGTAGTATGTACATGTAGATATGGTTAAAGTGACTATGCATATATGATGAACAGAGAGTAGCAGTAGCGTAAAAGAGGGGTTGGGGGGTAGTGGGTGGTGGGACACAATGCAGAACGCCCGGTTAGCCAATGTGCGGGAGCGCTGGTTGGTCGGCCCAAATGAGSTAGTATGTACATGAATGTATAGTTAAAGTGACTATGCATATATGATAAACGGAGAGTAGCAGCAGCGGAAAAAGAGGGGTTCGGGGGGGCACACAATACAAATAGTCCGGGTAGCCATTTGATTACCTGTGCAGGAGTCTTATGGCTTGGGGGTAAAAACTGTTGACAAGGCTTTTTGTCCTTGACTTGGCACTCCGGTACCGCTTGCCATGCGGTAGTAGAGAGAACAGTCTATGACTGGGGTGGCTGGGGTCTTTGACAATTGATGACAGCTTTTCACACGCTTTGCATTCTCTCCATCAGCTTCATGAGGTAGTCTCCTGGAATGTATTTAAATTAACAGGTGTGRTTTATTAAAAGTTCATTTGTGGAATTTCTTTCCTTCTTAATTTGTTTGAGACAATCCGTTGTGCTGTGACATGGTACYGGTGATATACAGAAGATGAAAGATCAAGTKCATATTATGGCAAGAAAAGCTCAAATAAGCAAAGAGAAARYATAGTCCATCATTACTTTAAGACATTAAGGTCAGTCAATCCAAAAAKTTTCAAGAATTTTGAAAGTTTCTTCAAGTGCAGTCGCAAAAACCATCAAACGCTATGATGAAACTGCTGTAGAGGATACGTTCATTAGAGTTACCAACCTCAGAAATTGCAACCCAAATTTMAGATTTTTGGTGAGATGCAGAGTAGGTGAATGGATGATCTCCGCATGTGTGGTTCCCACCTTTAAGCATGGAGGAGGTGTGGTGGTGCTTTTCTGGTGATACGGTCTGTGATGTATTTAGAATTCAATGCACACTTAACCAGCATGGCTACCACAGCATTCTGCAGCGATACGCCATCCCATCTGGTTTGCYCTTAGTGGGYCTATCATGTGTTTTTCAACAGGACAATGACCCAACACACCTCCAGGCTGTGTAAGGTCTATTTGACCATGAAGGAGAGTGGGAGTGCTGCATCATAAGACCTGGCCTCCACATTCACCCAACCTCAATCTCAACCCAATTGAGATGGTTCGTGAGGAGGTGGATCACAGAGTGAAGGAAAAGCAGCCAACAAGTGCTCAGCACATGTGGAAACTCCTTCAAGACTTTTGGAAAAGCATTGCAGGTGAAACTGGTTGAGAGAATGCTAGGCGTGTGCAAAGTGGTCATCAAGGCAAAGGGTGTTTACTTTCAAGAATCTAAAATCTAAAATATATTTTGATTTGTTTAACACTTTTTTGGTTACTACATGATTCCATATGTGTTATTTCATAGTTTTGATGTCTTCACTATTATTCTACAATGTAGAAAATAGTAAAAAATAAGGAAAAACCCTTCAATGAGTAGGTGTCCAAACCTTTGACTGGTACTGCACGGACATTTAAAAAAAAATCTAAAAACCTGTTTTTGCTTTGTGATTATTGGGCATTGTGAGCAGATTGATGAGGGGGGGGAAACGATTTCATCCATTTTAGAATAAGGCTGTGAGGTAACAAAATGTGGAAAAAGTCAAGGGGTTTGAATATTTTCCGAATGCACGGTTTCAGTCAGACAAATGTAATTACCAGCTAGTCTTGAGGATTTAGTTGCTCTGAGAGTACTTCTCTGTAAGCAGTCAGACCGCTGTGGGGAGCAAAGTCAGGGCATCTTATTCTTCCTCCGCATCCACCACCCTGGGCAGGCGCAGCTGGTATCGTACACTCTGATTGCATCCAGTATCCCTTGTTCCAACTTGGTGATCTTACTAAGTCTCTTTTGCTGGAAATGTAGATAGGTCATACGAGCCCCCAGAACTTTTTAAATTGAAAACGTAGTTGTGCCTGACAGTAGAGTGGAGAAAGACATATATAGTCATATAATTTAGTATAAGCATATACATGTAGCTATTAGGGTACAGGAGTTTGTCCAGACCATACACTCTTAGAAAAAAAGGGTTCCAAAGGGTTCTTTGGCTGTCCCCATTGGATAATCCTTTCTGTTTCCAGGTAGAACCCTTTTTGGTTACAGGTAGAACCAACTGTGGAAAGGGTTCTACATGGACCTCAAAAGGGTTCTACCTGGAATCAAAAGAGTTCCGCCTTAAACCAAAAAGGCTTCTACAAAGAGTTCTTCAATGGGGACAGCCGAAGAAACCTGTCAGGTTCTCGATTGCACTTTATTTTCTAAGAATGTATGTAATCTTTATTTTTATAAAATTAAGTAGATTACATGCGCTTTTTAAGTACAATGTACTCCTCAAAGAGCAGAATTAGAAATTTGCCTCCTCGATGCCATAGCGGAACCATATTAGGGTATCAGAAGAACCATAAATGGGATGGTTCTTTGAAGAACCATAGACAAATCCAAAACCAGAAATGTTTAGACCCTCTAGCACTGGAGTTGAATAGCCATGCTGTAGGGTTTTAAGCCTTATTTCCATATTTCCCAAGGTGCCCATCGAGTGAATTATATTTACCAGTACCAGCCATGACTGTGTTTGCTAGTGACATAAATAAAGTTTTACATTCATACATTTTCAGACCTGGGGCCTTAATATTTTCTAATTAATATAACATTCTCCAAGACAATGCATATTTAATAAGGCCTGCTTTTGGAGGCCTAGTTTTACCCTAATGCAATGGCCTGAAACTCATAGTTTACAGCCCACATCAGTCCTACAAGTCATATTATGCTGACTTTCAAAGTGATGCGTAATTCCTATTGGAATTCAGCCTTAGCGGGTATATGTAACATTTAAAGTTTTTATTCACCATCAACCTGCAATCATAATGACTGCAGGATCATGGAAAGAAAGACTGCCTTAGGCATCTAAACTGGAACAACCATCTCCGTAATGGGTGCAATAATTCCAAGTAACAGTTTGGAGTTGTTTAGACAATGGGATGCTATTTATATTTGAGTATCATAATATTAATTAATCAATCAATGTACATGCAAAACAAGATATTGAAACAAACAATTCTAAAAATCAACCTGCAATAGAGCATGCTGGGAAACATGGTCATGATGGGTGTGGTTTTGGTTCACCTCCAGTTATTAACACCAACACTGYTTATTTTACACCACTGTGTGTTAATTTAACTCTTGAATCAACACTAGACATTTTTCACCGAAAAATCAACACTAGTTAACACTGGCCAATTTGCTGTGTGCTATGAAAGGGCCACATCTGTAGGTTTCCATACATGTTGTTTTACATTTCATTTTAGAATTCTGAAGAACCATGGATGCCACGTCAAGAACCCCAAACTTAACTCAACGGTTCTTTATTTGGCAAGAGTTCTCCAAGAACCTGAAGAGCTGAGGAAGAAAGATTTAAGAACTTTTATTTTTTTTCATTGTAGAATAGAATATACTTTTTGGGGATTGCTTCATATATGGCTGCCTTTGGGGAATGTACTATGGCATAGTATTCATTCTCCTGCCTCCAGGATAATAACATTGAAGTCATCTAGTAAAGTTACTGCTGCCTCAGGGGAGGTTACTAGGGTAGAATAGCTATTACTTTTGAGTAATGCAATTGTTTCCATGTCTAATAGGAAGCTATGGCAGAACGAGTGATACTGTTGGCTTTGCTGGCGGACCTGGAGGGAGACTGATGTGCCCTGACTCTGCTCCCCACAGCAATCTGACTACTCACAGAGAAGGACTCTCAGCGACTGATCGTCAAGACTTTTTTCTTCTTTGAGATTGGGTTGGCCAATCCCATTCAATTTAAAGGTGCATACACCACCACCTACTGTACTGAATTGTGAGGACAGTCACGGCCTACATACATTAAATTCTCTTTATTATTCCTGTTTCTAAAAAATAAATACAAAAATGTATAAAACAAATTGCACCAACTAACCATAGACCTATATACCACTATGTTGGAAGAAAACAAATCACCTCTCCATTAACTCTTGCACTACAATATTGTACACCCAGGTACTGTACTTCTCAGCAGCTGCCACCTACACTACTTAAACCCCACTACCCCATTCCACTATTTTGACAATATCTGCTCCTGCACCATGCCAATGGCATGGGAGGATGCAACTCTTCTGATGTCAAATCTCATATATCCAAATACTTCTCTGCAGCTGCCACCACAACATCTATTTTCTGTGATTTATGTTTAATTTCTYCGGTACAGTTGATAACCACTGCTATGACCGCTAAGAAGCCAACCTTACTGAAGGAAAAATCCCTCGTTGCACTATCCTTCTGTGCTGGCACAAATCCACTACTCTCAGGATCCCTCACCATTGACCCATCCGCCTCTACTATCTTCACTGCTTCAGCATACGACACTTTCTGCACTACTCTGGCCACTTCAACCTCCCTCTCTCGCACCGGACACTTCCGATCCCCAGCAACATGAGCACCCCAACAGTTGACACACAATTTTATCCACCAAACCTACACAATCCTCTGTCCCATGCCCTCCTGCACACTTCTCACATCTTGGATTATACTTCCTACACACTGCTGCAACCTGACCTAAATGCTGCACCTGAAACAATGCAGTGGGTTCTTCACAAAAGCTCTAACAGGATAATCCTCATGACTAGCTGGTAATTTCATGTGTCTAAAAGCTACAAATACATGCACGGTAGGTCACACTGCTTGGGAAACTTATTCCTGAAGCATTTTCTTATTRATTCCGGAGCTGTGTATATATCCAATACTTCTGTTCAACACTTTGCACTAACCCTGGTGTGCATGTGAATGAGAGAGTAACCCTCACGCTCCCGATCATAACCCAGMGTCCTCGTATTCTAAGTAAAACATGGTGGTCCTGTTTTATGCTGGGAGTTTTGAGCAGCAGTGAGACTTGCTAGCTAATGATTTGGCTAATTTGGTTGCTAAATGTAATGGTGCGAAATYTAAATGTAATGATTTGGCATTTGCAATGTACAATCTTTTCAGCCTCCTGAGGGGGAAGAGGCGTTGTCGTGCCTTCTTCGTGACTGTGCTGTTGTGTGTGGATCATGTTAAGTCCTTAGTGATGTGAACACCAAGMTACTTGAAGCTCTCGACCCACTCCACTTCAGTCCTCCTGACCTCCTCTCTATAGGTGGTCTCATCGTCACTGGTGATCAGGCCTACCACTGTTGTGTCTTCTGTAAACTTGATGATGGTGTTGTCGTTGTGGGCAACCACGCAGTCATGGGTGAAATGGGAGTAGAGCAGGGAACTAAGCACGCACCCCTGAGAGGCCCCTGTGTTGACGGTCAGCGTTCTGGGTGTGTCATTGCCTAACTTCAACACCTGTGGGCAGCCCGTCAAGAAGTCCAAGATCCAGTTGCAGAGGAAGGTGTTTAGTAGCAGGTTCCTGAGCTTGGAGGGCACTATGTTGAATAGTTGAGCTGTAGTCAATGAACAGCATTCTCACATCGGTGTTCCTCTTGTTTAGGTGGGAGCGGACAGTTTGTAGTTCAATGGAGATTGTGTCATCTGTGGATCTGTTGGGGCGGTATGCGAATTGGAGTGGGTCCACAGTGTCTGGAATGATGGTGTTTATGCCYTGACCAGCTTTTCAAATAATTTTATGGCAACATACACTACCGTTCAAAAGTTTGGGGTCACTTAGAAATGTAATTGTTTTTGAAAGAAAAGCACATTTTTTGTCCGTTAAAATAACATCAAATTGATCAGAAATACAGTGTAGACATTGGTAATGTTGTAAATGACTACTGTAGCTAGAAACGGCAGATTATTTGTGGAAAATCTACAGAGGCGTACAGAGGCACATTATCAGGAACCATCACTCCTGTGTTCCAATGGCACGTTGTGTTAGCTAATCCAAGTTTAACATTTTAAAAGGCTAATTGATCATTAAAAAAKCGTTTTGCAATTATGTTAGCAGAGCTGAAAACTGTTGTGCTGATTAAAGAAGCAAGCATCCCGGAGTTGCCTCTTCACTGTTGACGTTGAGACTGGTGTTTTGCAGGTACTATTTAATGAATCTGCACTTTGAGGACTTGTGAGGTGTCTGTTTCTCAAACTAGACACTCTAGTGTACTTGTCCTCTTGCTCAGTTGTGCACTGGGGCCTCCCACTCCTCTTTTCATTTTGGTTACAGCCAGTTTGCGCTGTTCTGTGAAGAYAGTAGTACACAGCGTTGTACGAGATCTTCAGTTTCTTCACAATTTCTCGCATGGAATAGACGGACAAGTTTCAGAAGAAAGTTATTTGTTTCTGGCCTTTTTGAGCCTGTAATCAAACCCACAAATGCTGATGCTCCAGACACTCAACTAATCTAAAGAACGCCAGTAGTATTCCTTTATTCCTTTACAACAGGCCATAAATACCAGGTAGAAACTACCATGTTGTATTCCAAGAGAGAAAACAAAGGACTTCACTTGGCCAAACTCCTAAATCCCCAAAATGTGAGAATTAAACATTGTTTCTACTTTTGAGGATGTGGGAATGATCTGTGGAACAGTTATGTTGAGTGGGTTTGATTTGGTGATTTCATGAAGGACAGGAAACACACATAACGTTATCTCTTAAAGTGTACATTTCCCAACTGTCAGGTTTTCATCTAAATATTGTGAAATGTATGTGATTAAACATGAAACTATTTGTGAAAAMATGTAATGTGATGTTAACCTTCTAAATGAGAGTATGTGTTTTTCATATAAATATTATCTCGTCAGTGGCCACGCCCACGTGAGCATAGACATTACGTCAGCGTCATGGAACCGCCCTTTTCTGCTGAAACGTATAAAACCCACTCCTGATGAAATTCACACCAGAGCACACAAACACAGATGTAAACTAAGGTTGCAAATGGTTGAATTTCTAAGACCAAAACATGCTGGGCGATGCTGGTGTGTGAAGTGGTTTAAACTACAACTCTACCAAAAGACAAGACTATACCATGTGGAACATTGGCTACAGGGCTGGACATGGTTAAACTCTGAGACTATCGATTCACAACAGAATAAGTGAGAAATTCTAGATGACACGAATTACTAGTCTGCAGCTAGAAATTACGTAAACCTAGGACGAGAATACCGCCAAAACTGCTATTTTATGAGAACAATTCCCGAATGGTAGTCTGCATTATCCATTCTAACAACCACTAAAGACTTTATTCTTCAAGGAAACGCAACCAGAGAGACTCAACCAGAGAGACTCTCTCCAGCAGACGGATCGGATTCCAACAGAGAAGACAACAATGACATACGGGCGTAAATATGAATTGCAATTTATTTTTCGAATGAGCTGTCATTCATGTGAAGTATTAACAATTTCTATGAGTGTAGTAATCCCCTATTAGTTTCACACTCTTTATTGGTCTACACCCCCTTTCTTTTGTCTACCAAGCTGTCATATCGGCTTTGCCCGCAAGGGACTTTTACTTTGTATCATTGTTAGCAACCCAATGTATAACATTTACTGTTTGTTTTCAAGTATTTKTGTGATTTTATTAGTTAGTAAATCAATAATTAAGCCAATTTGTATATCGCTGATTCATAATTTAAGCTAGAGTTCGTGCAGATAACCAATAACTTTATGACGCTTAGATGAGACTGATATAAGGTAAAGTATAATTAATAATTGACCGCTATTGATWTAAAATATATTCAAATCTTTAAGAGTGGATTCGGGAGATAGCCGCTCTATATAAACGAATGCTTCCGTGGTGGCCCAGAATCCTCATGAGTTAGTTATTGCCTGATTCATTTAATCAAATATGTAAACATTAGGTAATTGATTTGATAAATAGCATGTCATCTCATTTCATCATAGTAAAGACACGACAACGCCTATGTAGATATTCCATAAAAATCTGCAGTTTCCAGCTACAATAGTAATTTACAACATTAACAATGTCTACATTGTATTTCTGATCAATTTGATGTTATTTTAATGGACAAAAAATGAGCTTTCTTTCAAAAACAAGGAAATTACTAAGTGACCCCAAACTTTTGAACGTTAGTATATGTGAATGCTACGAGGCCATAATCATTTAGTAATTTATTTTTGCTGATAGCAGCCAGCTAGTTTGCTAGTTAACAATATTATTGAAATTAAGTTAACTAGCTATCTTACCCKCACCAGCTAGCTGGCTATTAGGTTATTTAGTGAACAAGATATAAAAAACAAACATGTTCACTTAATTTGTGAGATTAGCATAGAAACAACTTTCAAATGAGAAATACAGTTATCTACAAAAACAGAATCATGCAATAAATCCCCKAAAAATTGTCACTCACCATAATAGCAGACTGGTCAAATGTCCTCTCAGAGCATGCAGCCTATTTAAAATGTACGCTCCGCCCTTACCATTGAGGAAAACAATTAGATTAATTCATGTTTGAAATGTAACCTCCGCTCACACGATTTGGTCAACCAATCACATAATTTCTGCCTTTGGGTCAGAGCTGCRTCCAGAACAAGATACATGATGAAAAAAATTTCCCTGCTATATTTAATTTACGAATCACGGTTGTGTGGGAACAACTCTGGGACCAGCATGAAAAATCAGGTCAGCTTCTCCGGTTGAGAGGAAATCTAAGAAAGCAAAATAGGCCCTTACCAAAGCATTCATYTATTTGGGAATGAAGGTTGATAAGTGTTACAACCCCTAGACATAGAACGAGTAGAGATATTAGTAGGCTGATTAGTTGCTCTCGTAATAATATTCTTTACTCAAATTACTTGTATACTTATTGACCGTTACATTGCCATTAGAAAGTATTCACATCCCTCGACTTTTTCAAAATGTTCTTGTGTTACAGCGTGATTTTAAAACGAGTTACATTTAGATTTTTTCTCACTGGCCTGCACACAATAACCCATAATGTCAAAGTAGAATTATGTCGATGTTTTTACAAATTAATAAAAAATGAAAAGCTGTAATGTCTTCGTTCACAAAAAAATCCTGAGTGGCACAGTGGTCTAAGGCACTGCATCTCAGTGCAAGAAGTGTCACTACAGTCCCTGGTTCAAATCCAGGCTGTATAACYTCTGGCCGTGATTGGGATAGGGTGGCACACAATTGGCCCAGCGTTGTCCGGGTTTGGCCGGGGTAGGCCGTCATTGTAAATAAGAATGTGTTCTTAAATGACTTGCCTAGTTAAATAAAGCTTTAAAAAATTCAACCCCTTTGTTATGGCAAGGCTAAATAAATTCAGGAGTAATAATTTGCTTAATAGGTCACAACATCAGTTGCATGGACACACGCTTTGCAATAAWAGTGGTTAACATAATTGTTTAATGACTACCTCATCTCTGTACCCAACACATACACTTATCTGTATGTTCCCTCATTTGAGCAGTGAATTTCAAACAGATTCAACCACAAAGACCAGGGAGGTATTCCAATGCCTCGCAAAGAAGGGCACCTATTGGTAGATGGGTAAACAAAACAAAAAAAGACATTGAATATCCCTTTGAGCATGGTGAAGTTATTAATTACACTTTGGATGGTGTATCAACACACCTAGTCACTACAAAGATACAGGCTTCCTTCCTAACTCGGTTGCCGTAGAGCACAGGTGTCAAACTCATTCCACGGGGGGCCGAGTGTCTGCGGGTTTTCGCTCCTCCCTTGTACTTGATTGATGAATTAACATCACTAATTAGTTAGGAACTCCCCACACCTGGTTGTCTAGGGCTTTATTGAAAGGAAAAACCAAAAACCTGCAGACACTAGGCCCTCCGTGGAATGAGTTTGACACCCCTGCCGTAGAGGAAGGAAACCACTCAGGGATTTCACCATGAGGCCAATGGTGACTTTAAAACAGTTACAGAGTTTAATAGCTGTGATTGAAGAAAACTGAGGATGGTCAACAACATTGTAGTTACTCCACAATACTAATCTAATTAACAGAATGAAAAGAAGGAAGGCTGTACAGAATAACATATTCCAAAACATGCATCCTGCTTGCAACAAGGCACTAAAGGATAACTGTAAAAAATGTGGTAAAGCAATTAACATTTTGTCCTGAATACAAAGTGTTATGTTTGGGGCAACTCCAATACAACACATTACTTAGTACCACTCTCCATATTTTCAAGCATCATGTTATGAGTAGGCGGGTAATCGTTAAGGACTYAGAATGGAGCTAAGCACAGGCAAAATCCTACAGGAAAACCTGGTTCAGTCTGCTTACCACCCGACACTGGGAGATTAATTCACCTTACAGCAGGACAATAACCTAAAACACAAGGCCAAATCTACACTGGAGTTGCTTCCCAAGAAGACAGTAACTGTTTCTGAGTGGCAGAGTTACAGTTTTGACATAGATCTTCTTGAAAATCTATGGCAAGACCTGAAAATTATTGTCTAGCATTYATCAACAACCAAATTTGACAGAGCTGGAAGCATTTTTAAAAGAATAATGTACAAACGTTGGTCAATCCAGGTGTGGAAAACTCTTATCCAGAAATAATCACAGCTGTAATAAAGTTTTCTAATCAAGAACTATGTGCTTTATTTTTCATAATTGTTTTACAAATGTTATACATTTTCATCCACTTTGACACTACAGACTATTTTGTATAGATTGTTGACAAAGAATGACAATTAAATCAATTTTAWTCCCACTGTGTAACACAAGAAAATGTGAAAAAKGTCAAGGGGTGCGAATACTTTCTGAAGCACTGTWTGTRAGAGGGAGGTAGTTTTAYTTTTGATTTGATTTATGTTGATATTGTGTAGCTGATAAAACAGGTTGTGTATAATGGTATGAAGATCATTTCATGAAAAGACAGTGTGAACATATTGCTAATTTGACATTTACAGAAAACATCTTCAGATTACTTGATTAAGGATTTGATTTAACATTACAAAATAAACCACGCTAATAGGATGTGAGGAACCCAATGTGTGGGAGTACACGTTCCACTAATTTCCTGTATGTCACCTGCTGAGTGCACAGAAATATTACACTATTCCATATGCCAAAGCCAAACATACTGTAAATACAGCATTCATAAATCATTGTAAATTATGAAGACATTACTATTTATTACGTTAACCTATTTGTAAGCATAACATAATTACTGGATTCACATCTATGGTTATTCAAATCAGAATYTAAAAAACAAACTGGGAAAAGAGGCACTGGAGTAGACAGATGTCGTGAACAACATAAATGGTGGGGTTGAATCGAATGATATGTTTCTACAGTATGCTTTCTACTTAATACATCATCTGGAATTAAAATTCTAAAATGTTAATGCAAATAGCAATAATGTTAAAAGTGACAATGCAACAATTCCGCATGTGTTCCTCTGTTACTCATTAAGAAAAACAAGATGTCAGTCTTGTGGATGTGGTTCAATGTGGCTGTCACTGATGTTTGTCCTCCAGGAGACACCATAGGAACAAAGCCAGTCAGAATGAWTCTAATATCAGGGCTGCTTTCAGTACTTTTTTATGGTCTGGAACGTTGAATTGGAAAGAAACAATGCTGTACCGAACGACTAGTTGAAAAACGGGGAGGGGTTGTGMGTTTGGGGAAGCTGTCAYCATGGCCACTGCCCTTTAAATATGTCACTCATTGCTTTAAACCACACCCACCAAACAAAAGCGAACATACATCAAAGTGTTCAATATTGTATAAGAACAACTTAGCAAACTTCAAGTGAACTGAACGCACCTCAGGTCTTTCTCACTGTCTGTGTGTTCTGCGGTAGGATTGGATAGAGGCAATCACCGCAGCTGTGTATCCCATGTTGGTGGGCAAGTGAGCATTGTCGAAATCAAAACCCAACCCTCAAGTAAGTCATGACGAACTCACTTACAAACTCAGTTTTGTACGAGACTGACTTTATGAACAAAATTATTATATTTTCACCTTGTAGTCAATCTTGACAGTAGAATAAATCAAATCAAATTTTATTTGTCACGTGCCGAATACAACAGGTGTTGTGAAATACTGTGAAATCCTCACTTACAAGCCCTTAACCAACAATGCAGTTCAAGAAATAGAGTTAAGAAAATATTTACTGAAGTAACACAAAATAACAATAATGAGGCTATTGGGGGTACCGGTACCGAGTCAATGTGCGGGGGTATCGGTTAGTCGAGGTAGAAGCTGCGTTGCTACAGATGCTGGTTCGATACACGTGCGACCGGGAGACCCTTAAGGCGATGATGGGCTTTTGGTTTCTCTCTCTCTAAAAACAGAAATAAATCATTCTAAATAACAAACTGGCTTTATTTACAAATTAGTAGGAATGTCTCACCCCATGTTCAAAAATGGCCTTTTTCTCGCTCACTTGAGTTATTTGAAAACCAAATAATCTCATTGTTTTTTAAACAAAGCAATTTATTATTATTATTATTATTAATTAATTTAGAATTATATAAAATCCCCTTAGATATTAATTTAGAATCCTCCAATCCTCTAAATGTAATTTTTGGCAGAGAGTCACGTCATTGAAATAAAAWATATATATATATTGTAGGCCTACCGTAGGCGACATTAGTCTCACTAGTGTTGAGTAATGTTCTGTTAAAAGTGGTGTAGGTCTTATTTATTTAAAACYTATARTGAAGTTAGAAGCAATAAGATTTGAAACAACAACCTACCTGGGTATGGTCAACTATTTCAGCACRGTTTCGCGCTGCTCTGAGACAAGCATGGGGACTGATCTTGATAAATCAATGAGATTTTTATTTTCACGGAATCTCTTTTTGGGTATTGGTTAGATTACAATTAGGGTGTGGAAATGTTATGCTCTTAGTAATGTAGCCTACTAACCTACCGTCACATACAGCGCCATATTTTCCGGAAACGGAAACCCTGAAGGTTTTGTTTTTAATTTTTCTTGGAGTAGAAAAACCATAATATTATTCTAATTAATTCCAAACCTTTGACTGGTACTGTATATGAACAGGTGTATTCAGGTGTTATCATTTCACTCAATCTTCCAGCATGAAATGAAAAATAAATTGAGATCAGCGTTTTGCTATAACAGGAAAGTATTGTCAAAATTAATAACAATCAAGTTAATTKAAATTAAAAACAGACCAATGCACACAGATATTAGACATGTTGAAGTGATTCTTAGTAATGTAGCCTACTCCCTACCGTCACGTACAGTGCGATATTTTACGGAAACGGAAACCATGAAGGTTTTGTTTTATAAAAACACCATAATATAAAAACACCATAATATTTTTAAATTAATTAAGCAACATTTCTTAAAATCAATCCCATATGCTATGATCTTACAAAAAAACGTTTTAAATTCTCTAGTACAGCAAATATTGAAGACTATCAAATGCTTCTCAAAGATGCCCTCTGGTGTTCAAACTAGCACTAACTAGCATTAATGGTAGAGTAGCAGCAGTGTAAAAACAAAGGGGGGTTCAATGTATATAGTCCGGGTGGCCATTTGATTAATTGTTCAGCAGTCATGGCTTGGGGGTAGAAGCTGTTAAGGAGTCTTTTGGACCTAGACTTGGCTCTCTGGTACTGCTTGCCGTGTGGTAGCAGAGAGAACAGTCTATGACTTGGGTGACTGGAGTCTTTGACAATTTTTTGGGCCTTCCTCTGACACCGCGTAGTATATAGGTCCTGGATGGCAGGAACCTTGGCCCCAGTGATGTACTGTGCTGTACACACTGCCATCTGTAGCGCCTTACGGTTGGATGCCGAGCAGATGCCATGCCAGGAGGTGATGCAAATGGTTCGGATGCTCTCGGTGGTGCAGCTGTAGAACTTTGTGAGGATCTGGGGACCCCATACTAAATATTTGTATTCTCCTGAGAGGGAAAAGGCGTTGTCGTGCCCTGTTCACAACTTTCTTGGTGTGTTTGGACCATGATAGTTTGTTGGTGATGTGGACACGTGTTCGGCCCACCTTTTCCTGTTGTTCACTATCATCTCTTTTGTCTTGCTCACGTTGAGGGAGAGGATGTTGTCCTGGCACCACATTGAGAGGCCTCTGAAGTCCTCCTTATAGGCTGTCTCATCGTTGTCAGTGATCAGGCCTACCACCGTTGTGTCGTCAAAAAACGTAATGATGGTGTTGGAGTCGTGCTTGGCCACGCAGCCGTGGTTGAACAGGGAGTAAAGCTGTTTGAGAGAATGCCAAGAGCGTGCAAAGCTGTCATCAAGGCAAAGGGTGGCTACTTTGTAGAATCTCAAATATAAAATATATTTGTTTAACACTTTTTTGCCTACTATGTGTGTTATTTTATAGTTTTGATGTCTTCACTATTATTCTACAAAGTAGAAAATAGTAAAAATAAAGAATAAACCCTGGAATGAGTAGGTGTGTCCAAACCTTTGACTGGTACTGTATATGAACAGACGTATTCAGGTGTTATCATTTCACTCAGCATGAAATGAAAAATAAATTGAGATCAGCATTTTGCAATAACAGGAAAGTAAAGTCAAAATTAATAACAATCAAGTTAATTAAAATTAAAAACAAACCAATGCACACAGATTAGACATGTTGAAGTGATTTGATGAAAGATAATTAAACGGAACAAGACAGAATAGAGTATAGGAGATTGAGTGTTGCATCCCAAATAACACCCTATTCCTTTTAMAATACACTCATTTTAAACAAAGCTCTTGGTCAAAAGTAGTGCACTATAAAGGGTATAGGTTTGCGTTTTGGATGCACACAAAGTGAAAGCAAACACAGTAGTGCCATCACAAAGTCCTTACCAGCCTCCCTCAGCAGGCCTTCTGATAAAGTTTTCTGAATATGACGCGAATCCAAGAAACACAGACCCACTGCTTTAGAGGACCCACCCTGTCAAGGAAGTTGCCTTCGAGACAGGAGGGTGGAGTATTATCTTCAGACCCCCTGCTCCTAGACAATTCCTGACCCCCTAATCCACTGGTAGCTGTTGTTCAACTCCACTGCTTCTATCCCCTTCCCCGCAATCTCTATTTCTCTCCCTATATCATTTTAGACTTACGGTAGACGAAATACAGTAATTATTTTGATATTTGAGTTTTCCACTTAGGGAAAGGTTAGAGATAGGACACACTCTCCTGAAGAGCCTGCAGCCTGCATGATTTCGGCCACTGTAGCGTAGGCAGGCTCCTAGATCAGGATGAATATTTCATATTATTATTAGGGAGATGTTTCTGGCAATGGTAATYTCTGTCTGGCTAGTACAGTAGTTAGTCTGGACGAATCTGAGAAATAAGCAGTAATGGAATAGTGAAACATCAATTAGTGATTTACTGGACTGCTCTTCTCCACCCCAGAGCCACGTTTTGTAATCTGCGCTGAATACATTTGAATAGGAAGCCTGCTAATGAGCCTTAATGAAGACTTTTGCCATAGGGCTGCTTTGGTTGGCTGTACTGATGCCCTACTTAGGCCTCATTTGAGGAGTCAGCCTCTGGGAACAGGTGACCCATGTATGACCATGGGTTACAAGTGTCCCTGGACAGGCAGGGTTTTACCTTCACTCTTTGAACACATGGTGCTATGAAATTGTTGCCATGCATAGATTGCAATAAACAAATTCCACCTGTGCCAGATTGCGATATATAATGGGCCATTTTTGGATTGTGAAAACAACCCCAATAATTSTGTGATGGTGGGGATGCAGGGTTGTGTTCCAAACAAAACTACTACAAGTGTGCTCGCTCTAGTTCCTCAACAGCACAGCTAGGAGAGCTCAGAAAAGCACCTTATAGTTGAAGYCTCTTCTTGGAGTCAATAAAAGTGCATTAAAATGACTTAGGAACTGTGGACACTTTGGAGAGGTGTGTGGCAACTTCATGTATGGCCACCTGGTGTGTGTCCACAAGTTGGTCATCTAACTCAAACCCTTGTCATTTGTTTGTCTTATGTTGCACCTACCCCACATTTTCCCYGAATGTTCTTATCATGTTACTGAATYTATCCAGAGTATTTTCAGATTTCATTGTCAAAAAATGTGAAAAGTACAGTAATGTAAAATGCACATAAAATCAACAGTATATTGTTTGGATTCAGTCTTGTGTCAGGTGAACTGTTGTGTCATCAACTTTGGTCTAATCATTTTCCCATAATCTCCAAACTGARCTCTTCCAATTGCTACCATGCTTATGCATTTCATATTTCTTCTGTAAGAAACATTCCAATTTAGCCCATGCAGATAGGCCAATTCCCACGAGTGTGAAGGTTAATGTGTACTTACTYTAATAATTTCTTTATTTAACCTCTTGAGATGGGAAAACTTTTTTTTTTTAAATGAAGTTGAAAATGTGCTCTTTATGACAGAATGTTAAAATTAGGTGAAGCTAAGTTACACTTCGCAAAAGGCACCCGAATTGGTGGAATGACCCTCCTATGTTGGTTTGAGTTCATGTCCAACATCATTTTCTCTCAATTATTGAACCTACAGAGAGTTGACGTAATAATGGTTGTCACAGTGTTTAGATGATACATCTTGAAAAGTAAAACCTCACAGATAAATTGGAATTCTTATGTTAAGTGTTACATATGAGAAGTGCACRAGCAGTATCGCTAAACAGCATTACTCCTGACCTGAGGTTATCTCAAAGCGATTGTCTTACYTTTGGAGTAGAGCCGAGAGTTTAATCAAATCCTGAAGCAATCAATACACTAGCCTCAATGGGCACTCTCCTTGCCCTTGGAACCAAAAGGAGTGTTCTGAAATGATGCCACTGGCAAAAAGAGTCACTTCTGATAGATCATAGTGGTTSAATGAGATTAAGCTTCCCCATCCAAGGCCCATTGGGGTATCTAATGATGCCAAGTTTATCTCTCATGAACCAATCAACCAGATATTGTCTACAATCACCTATTTGATTTCATAGAGCTTGTTTCTCATTACAAATCTATTTCTTCTTATCGAAGACCTCTGGAAAGGTTGGCCAGAAAGCATAGTTATAATACAAAACAACCTMTATTAGTCTCTTTTTCTGACATAGTACCCCACCTGACAKACAACAATAGATATTCACCCCAAAAATGTACTCAAATGTACAGTTGTTATGGATATCCACCCAGGGACCAGGGCWAGAAACATTAGAACATCATCCAACAAATAAAGGAAACAACCCATGTTTTGTTATGGAAATGTAAGTCCACACAGCTGTGCGGTTGAATTGGACACCACCTCAAAATAAAACATCTGTTTTTCTAATTACTAAAATGTATTTGGGATGTGAATACATTTCTAAATATGGGGAGGATAGAAGACATAAGAGCTGACAAAATTGGGTTTGTTTWCTAATTCTTTGTGGATCTCTCTCTCTCTCTCTCAGACCTTTTCATACTGTACCTAGCTAGGCTACATTATTTATTTATATTCCAGACAGATATATTTTGAGACCAGACGAGTTCCTAGATCTCCCAAAATCACATTTGTGACAAACAGGTTTTTAGGAGCTTAATCAGCTCTGCTCAGACATGTATGTTGTCCCATACCCCAAAACTAGGACAGGTCATAGACCATTTTGTTCTGTTAAAACTGCATCATCAGAACGCTCTCTGCATATTTTACTGTACTGATTCTATCATGTGTACCATAATACAGGAAAATCTATCTCTTTGAAACTCAAGAGCCCTTCAAACACAATTTGAAACCCCGTTGCTTAGTGATACAACTTCCACGACAGCATTTCCTCAACCAGGTTTTATGCAAAATCAGAATTAAAGGTACCATCTAGAACCTTAAAGGGATTTATTTGGCTGTKCCCATAGGATAKACTTTTGAAGAACCCTTTTTGGTTCCAGGTTGAACCCTTTCCACAGAGGGTTCTTCATGGAACCTAAAAGGGTTCTAGCTAGAACCGAATAGGGTTCTACCTGGAACGTAAGATGGCGCCGAAGGCTACAAAAGGCAGCCCGATCTGCGTCCTCTTTTCCTCTGTCTTTTCTTCTCGCAAATGACAGGAATCTGGGCCTGTTCCCGGGAGAGCAGTATATCTTTCTTGTCAGACTTGTTAAAGGAAAAAGCTTCTTCCAGGTTGTGGTGAGTAATCCCAGGTCTGATGTCCAGATGTTATTTTCGGTCATAAGAGACAGTCACTGCCATCAAATCTACTTGCTAACATGCAATCATTGGACAATAAAATTGATGACCTACAATTACAATTATCCTACCAACAGGACACTAAGAACTGTAATATCTTATATTTCACCGAGTGGTGGCTGAACGACGACATGGATAATAATAGAGCTTGGTGGATTTTTCAAGGCACCGGCAGAACAGAGAGGCTACGTCTGGAAAGACGAGGGGTGTGGTTGTATGTCTTTTTGTCAATAACAGCTGGTCCGCGATGTCTCGAGGTATTCCTCGCCTGAGGTAGAATACCTTATTATAAGCTGTAGACCACACTAACTTAAATCAGTTTTACAAAAAAAATTAACCAGCATGTCACATGCGCAAACAGAGGAAAATAAACTCTAGACCACCTTTACTCCACACACAGAGATGCATGCAAATCTCTCCCCTACCCTCCTTTTGGCAAATCTGACTCACTCAATATGGAAGTGGTCAGAAGACGCGGATGCTACACTACAGGACTGTTTTGCTAGCACAGACTGGAAAATGTTCCGTGATTCATCCAATGGCATTGAGGAGTATACCACCTCAGTTATCGGCTTCATCAATAAGTGCATTGACTACATTGGCCCTARAGTGACCGTGCTAACAGTTGAAGTCGGACGTTAAACTCATTTTTCAACCACTCCACAAATGTCTTATTAATAACAAACTATAGTTTTGGCAAGTCGGTTAGGACATCTACTTTGTGCATGACACAAGTACTTWTTCCAACAATTGTTTACAGACAGATTATTTAACTTATAATTCACTGTATCACAATTCTAGTGGGTCAGAAGATTACATACATTAAGTTGACTGTGCCTTTAAACAGCTTGGAAAATTCCAGAAAATTATGTCATGGCTTTAGAAGCTTCTGATAGGCTAATTGACATCTTTAGAGTCAATTGGAGGTGTACCTGTGGATGTATTTCAAGGCCTACCTTCAAACTCAGTGCATCTTTGCTTGACATCATGGGGGGGAAAAATTGGAGACCTCCACAAGTCTGGTTCATCCTTGGGAGCAATTTCCAAACGCCTGAAGGTACCACGTTCATCTGTACAAACAATAGTACACAAGTATAAACACCATGGGACCACACAGCTATCATACCGCTCAGGAAGGAGACGCGTTCTGTATCTTAGAGATGAACGTACTTTGGTGCGAAAAGTGCAAATCAATCCCAGAACAGCAGCAAAGGACCTTGTGAAGATGCTGGAGGAAACAGGTACAAAAGTATCTATATCCACAGTAAAACGAGTCCTATACCGACATAAACTGAAAGGCCCACTCAGCAAGGAAGAAGCCATTGCTCCAAAACCGACATAAAAAAGCCTGACTACGGTTTGCAACTGCACATGGGGACAAAGATCGTACTTTTTGGAGAAATGTCCTCTGGTCTGATGAAACAAAAATAGAACTGTTTGGCCATAATGACCATTGTTATGTTTGGAGGAAAAAGGGAGAGGCTTGCAAGCCAAAGAGCACCATCCCAACCGTGAAGCACGGGGGTGGCAGCATCATCTTGTGGGGGTGCTTTGCTGCAGGATGGACTGGTGCATTTCACAAACTAGATGGCATCACGAGGAATGAAAATMATGTGGATATATTGAAGCAAAATCTCAAGACATCAGTCAGGAAGGTAAAACTTGGTCGCAAATGGGTCTTCCAAATGGACAATGACCCCAAGCATACTTCCAAAGTTGTACAGTAGCCAAGTACAACAAAGTCAATGTATTGGAGTGGCCATCACAAAGACCTGACCTCAATCCTATAGAAAATGTGTGGGCAGAACTGAAAAAGTGTGTGAAAGCAAGGAGGCCTTCAAACCTGACTCAGTTACACCAGCTCTGTCAGGAGGAATGGGTCAAAATTCACCCAATTTATTGTGGGAAGCTTGTGGAAGGCTACCCAAAACATCTGACCCAAGTGTATGTACTTCTGACCCACTGGGAATGTGATGAAAGAAATGAAAGCTGAAATAAATCATTCTCTCTACTAGTATTCTGACATTTCACGTTCTTAAAATAAAGTGGTGATCCTAACTGATCTAAGACAGGGATTTTGTACTCTGATTAAATGTCAGAGAATTGTGAAAAACTGAYTTTATATGTATTTGGCAAAGGTTTGGCAAAGGTTTATGTCAACTTCCGACTTCAACTGTACATATCCCAAMCAGAAGCCATGGATTACAGCTAACATCTGCAGCGAGCTAAAGGCTAAACCTGCCGATTTCAAGGAGCAGGACACTAATCCGGACGCATATATAAAATCCCGCTATGCCCTCAGATAAAATAAACAAGCAAAGCGTCAATACAGGACTAAGATTGAATCCTACTACACTGGCTCTGATGCTCGTCGGATGTGGCAGGGCTTGGAAACTATTACGGACTACAAAAGGAAACCCAGAAACGAGCTGTCCAGTGATGCGAGCCTACCAGACGAGCTAAATGCCTTTTATGCTSGRTTTGAGGCAAGCAAAACTGAAGCATGCATGAGAGCACCAGTTGTTCTGGATGACGGTGTGATAACACTCTCGGTAGCCGATGTTAGCAAGACCTTTAAACCTTTAAACAGGTCAACATTCACAAAGCCGCGGGGCCCGATGGATTACCAGTACGTGTACTCAATTCATGCGCGGACCAACTGGCAAGTGTCTTCACTGACATTTTCAACCTCTCTCTGACTGAGTKTGTAACACCAACWTGTTTCAAGCAGACCACCATAGTCCCTGTGCCCAAGGAAGCGAAGTTAACCTGCCTAAATGTTTACCACTCCATAGCACTCATATCGGTAGCCATGAAGTCCTTTGAAAGGCTGGTCATGGCTCACATCAGCAGCATCCTCCAAGATACCCTAGACCCACTCCAATTCACATTCCGCCCCAACAGATCCACAGATGACGCAATCGCACTCCATACTGCCCTTTCCTACCTGGACAAAGGGAACACCTATGTGAGAATGCTGTTRATTGACTACAGCTCAGCGTTCAACACCATAGTGCCCACAAAACTCATCACTAAGCTAKGGKCCRTMGGACTAAACCCCCCCCTTCTGKAACTGGATCCTGGACTTCCTGACGGTCCACCACCAGGTGGTAAGMGTAGACAACAACACGTCTGCCACGCTGGTCCTCAACACTGGGGCCCCTCAGAGGTGTGTACTTAGTCCCCTCCTGTACTCCCTGTTCACTCACGACTGCGTGGCCAAACACGACTCCTAACACCATCATTAAGATTTATGATGATACAACAGTGGTAGGCCTGATCACCGACAACGATGAGACAGCCTATAGGGAGGAAGTCAGAGAACTGMCAGTGTGGTACCAGGGAAAAAAACTCTCCTTCAGCATGAGCAAGACAAAGGAGCTGATCGTGGACTACAGGAAAAGGTGGGCCAAACAGGCCCCCATTTACATCAATGGGGTTGTAGTGGAGCGGATCGAGAGTTTCAAGTTCCTTGGTGTTCACATCACCAATGATCTATCATGGTCCAAACACATCAAGACAGTCTTGAAGAGGGCACGACAAAACATTTTCCCCCTCAGGAGACTGAAAAGATTTGGCATGGGTCCCCAGATACTCAAAAAGTTCTACAGCTGCACCATCGAGAGCGTCCTGACCGGTTGCATCACTGCCTGGTCTGGCAACTGCGCGGCATCTGACCGTAAGGCGCTACAGAGGGTAATGCGTTTGTCCCAGTACATCACTGGGGCCAAGCTTCCTGCAATCCAGGACCTATATAATAGGCGGTGTCAGAGGAAAGCCCATAAAATTGTCAAAGACTCCAGTCACCCAAGTCATAGACTGTTTTCTCTGTCACCGCACGGCAAGCGGTACCAGAGCGCCAAGTCTAGGACCAGAATGCTCCTTAACAGCCATAAGACTGCTGAACTATTAATCAAATGGCCACCCGGACTATTACATTGACCCCCCCTTCATTTGTTTTGTTCACTGCTGCTACTCGCTGTTTATTATCTATGCATAGTCACTTCCCCCCTACCTCCATGTACAAATGACCTCAAACCTGTACCCTCTCGCTCTGACTCGGTACCGGTACCCCCTGTATATAGCGTCGTTATTGTTATGTTATTGTGTAACTTTTTAGTATTTTTTACTTTAGTTTATTTGGTCAATATTTTCTTAACTCTTTCTTGAACTGAACTGTTGGTTAGGGGCTTGTAAGTAAGCATTTCAGGTTAAGGTCTACACTAGTTGTATTTGGCGCATGTGACAAACAAAGTTTGATTTGATTTGAACCGAAAAGGGTTCTCCTATATGGACAGTCCTTATAAGAACACTTTAGGAGCCCTTTTTTCTAAGAGAGTACAACAGCTAATCTCATTTCTATTTCATACTAAATCCAATATAAACGCACAATGTTGCATTCTGTTGCAATTTGTTGCAATTTCAAAGATTTTCCTGAGTTGTAGGTCATATAAGGAAATCAGTTAATTGTAAAAATGTAATAGGCCTTAATCTATGGATTTCACATGACTGGGAATACAGATATGCATCTGTTGGTCACAGATACCTTTTTTTTAAAGGTAGGGGCGTGGATCAGAAAATCAGTTAGTATCTGGTGTGACCACCATTTGCCTGTGGGAAACGTTGTCCCACTCCTCTTCAATGGCTGTGTGAAGTTGCTGGATATTTGCGGGACTGGAACACGATGTCGTACATGTCGATKCAGAGAAACCCAAACACGCTCAATGGGTGACATGTCTGTTGAATATGCAGGCCATGGAAGAACTGAGACATTTTCAGCTTCCGGGAATTGTGTACAGATCCTTGAGACATGGGGCCATGCATTATCATGCTGAAACATGAGGTGATGGCGGCAGATGAATGGCATGACCATGAGCCTCAGGATCTCATCACAGTATCTTTGTGCATTCAAATTGCCATCTATAAAATGCAATTTGTGTTTGTTGTCTGTAGCTTATGCCTGCCCATACCATAACCCCACCGCCAACATTGGGCACTCGAGGTTGGAGGTGGCTAATGGTAGAGAAATTACATTTAAATTCTCTGGCAACAGCTCTGGTGGACATTCCTGCAGTCAGCATGCCAATTGCAGCGAGATAAGGTTTTAATTCACATGGAACATTTCTGGGATGTTTTATTTCAGCTCTTGATACATGGGACCAAAACTTTACATGTTGCGTTTATAGTTTTGTTCAGTTTATATTTAACCMTCACCTATTCTATACAGTGCCTTGGAAAGTTTTTAGAGCCCTTTACTTCTTCCACATTTTGTTACGTTACACCTTATTCTAAAATGTATTAAATAGTTTTTTCCCCACACATTAATCTACACACAATACCCAATAATGACAAAGCAAAAACAGGTTTTAGATTTTTTTGCAAATCTTTTTAAAARGTAAAAAATATTACATTTACATAAGTATTCAGACCCTTTACTCAGAACTTTGTTGAAGCACGTTTGGCTGTGATTATATCATTGTACTAGTTCTCTTGCTCAGTTGTGGACCGTGGCCTCCCACTCCTCTTTCTCTTCTGGTTAGAGCCAGTTTGCACTGTTCTGTGAAGGGAGTAGTACACAGAGGTGTACCAATTTGTTGCATGAAATAGCCTCATTTTCTCAGAACAAGAATAGACTGACGAGTTACAGAAGAAAGTTCTTTGTTTCTGGCCATTTTGAGCCTGTAATCAAACCKACAAATGCTCATGCTTCAGATACTCAACAAGTCTAAAGATGGCCAGTTTTATTGCTTCTTTAATCAGGACAACAGTTTTCAGCTGTGCTAACATAATTGCAAAAGGGTTTTCTAATGATCAATTAGCCTTTTAAAATGATAAACRTGGATTAGCTAACACAATATGTGCCATTGGAACACAGGAGTGATGGTMGCTGATAATGGGCCTCTGGACYCCTGTATAGATATTCCATTACAAATCATCKATTTTCAGCTACAATAGTCATTTACAACATTAACAATGTCTACACTGTATTTCTGATCAATTTGATGTTATTTTAATGGACAAAAAATATGCTTTTCTTTCAAAAACAAGGACATTTCTAAGTGACCCCAAACTTTTGAATGGTAGTGTATGTGTATATTATTTCAAATACAGTGGATTCTYCTTTWTATTTTMTATATATTTGCAAAATAATTGAAAAACCTGCTGTTGCTATGTCATTATGGGGTCTGAATTCTTTCCGAATGCACTGTGTATACACTACCGGTCAAAKTATGTTTTCTTTATTTCTAATATTTTCTACATAYAATAATAGTGAAAGACATCAAAACTATTAAATAACACAAATGGAATCATGTAGTAACCAAGAAAGTGTTAAACAAATCAAAATATATTTTAGATTTTAGAATCTTCAAAGTAGCCAGCCTTTGCCTTGATGACAGCTTTGCACACTCTGTTATTTCATAGTTTTGATGTCTTCACTAATATTCTACAATGTAGAAAATAGTAAAAAAAAATAAAAAAAAAATTGAATGAGTAGGTGTTTTAAGACTTTTGACCGGTAGTGTATTTTCATTTTTATTCGTTATTATTCCCCCCTAACACTACCACCCCTCCCCTAATTGGAGTAAACTAATGSATGACAATACTTAGCATTCTACTTCCAGCTGATACATATTTATATTTTACAGACACAGTTCTATTTACATTAGTTATCTTTTGATTGTTTTTAGTCCCATCCTTCAGCTACACTCAACCCCTCCCATCTATCGCTGAAGACCATCCAGTTTAGATTTCTACCTGCCATATATTTTTCCACTGTGCTGTTTCACACAAAAATTATGAAACTATTCTCATAGTTTCTACAGATTGTAAATTAAAGATAAACATTGAGGCTGTATCACATTCGGCCGTGGTTGGGAGTCCTATTGTCACGCCCTGACCTTAGAGAGKCGTTTTATTTCTCTATTTAGTTAGGTCAGGGTGTGATGTGGGGTGGGCATTCTATGTTTTGTATTTCTTTGTGTTTGGCRGAGTGTGGTTCCCAATCAGAGGCAGCTGTCTATCGTTGTCTCTGATWGGGAATCATACTTAGGTAGCCTTTTTTCCCACCTATGTTGTGGGATCTTGTTCTTGTATTGTTGCTGTTGAGCCCTGTACGCTGTACGTTTTGTTGGTTTTCTCTTTCTTGGTTTTGCTGGTTATCATTAAAGAATATGATTAACCTACCCCACGCTGCATCTTGGTCCACTTCTTCAGACGAGCGTTACACCCATAGGACGGTGCACAATTTGCCCAGCATCGTCCGGGTTTGGCCGGGGTAGGTGGTCATTGTAAATAAGAATTTGTTCTTATCTGACTTGCCTAGTTTAATAAAGGTTAAAAYAAATACTTTAAAAAAGTTTTTGCTAAGAGTATTTTTGATCGATTGACCATGACTTTTCAAATCACCCAGCAGTGCTATTTGCAGAGTTAGCTCCAAGTAAATGTTGCATTTTTTCTGCCATTCCTGAATCTCCAACCAAAAACAAGTTACATATGGGCAGAACCAAAATAAGTGATCTAATTATTCTGTCTCTTCGCAGCAAAAACTACAGAGCTGGGATGGTTGTTTCCCCCATATATATAACATTCTATTGGTTGCAAGAATGTTATATAATAAAATACATTGAAAAACTCCAAGTTTGGATCTGGTTTAGTTATGTATGTCAGTTCATAAACCATGTGCCATGGAATCGGTACATCGAAAATCTCCCAACTATATTGCAACCGGTATGGATGGCGCAGCTCTCATTTTTTCATCCTTAACACTAGATCCACCTGCCCTTTCAGTCTACAAGTACCCATTAAAGAACGTTGCCGGGCGTCCCCTTTAGCATCAACCCACAAGGTGTGCAAACATAAGTACCAATGCTTAATAAATAATAAATATACAATTGTGAAGGATTTATTGCCTTGAAGAAATATTCATGGGAATGTATGAATAAAAAAAAACTAAACAACAATAGTTATTTGTTTAGATAGAGTAAAGGATATGTCTTGTTTATTTCTACAGTGTCCTAGAGAAAATGTAGGCCAATTTTTGTTTCCCTTACACTAAAAAACATTACAATATAATGCATTTGATCCACTTCATTTGTAGATTCCATTAGTAATAGTTATAGTAATTAATGAAGTACAGCTTCTTTAGACAAAGTAGAAACTAAAAAGATAATAATAATATAACCAGCCAGGTGCACAGGTGAAATTACTATTCCTTAACACAAGCACCAGTGCATGAACAATTGTAAAGGATGAATTGCATAAATACATATTTGTGGAAATATATTAATGACAAGATATGAAAACATTTGTTGATTGTATTGAACACTGTATTGTACCCTTATATGCGCGCCTTTGGGCATGAATCAATCTCATCTTCTCTTTATGCTTTGGGTCCATAGTCTGTCACACTCTGATCTGTTTCACTCACCTGTCCTTGTGATTGTCTCTACCCCCCTCCAGGTGTCGCCCATCTTCCCCATTACCCCCTGTGTATTTATACCTGTGTTCTCTGTTTGTCCATTGCCAGTTCATCTTCTTTGTGAAGTCAACAAGCGGTTTTGTTCTCAGCTCCAGCTTTTCCCAGTCTCTCTTTATCTCGCCCTCCTGGTTTTGACCCTGGCCTGTCCTGACTCTGAGCCCGCCTGCCTCACCACTCTGCCTGCACCTGACCCTGACCTGCCGACCTGTACCATTGCCCAACCTCTGGTTTACTGACCCCTGCCTGCCTTGACCTGTCTTTTTCCTGTCCCTATTGGAATATTAAATCATTGTCAATTCGACGTGTCTGCATCTGGGTCTTACCTTGATTCCTGATACAGTCAGCATACAGCTTCAGGGCTTTGTGTGAGCAATCCCCACAAACATATTGGTTGCACTGCACCGTTTTCATGGGCCTTGTTTGTGTGCACCTGCTGCAGGTGTCTCATAATCTCTCTGAAGCGGTTGCGTGGCATGGTCTCTCGAAAAAGTCCACCCCAGACCAAAAAGACACATCCATGCTCTTTCTGCCGCATGACCCTGGACATACAAGAGTGCAATAAATGCCTTGAGGTCATCCATAGACATGTCCCACGTACTGTTTCCATTTCTCTACTCTGATGTGCCGCAACATACCATGTCCAGCCATTAATAATAAAGCAATTTAACCGCCCTCACCGCCCACAATTCTTCATCATCATTACATTATTGTTCTAAATTCAATCATTCTCTTRACCCTCATCATTCATATCAATCAAATTCAATCCCGCTCATCACCCTCCTCATCATTCAGTTCATACAACATGTCACATGCATCATTATCAGTTTCTATCTGCTTTCTATCGCCCATTCATCCATTGARGACATAATAACATATTTTAGTTGAAAGTTTATTATGTAACTATYTTTTGCTTAGTAGCCAGAGAAATGCTGCAGTGCAAGTGGTCATATGCTGAATGTATGGACAGCATGGATATTCTTGGGAAAAGTGACATTTGTAAATAGAGCTGCACCTCTTGAATTGTGAGAGTTATTTGACAAAGGTAAGTGTCATAGAAACTGCAGAATATGCTCTTTCTGATACTATATAGAAATAGAAACGTTTGACCTGCGTGTGACTCTGAAGGAGGWTTTGATAAAGTGATGCTCCTTTCCCTGCATCTGTCAATTACAAGATGCGTCCATCTCTTCATGTACAACTTGACAACTGATAGGACTAACTCATCTGCATGCATATCYTCCTCACCAGGATCTTGACCTGACTTCAGTTCGGCGTCGTAACCGACTTCAGTGGACAAATGCAACTTCGATGGTCACTGGCACGCTGGAGAATTGTGCTATTCACGGATGAATCCCGGTTTCAACTGTACCGGGCAGATGGCAGACAGCATGTATGGTGTCGTGTGGGCGAGCGGTTTGCTAATGTCAACAGAGTACCCCATGGTGGTAGTGGGATTATGGTATGGTCAGGCATAAGCTACGGACTACGGACAAAATAACATTTCATCAATGGCAATTTGAATGCACAGAGATACCTTTTAGAAGATTCTGAGGATGAAAACGTCATTATCTGAGAAGTAGACAGTATTGACTATTTTATACATGTGGTAACTATTCTGTACATACTTCTTCATGCTAGGCGGGACAACTTCCGGTGAACCTGGAGGGCGCGCAATTCAAATAAATAATCATAAGAATTATGGATATTAAACATTTAGGTACATACACGTGTCTTATATCGATTAAAATATTAAATTCTTGTTAATCTAACTACACTGTCCGATTTACAATAYGGTTTACAGCGAAAGCATGCATTGCGATTGTTTGAGGACGGCGCTCCACATRAACATATTTTTCCACTGGCACAGGTTTCATAAAATCACATATAACGATTAAATATTGACTTTTGAAAATCTTCCTTTTATTTGCAATRCAAAGGGTCCCAGCTACAAAATGTAGTGTCTTTTTATTAGATAAATCCTTCTATATATCCCAAAAAGTCTGTTTAGTWGGCGCCATCGATTTGAGTAATGCATTCGTTCAACATGCAGAGAAAGGAATCCAAAAAGCTACCACTAAACTTTGTTAAAACTCAAGTCAAAATACATTTCTGTTTAATCCTCAGGTACCCTAAAAATGTAATTAAACTATAATTTTTAATACGGAAAGAAGTATGTTCAATAGGAAAACGATATTAGCAGGTGCGCGTCCTCTTCGTCGCACGTGCACAGACTGATTTCCAACTCTAAGTCCCAGTACTAAAACGAATAATTCTTCCTCATTTGGGAAGAAACAAGCCTGAAACATTTAACAAAGACTGGTGACATCTAGTGGAAGCCATAGGAATTGCATTCTGGGAGCTGGATTTGGATATGCCTCTATACTTTCCATTTCAAGAGCATGGGCTCTTAAATTCTGGTTTGGTTTTTCTTTGGATTTTCTCCTACCATATGTATTGTGTTATAGTCTCATACATTAACATTCTACAAACTTCAAAGTGTGTTCTATCCAATGGTACCAATTATATGCATATCCTGGCTTTTGGGCCTGAGTAACAGGCAGTTTARTTTGGGCACGTCAGTCAGGCGGAAATTCAGAAAAAAGGACCCTAACCCACTGTATAAGAGATTCTCCAAAATTAAAATAGTCAAGTTATTTATATATTCATTCCAGTCAGTTGTACTTTATCTAAGGCCTTTTTAAAGTCAGCTATGACTACCKGGCCTGGTTTCCCAGATTTTTCATAGTGTTCAATTGTTCCCAGTACCTGTCTTATATTATCTCCAATGTATCGTCCATGTAAAAAACCTGTCTGATTAGGATGAATAATATCCAACATTACCTTTTCAATTCTATGCTCATGTATTTTGCTAGAATGTTGGCATCGCAACACTGAAGTGTTGTCACGTTCCTGACCTTATTTTCCTTTGTTTAGCTGTGTTTAGTTGGTCAGGACGTCGAGCTGGGTGGGCAGTCTATTTGTTGTTTGTTCTATGTTAGTTTCATTGTTAATTACGCCTTATATAGTCTCAACAGGCGGCAGGTGTGTTTACGTTTCCTCTGATGGGAACCATATTAAGGTAGGCGTTCACACCCGTTGTTTGTGGGTGATTGTCTTCTGTGTCAGTGTATGTACACACGGACTGTTTCTTTGTCTAAGTCTGTTCCTGTCCTGTTCGTGCGTTCTCGTTTTATGGTAAGTTCTTTATGTTCAGGTCGGTCTACGTCATTTGTTATTTTGTAATTTCTCAAGTTTGCTTCGTGTCGTCTTCTTTAAATAACTTCATTATGTAAATTCCACAAGGCGCTGCGTTTGGTCCGATCCCTGCTCCTCCTCGGACGAGGAGGAGAACAATCGTACAGAGTCAGCCCACCAACAAGGACCAAGCAGCTGGGAAACAAGCAGCGCAGGCGATTCGACAGGATTTCTGGACATGGGAGGAAATTTCTGGACGGTAAAGGACCCTGGGCACAAACTGGAGATACGCGCCCTCGTGAAGAGCTGGTAGGCAGCTAAGCCGAGAGCGGTGGTATAGGAGGCAGCACGGAGGCGAGGCTGGAAGCCTGTGAGTCAAGCCCAAACATTCTTGGGGGGGGAGGGGGCTAAAGGGTAGTGTGCGCGAAGTCAGGACAGGAGACCTGCCGCCAACTTCCCGATCTTACCGTGGCGAGAGCCGAGAGTAGTACGGGCAGGACACCGTGTTATGCGTAAAGCGCACGGCTCTCCGTGTACGTGTTGCTTAGCCGGTGCGGGTTTTTATTCCACCTCCCCCACTTTGCAGGGCTAGAAGATTTGAGCATTGAGCCAGTGCCATGAAAGCCGGCTCAACCGGTCTGGTCTCCAAGTGCGTCTCCTCGGGCCGGCCTCATGGCCACCAGCCTTACACATGGTGTCCCCGGTTTCGCCACACACAGCCCAATGCGGGTTATTCCACCTGCCCCGCACTGGTCGGGCTACGGGGAGCTAAACAACCAGGTAAGGATGGCAGGCTGTGTGGCTCAAGGGAGCCAGTACGCCTGCACGGTTCCGGTTAATATCCGGCGCCACTCCCCGCCCAGCCCAGTACCACCAGTGCCTACACCACGCACAGGCTTTCCAGTGCGTTCCAAAGCCCTGTTTCCTCCTCCACGCACCTAGCCTAATGGTGCGTGTTCTCCAGCCCGGGTACACAGTTCCGGCACCACGCACCAAGCCTCCTGTGCGTTTTCCAGAGTCCTGTGCGTCCTGTTGCTGCTCCCTGCACTAGCCCTGTTCCTCCTTCCACGCACTAGCCCTTGGTGCGTGTCCTTAGCCCGCGGCTACCTACGTTCCGGCACCACGCACCAGGGCCTGACAGTGCGCCTCAGCCGGCCAGAGTCTGCCGTCTGCCCAGCGGCGCCTGAACTGCCCGCTCTGCCCAACGCGTCTAGCTGTCCCGTCTCCAAGCGCCGACTGCCTGCCCGTCTGTACTGAGCCTTCCAAAAGCCGCCCGTCTGTCCTGAGCCTTCCAAAGCCGCCCTTCTGTCCTGAGCCTTCAAAGCCGCCCGTCTGTCCTGACCTTAGAGCCGTCGAAAGTCAGAGCGCTAGAGCCGTCCGCCAGACAGGAGCCGACTAGAGCCTTCCGCCAGACAGGAGCCGCTTAGAGCCTTCCCGGCCAAGACAGGAGCAGCCAGAGCCTTCAGCCAGCCATTGAGCAGCCAGAAGCCGTTCAGCCAGCCATGAGCAGCCAGAGCCGTCAGCCAGCCATGAGCAGCCAGAGCCGTCACCAGGCCATGAGCAGCCAGAGCTGTCACGCCAGGCCATGAGCAGCCAGAGCCGTCAGCAGGCCATGAGGCAGCCAGAGCCTGTCAGCCAGCCATGAGCAGCCAGAGCCGTCAGCCAAGCCATGAGCAGCCAGAGCCGTCAGCCAGTCTGCCCCTCAGTCCGGTCGGCGCCCCTCAGTCCGGATTGCTTGCCCCCTCAGTCCGGATGTTGCCCTTATCCGGTGCTGTCCCTTTAATCCAGGTGGGTTAATTTGGAGGGGGCCATTGGAGGAGGCTACGGAACGGGGATTGACTATGGTGGGGTGGGGACAACGTCCAGAGCCAGAGCGCCACCGTGGACAGACGCCCACCCAGGACCTCTCGCTATAGGTACTAGTTGTTAAGATGACTGGCGACTCGCACATCTGGGAGTGGGTTGTCGACGTTCCTACCTTATTTCCTTTGTTTAGCTGTGTTTAGTTGGTCAGGACGTGAGCTGGGTGGGCAGTCTATTGTTTGTTTCTATGTTTAGTTTCATTGTTAATTAGCCTTATTGTGTTCTCAATCAGGGGCAGGTGTTTGACGTTTCCTCTGATTGAGAACCATATTAAGGTAGGCTGTTCACACCTTTGTTTGTGGGTGATTGTCTTCCGTGTCAGTGTATGTACCACACGGGACTGTTTCGTTTTCTATCTTGTCTGTTCTGTCGTGCGTTCTCGTTTTATGTAAGTTTATGTTCAGGTCGGTCTACGTCATTTGTTATTTTGTAATTTCTCAAGTTTGCTTCGTGTTCGTCTCTTTAAATACATTCATTATGTATTCCACAAGCGCTGCGTTTTGGTCCGATCCCTGCTCCTCCTCAGACGAGAGGGAGAACAATCGTTACAAGTGTAAGGGTATCCAGTTTTTTAGGTGGACTGGATTTTAATATTTACCACCTGGGTCCTGTTTCAGTAATCGTGAAATCAGACCATCTTTCTCAGTATCTACCATTTTTGTAGGAGTGGTTAAAACCAATTCATAAAGGACCTTTGAGAAATAAAATTAAAGCCCTGGAGTTGTCCTGACTTAAACTTTAATTGAATCTAGAAGTTCCTCCTCTGTAATTAGACGTTCACATGATTTCTTTCTGTACAGTTGTTAGTTTTATACTATTAATAGAAAAAAATCATTACCAATTAACTACAGTTAGTGGAGATGGAGGAGACTGGAATGAAAACATATGCCTTAAAGTACTGTGCTTCTCCATTTGTGACAAGTTTCTGTGTAAGTATTTTTGTTAGCATTTCTATGTTGAAGATTAAAACATAGCTTAGTACATTGTCCCCCATATTCCATCCAGTTAGCTTTTATTTATATAATATATTACACTTGATCTTTCTTGAATAAGTTCATCCCTTTATTTTAGTTTTTCCTCTAACTTATTCTGTGCCTCTGGGTACAGTATTGTATTAGTAGCTCTACTGTTAGTTCCTCTATTTCTTTTGTTAAGATGAACTCTTTTGAACTACATTTTTTTTTTAATTGCATGGCCTCTAAAGGCACACTTAAAAGTGTCCCAACAAGAGGAGATTGCTATTCTTCTTTTAAGTAGTCAGTTATAATTATTCTGTTTTGGATTAAAACAAGTTGTCATCCAGTAGGCTTAATTACATTTTCAATATCCTTGCTCTCGCGAAAATCTGTAAGAAGCAATGTGTATACCAATTATTTGATGGTCCCAACGCATTCTGTCCGCTATCAACACTGTTAATTTTTGGTGCCAGCAGAAATTYCATAAGAAAGTAATCACGACGACTAGCTTGATTGAGCCTCCGCCATGTACAATTGAAGATGGACGTTTAAATGCACCTTAGCCAAATACATTTAAACTCAGTTTTTCACAATTCCTGARATTTAATCCTAGTAAAAATTCCCTGTCTTAGGTCAGTTAGGATCACCACTTTATTTTAAGAATGTGAAATGTCAGAATAATAGTAGAGAGAATTATTTATTTCAGCTTTATTTTCTTTCATCACATTCCAAGTGGGTCAGAAGTGTACATACACTCAATTAGTATTGTGTACCATTGCCTTTAATTTTTTTCACTTGAGTCAAACGTTTCGGGTAGCCTTCCCACAAGCTTCCACAATAAGTTGGGTGAATTTTGGCCCATTCCTCCTGACAGAGCTGGTGTAAGTGAGTCAGGTTTGTAGGCCTCCATGCTCGCACACGCTTTTTCAGTTCTGCACACAAATGTTCTATAGGATTGAGGACAGGGCTTTGTGATATCCACTCCAATACTTTGACTTTGTTGTCCTTAAGTCATTTTGCCACAATTTTGGAAGTATGCTTGTGGTCATTGTCCAGTTGGAAGACCCATTTGCAACCAAGCTTTAACTTCTTGACTGATGTCTTGAGATGCACCAGTCCGTCCTGCAGCAAAGCACCCCCACAACATGATGCTGCCACCCCCGTGCTTCACAGTTGGGATTGTGTTCTTCGGCTTGCAAGCCTCCCCCTTTATCCTCCTAACATAACAATGGCCATTATAGCCAAACKGTTCTATTTTTGTTTCATCAGACCAGAGGACATTTCTCCAAAAAGTACGATCTTTGTCCCCATGTGCAGATGCAAACCGTAGTCTGGCTTTTTTATGGCGGTTTTGGAGCAGTGGCTTCTTCCTTGCTGAGCGGCCTTTCAGGTTATGTCGATATAGGATTCATTTTAATGTGGATATAGATAGTTTTGTACCTTTTTCCTCAAGCATSTTCACAAGGTCCTTTGCTGCTGTTCTGGGATTGATTTGCACTARTCGCACCAAAGTACGTTCATCTTTWGGAGACAGAACGCATTTCCTTCCTGAGCGGTATGATGGCTGCTTGGTCCCATGGTGTTTATACTTGCGTACTATTGTTTGTGCAGATGAATGTGGTACCTTCAGGCATTTGAAAATTGCTCCCAAGGAAGAACCAGACTTGTGGAGGTCTCAAATWTTTTCCCCCATGATGTCAAGCAAAGAGGCACTGAGTTTGAAGGTAGGCCTTGAAATATATCCACAGGTACACCTCCAATTGACTCTAATGATGTCAATTAGCCTATCAGAAYCTTCTAAAGCCATGACATAATTTTCTGGAATTTTCCAAGCTGTTTAAWGTCACAGTCAATTTAGTGCATGGAAACTTCTGACCCACTGGAATTGTGATACAGTGAATTAATCTGTCTGTAAACAATTGTTGGAAAAATGACATGCGTCATGCACAAAGTAGATGTCCTAACCGACTTGCCAAAACTATAGTTTGTTAACAAGAAATGCGTGGAGTTGTTGAAAAACGAGTTTTAATGACTCCAACCTAAGTTTATGTAAACTTCCGACTTCAACTGTATATCTCAGTAGGTTAGCATATTTAAGCCTCCATATATCCGCTTAAGTGCATGGGGGCGATCGTTTGTAGTGTGATTTCCTTTACAGTCCGTTGAGGTACTTAAAACCATATTATAATCTCCAACCATAATAATTGAGTCATGCGTTGTATAAATTATTATATATATATATTTTCAAAGAACCATCGATCATAATTATTTGGACCATATACTGTAGATTAATGAGCTAAATCTGTTTATGGTCCAACAGCATATTTAAAAGGATCCACCTTCCATGTGGATCTGTTTGAGCAGTTTGCACATTCAGAACAAAGTTAACAGTGGTGTAAGGTACTTAAGTAAAAATACTTTAAAGTAATACTTAAGTAGCTGTTTGTTGTACCTATACTTTACTATTTAGATTTTTTGCCAAAATTTACTTTCACTTCACTACATTCCTAAAGCAAATTATACATTTTCCCTGACACCCAAAAGTACTCARTACATTTTGACAGGAAAATGGTTCAATTCTCACATTRATCAAGAGAACATCCCTWGTCATCCCTACTGCTTCTGATCTGGCCCGCTTCAGGAAACTAGGTGTATGTCAAGGGTCACTGCTTCACAGGAGAGCCGTTTGAACGTAAACATTGTTTATTATAAAAATGCAGAAATGCCTTCTCGAACATGTGAACTTTCATGTGCCTTAATAACAAARMTGTATGCCATCTGTAAATACAAATACAATTGATAAATTACGAGCCTAGTTGGMTTAGCCACAGAAAAAGTCAGCAACCTTCCCGCTAGCCATGATTGGCTGAGATGAGTGGGCTGGACATGCCGAGAGATGAGTTGGGATTGGTCTGCCATATAGCACACTTCTGTCTATTTGAGCTGGTCAGTATGTCTAGGAAATGTTGTCTAGCGCTGCTTTTCTAAAAAATGAATTGTGTATTTAAACTGCATAAGTGCTGCGCTCCACTTTCTGGAGGGCTGAGTTTTTAAATCTGTGGAATTTGAGTATGATAGCTAAGGAGATTGAAAAAAACACCTGTCTCCGAATTATATCTTCAAACTAAGGGSAACCATGGCATCCGACAGGAGACGCGTCCATCCATGAATGATGTATACGAGTAAGATAGTCTAGCTAGCTACATTTTCAGATATTACACATTTCTAATTTTGACAGAAAGAGACATTTGCTTGGCTAGCTATAGCCTAATGTTAGCTAGCTAACATGGAACCTGGTTGATTAGTCACCTGCAGATTCATGCAGGAAGTAATGTCATGAGTTGTGATTATGGATAATTGTTTATCTAGCTAGCTAACATGAACTGGCTGGCTCGCTAGCTAACGTTACATGTATGACCTTATTATTTGTATCTCAGAGATATTTGCTTGGCTAGTTATAGCCTAATTTTAGCTAGCTAACATTGAACCTGGTTGGTTAGCTAAGTTACCTACAGGGTAGTAACGTCATGAGTTGTGATTAGGTTAATTGTTTACCTAGCTAGCTAATGTTAGCTGGCTGGCACGCTAGCTAACGTTACGTGTTTGACCGTATTATTCGTATCTCAGAGCCATATGAGATACGAATCTCATATGGCTAACGTTCGTAAATTCAGTCTGGGCATCTACTCCAATTTCAGAGCGCTCTAGTCTGAGTGTGCAAGAGAGGGCAGAATAACTGATGAATTTACGAATGCTCAACACCTGTTGAATATGGCCGGTGTCAGTAAATGTCGGCAAAAAAGCATAATTAAATTGTTCCCAGCAGTACAGCTACTGTCACTAATGCTCTGGATAACATGAAAACAACCTATCCAGCTCTGCTAGGGCGAGTAAAATGGTCAGAGTGAGGTGTTCTCTCATTATGTGTCTGGAAGTAGCTAGCAAGCTAGCCAATGTTAGCCAGTTAGCTCGGGTGCTTGACTGCTGTTGTTAAGGATGAACATTCAGATCAACCCTGAACGCGAAACGCTCTGAATTTAGAAACGGACAATCTAACAACACAGTTGCAGTCACCAATGCTCTGGATAACATAACAGCCTAACCAGTTCTGCTAGGGTGAGTAATGTTCAGTGAGCTGTTCTCTCTCACTTAGATGTCTGGAAGTAGCTAGCAAGTTAGCTTGGGTGCTTGACCGKTGTTGTTAGTACATTCGMATCAACCCTTGATGGGTGGGGCTAAAGCTTAAGAGGGTGAGAAKAATGTTGAATGGTTGTAGACAAAGAAGGGCTCTCCAATAGTAGCACCAAAACATTCAAAGGCCATTTTCTCAAAAGTGAGTTAACAAGTTAATCAACTTTCAAAGCAACATTACTTTTCCATTGTTCCTCAACTGTAGTGTATGACATACCATTTTGTAGCTCTGAGTCTCTATATTAATCCAATGTAAAAAAAATAATAATCAAAGTTTGCCACCTAAGACCAATTTGAGCCGGTCGGTCACAAATGCTTTGTTTGTAAATGATGTCTGAGTGTTCGAGTGTGCCCCTGGCTATCCGTCAACTAAAAATGTAAATACAATTGTGCAATCTGGTTAGCTTAATATAAGGAATTTGGAACAATTTATACTTTTACTTTTGATACTTATGTACCTTTTAGCAATTCCATTTACTTTTGATACTTATGTATTTTTAAAATCCAAATACTTTTAGACTTTTACTCAGTGACCCAGTAGTATTTTACTGGGTCACTTTGACTTAAGTCATTTTCTATTCATATATTTTTACTTTTACTCAAGTATGACAATTGAGAACTTTTTCCACCACTGGTTGTTATTTAATATCACCCCTTTTGAGTTTCTTTGCCCATGTTCAACAGTTGTTCCATTCCCGAGCCCAACCCAAGAGGAGAGTTGATGTGTGAATGTGTAGTGTCCTAGTTTGTAATATCTTGATATATACTGTGAGCTATATTTTTGTTGTGGACATTGTTTAACTAGGGTTGCTGTTATGGAAACATTTACAAAGCCCTATCCTTAGCGTTCCCCCCAAAAAAGGGAACACTTTGATATTTTTGAAGAAAATGAGGTCTGTAAAACAGTGATAAAAGGCTTAAGAATAACACGCACACTGATGTTGATGTGCATCTCATTCTCTGCCATACATACAGTAGTGAATTTGTCATGAAGAGTACTGTTAATGGCTGAATTATTGCAGTTTTATGAAATAATTCATTTTCCAGTGTCCACTGGTCTAGAGAAAAAGGCTAGACTATCATAACAGCCAAGATTAACAATGTCGATTCAGGAAACCACTCAAGCGCTGATGCATGCCACACTCAAGTGGATACACTTACACATGCGGATTTGCCTTAGTTTGGATCCCTTTTAACYTTCTAATTGTAATTGACGGTGGGTTTAAACACCATTCTCATTWAGTTAGGTTAAACAGTGTGATCATGTTGAGAAATAACTTTTCTAGGAATAGATTAACGAATGACCCGTAAAAACATTTGTTGAATWTAATTCATCCAAGGCTCATTCTAASTGMTGATTTTTMGGGGGGAGTGCTGGTGGCTGCTCAGTATATTAGCACAGGATTCCAAAAATGTAATGTGGGGCATGAGCTCATATAGCCATATTTAATTATGTATGGCCATTACTTTATCCCTTTAAATTGTCCAGAGAGAGATGTGTACTCATGAGTAACCTGATTTAACCCATTTTAAACAGTTTGCGTAATTTSGTTATTACAATGGAAGAGTTCTCTGTTGAAATTACATGTCATCAGAGCAGCTATTTTCTTACATCTCCAACCACAATCTCCCCATCTGGCTGATGTGAGCACATTCTAGTAACATTCCTTTTCAGCTGCACCTACTCTAAAATGGAGACTGTAACCTAAAAGTGACAGGATTTCCCKACAAAATGCCTAGAGCCAGGAAGTGAGAGCTGTCCACACCAGCATGTTGTCATGTTGTCCTTGTGGACGTTTAGGGCAGCCCTGAGGAAAGGGTCACAGATGTTATATAGGTAGGCCGGGCGTCATGTTATACCATCAGTCAGATGTCTGTGTGCTATCGACCTTTGTTTTCCACAGGGTCTGCCTCTTGTCACACCGGAAAGTTAAGGGCCAATTAAACAAAAATGTTTTAATCAACCCTTTGTTTTTTGCTTCCCACATCGTGTATTGTACTGTAATAGATGAAAGTAGTTATTTTTTTTGCAGAATGTGGTCACCCATCCGATCTTGGTACAAAACTCTTCAGTACAACAAAGTAGCATCATACTCAAGACGACTTGAGGCTGTAATTGCTTCCAAAGGTGCTTTAACAAAGTACTGAGTAAAGGGTCTGAATACTCATGTAAAAGTCATATTTTTGTTTTGAAMAAATTATCAAAAWMMRRWAAAAAKRMMTTTMSRTTMMRKWTWWMGMMMMMTMMMMMMWYYWTMYWMYWMYAAAAAAWWWWWTTAWWKAATTTTAGAATAAGGCTGTAACCTAAAAAYAAWTGGAAAAAGTCAAGTGGTCTGAAAACTTTCCGAAGGCACTGTATGTAGATCTGCCAACCGAACCTGAGATTAAAGCCATTTGCCATTTGCACACATTTTAATTTAATTGAAAACTCTGATGCTGCATCTTCTGAATGTATGCTGTTGCGTTGTATTTMATGTTTTTGAATTTCTGCTACATTTCTTCCTTTATTTTCTCCTGTCCTTTTCATAGAGCAGCATGGACATGGGTAATTTGAGGTACCGGGCTCCGCTGTGCATCTCTGTGRATCAGATCTCTGTCGTAATGCAACAACAAAATTCACAGATGATACGATCCTTTGATGGGCGAGCTAGCCCTTTGAGACCATCCTCTCTCTAAACCTCCACTGCTACTGTGGAAACTCATTGGGCTGCCAAATCCAAATGTACCTTTGCATTTGCAAAGGATTCAGACCCCTTGACTGTTTCCACATTTTGTTACATTACAACCTTATTCTAAAATTGATTCAATCGTTTTTTCCTCTTCATCAATTGACACACAATACCCCATAATGACGAAGCACAAACAGTTTTTTTAGACATTTTTACAAACTTATTAAAACTAAGTATTCAGACCCTTTACTCAGTACTTTGTTGAAGCACCATTGGTAGCAATTACAGCCTCGAGTCTTCTTGGGTATGATGCTACAAGCTTTGCACACCTYTATTTGGGGAGGTTCTCCCAGTCATCTCTGCAGATCCTCTCAAGCTCTGTCAGGTTGGATGGGGAGCGTCGCTGCACAGCTATTTTCGGGTCTTTCCAGAGATGTTCGATTMGGTTCAAGTCTGGGCTCTGGCTGGGCCACTCAAGGACATTCAGAGACTTGTCCCGAAGCCACTCCTGTGTAAACCAGGAGTTCCCTAACACCACCGCTGTGTGCTTAGGGTCGTTGTCCTGTTGGAAGGTGAACTGTTGTCCCAGTCTGAGGTCCTCAGCGCTATGAAGCAGGATTTCATCAATGAGTTCTCTACTTTTCTCCGTAAATMTTTTCCTCGATTCTGCCGCTGTCCCTCGATTCAGTCGCTGCCGCTGAAAAACATTCCTTGAGCATGATGCTGCCACCACAATGCTTCACCGTAGGGATGGTGCCAGATTTCCTCCAGYCGTGATGCTTGGCATTCAGGCCAAAGAGTTCAATCTTGGTTTCATRAGAACAGAAAATCTTGTTTCTCATGGTCTGAGAGTCCTTTACGTGGCTTTTGGCAAACTCCAAGCGGGCTGTCATGTGCCTTTTACTCAGGAYTGGCTTTCGTCTGGCTACTCTATCATAAAGGCCTGATTGGTGGAGTGCCTCGGAGATGGGTGTCATTCTGGAAGGTTCTCCCATCTCCACAGAGAAACTCTGGATCTCAACTCAACTCCCTGACCAAGGCCCTTCCCAAATGATTGCTCAGTTTTGCCGGGCGACCAGCTCTAGGAATAGTTTTGGTGGTTCCAAACTTCTTCCATTGAAGAATAATTGAGGCCACTGTGTTCTCAGGYAACTTCAATGCTGCAGAAATGTTTTGGTACCCTTCCCCAGATCTGTGCCTCAGTACAATCCTTTCTCTTAGCTCTACTGACAATTCATTTGACCTCGTGGCTTGGTTTTAGCTCTGACATGCACTGTCAACTCCGGGACCTTATATAGACAGGTGTGTGCATTTCCAAATCATGTCCAATCAATTGAATTTACCACAGGTGCACTCCAGTCAAGATGTAGAAACAGCTTAAGGATGACAAATGGAAACAGGATGCACCTGAGCTCAATTTAGTCTTATAGCTAAGGGTCTGAATACTTATGTAGGTTAGATATTTCATTTTTTTTTTTGAATACATTTGTATACGTTGCTAAAATATGGGGTAGATTGAGGTAAAAATACATTTAATACATTTAAGAATTAGTCTAACTTAATTAACAAAATGTGGAAAAGGGGAATAGGTCTGAATATTTTCCGAATGCACTGTATGTGTATGTACAGTACACATCTTGTATGTGTACTGCGGCCATTTGGGTAACTGCAACAGAGGCCATTCGAACTGTAATACACACCGTTTGCAACCTGGTAACTGGATGTCCAATAGACGGTTTGGCTGACAAATCATGTGTGTGCATCGATGAGGCAGKAGGCTGTGTGGTGTTATGATTCTGAATGGTTAGCTAGCTATCAACAACAACAAGAAGCTGCAATGTGAGGAATCGTAGGTGGCACGTTTCAGCTCGTRGTATCTCGTTATTGATACCATGTCTTGTATAACTAACAACTGTAACGATGTATTTGAGAGACAAGTGTTCAAATGTATTRATGTTTTCAATAAATATTTGGAGACTAAATATAGTTGACATGTTGTCAACAGTCTAAGCCAACAGGGTTTTGCCCCATAGTTGTTCACGTGTCGGCTTTATTGCTAAACAACCGACCCATCTATTTACTTGGTTTTTCGATAATCTTGCAAAAGCCATTTCTCCCAGTGCCCTGAATGTTGACAATCCTTTGCAATAATATTAGCATGCAAAGATCAAGACATGTTACGCAACTGACCTTTAAGACACATTGTGAATATGAAGAGCTCTTCTATGTCTTTGCTCTCAGAATAAAGGCATTTCACACAKACACAACTAGGCTTTTTCTGCCTCTTTCAGAATTACTATACAGGTTCATGTAAAGTGTGTTCAGATGTATTGGCTTTACCAGCACATTATGCAGAATTGAGAGTATTCTCAATGTAATTGTAGATGAGTGATTGAAGATTGARTTGAAGTGTCTTCTTTATAGCCACGACTTGCATCAATCGCACCGAAATCAATGGTAGACATTTAACTTGGAAAGTGTTAAATGTACATTATTTTCAGTGAACATATGAGTCCCACTGAACTGGTGTTAAAGTAACAGTTTGAAAGTGTTGAAAATGTAACTCTGTTGAAGTGTTCCCCATTAAACTCTTAAAGTGTTAAAATGCACTTGATTATGGCGTTTGCATAGCTTTACTGTAGATTAATTTACAACATGCCTAATTTGCATATTTCCCAGGATGCCGTTTGCTTTCAAATMAATTGTAAAGTTACCTCCCATGACTATATTTGTTAGTGACATAGACATGGTTATTGAATTATGTCCTCATACAGAGATGTGTTTATAACTAAGTAAGTACCTAGGTGAATGCCATCACAAAAATATAACTCTAGGATACTAAACATTGAGTTTATAAATATTAAGAACACCTTCCTAATATTAATTTTCTCCTGGATTCACCTGGGCAGTCTGTAGCTAGGTTTCCATCCAATTGCTGAAATATTTTCATGTGAACATTTTCCCACCAGTGATATGTTTCCATATAATTTACTTTTTGCAACTAAAAGGCTGTGTGTGATGACATAGTTCACATAAAAATATATTTTATGGTTTATCCCCATGTAGTCTACTCATGGTTTTCTTACAAAATGATTTGCGTTATATAGCAAGTGTGCCCACTGGTATTGGCACATGCTGTCACGTTCCTGACCTGTTTTCTGTTTATTTTGTATGTGTTAGTCGGTCAGGGCGTGAGTTTGGGTGGGCAGTCTATGTTCTGTCTCTTATACACATCTAGATGTGTATAAGAGACAGGTATTGGCACATGCGCTCTGTGCACTGTTGGATACAGTGCATTTGGAATGTATAAAGACCCCTTGACTTTTTCCACATTTTGGGGAGCACGCTGTTGGCTAGAGCACACGTACAGCCTACATCAAGAGATTATTATGTACAAAAATGCTAGATAATTTTTATTTGGCAATCAGCAGCCAAGCATCGATTATCATGTCACCAGAATAAGACCCTAAATATTTTTTGAAAAGGATCATCAATCTCATCACCTTGCACTTTCACCGCCCTGTGAAGTTCATCACAACCTATTTAATCTTTAGCCTAATAATCTGCCTTCTTTCCTGACTAATAAACTGCTTCTTTCCTGACGAGGACCACACAACATGTCATTGTGTAACTCCAAGTTTACTGATGGTTATTATATCTATATTTGAACATAAAAATGTTTCCACCGACATTTGCTCTCATAATTCAAATAAGTTTTGTTGATATTTGGCCTGTCATGTCATTTTGTATCCAGCATGTACAATACTRGCWTAAAAAGATTGTATGGAAACCATGTTCTTGTCATGGCAAGTGGCAGTGGTCATAATGTTCACACTCAGTGTATGATGATAAGTCTTACTTTGGTGGCCTAGTTTTATCCTAACACAGTGGTGGTGTTAGGGAACTTCTGGTTTACAGGCCACATCAGGCCTGCAAGTCACATTATGGTGGCTTGCAAAGTGATGTCTAACTCCTATTGGAATCCAGACAGAGTTAGGATAGCCAACAAAATTAACTAGTCACTCAGAGAAAGAATCATGACTCTCAAGTCAGTAAAAAGTTGTTKAAAAATWACAAATTGTTTATGAACTGCACATCACTATAATACAGGGAACTGAAACTCATGCATGTTACTTTGAACCAAAACCACGCCCATAACTATATTTCCCAGCATGCTKTATTGTWGGTAGATTTTTAGAATTGTTTGTTTCAATACCTATGTTTGTGAATGCACATGGATTGATTAATCATATGCTACACAAAGATAAATGTTTCCGAACTAATCCAAGCAGTTATAATTATTACACCCGTTACTGAAATGTTTGTTCTTGTTTAAATGGTTTAGCTAATCTTGACATACATTCTGAATGCAGTTGTCAGGTGAATAACAATTCCAACTAATGGGTAGCAAGAATTTGGCTGGATTCAAATAGGAATTACACATTACTTCAAACTGGCATTATGTAATTTGTAGGTAAGGTTGTAAAAGGTCTGGTAATTMATTAAGGTTTTCCAGAAAACCTGGTTGGAAGTGTCCTGGAAACAYATGCAGAAAATCTGAAGTCCTTCAACCAGGAATTTTGGGAAAGTCAKRGGAATGTTGCAACCCTGCATGCAGGCCTGAGGTACAGTATGAARTAGGGTACAATTATGTACTTATTGCTAAATGTACAAAGGATGACCACTGCAGTTCTTGTACCCCCTGAGGAACAAATCTGAACTTTTGTTTCCTGAGAGTATAATACAATATTCTGCAACTCAAACTTTACAGGCCACATAAGGCCTGCAAGCCACATTATGRTATCTTGCAAGGTGATGTGTATTTCCTATTGGATTCCAGCCAGTGTGGGAATATCCAATTTCTGGAATTTGTAATCACCCACAATCTGTATTCAGAATTACTMCCAAGGTTGGGAAGAGACTACCTAAAACATCTAAACTGGAATAACCATTTCAGTAACGGGTGCAATAAATCCAAAGTAATGTATTGGATTAGTTTAGAAAATGTATAATTGAGTATTTTACAATGAATCAATGTACCTGCACAAAAAAGCTATTAGAAGACACAATTTAAAAAATCTACCTGCAATAAATCATGTATGGAATATGTGTAATGGCGGCTGTGGTTTTGGTTCAAAGTGATGTGTGTGAGATTCAGACCCCTGTATTAGAGCCATTTTTTAAATCAAAATGTGTTTTGTGACAGAAATGCCTGCTGGAACATGTGAACTTTAATGTGCTTAATAACAAACTTGTATGCCATCTGTAAATACGAATCAAATTGATAAATGAGCCCAGTTGGTTTAGCCACGGGAAAAGACAGGAACCTTCCGCTAGCCATGATTGGCAGAGATAATGGATGTCCTGGACATGCCGAGCGATGAGTTCGGATTGGTCTGCCATGTAGCTCGCTTCTGTCTATAACATGAGCTAGTCAGTAGTTGTAGGTAATCCTTTCTAACGCATACTTTTTTGAAAGATATCTATGTGGTCAATTTCACGCCATATGTATTGAATTCAAATAAATTATATTGTGAACATGAAAAAATAAGTTGAGAATAAATTTTAAAAAATTTG
>NC_036854.1:46454123-46466651 GCF_002910315.2 Salvelinus sp. IW2-2015 | reverse complement strand
TGATGGTGTATTTCCTATTGGATTCCAGCCAGTGTGGGAATATCCATTTCTGGAATTTGTAATCACCCACAATCTGTATTCAGAATTACTCCAAGGTTGGGAGAGACTACCTAAAACATCTAAACTGGAATAACCATTTCAGTAACGGGTGCAATAAATCCAAAGTAAGTATTGGATTAGTTTAGAAAATGTTATATATATTGATAATTTACATGAATCAATGTACCTGCAACAAACAAAGCTATTAGAAGACACAATTAAAAAATCTACCTGCAATAAATCATGTATGGAAATATGTAATGGCGGCTGTGGTTTGGGTTCAAAGTGATGTGTGTGAGGTTCAGACCCCTGTATTAGAGCATTTTTTAAATCAAAATGTGTTTTTGGACAGAAATGCCTGCTGGAACATGTGAACTTTAATGTGCCTTAATAACAAACTTGTATGCCATCTGTAAATACGAATCAAATTGATAAATGAGCCCAGTTGGTTTAGCCACGGAAAAGAAGGAACCTTCCGCTAGCCATGATTGCAGAGATAATGGATGTCCTGGACATGCCGAGCGATGAGTTCGGATTGTCTGCCATGTAGCTCGCTTCTGTCTATAACATGAGCTAGTCAGTATGTGTAGGTAATCCTTTCTAAACGCATACTTTTTTGAAAGATATCTATGTGGTCAATTTCACGCCATATGTATTGAATTCAAATAAATTATATTGTGAACATGAAAAATAAAGTTGAGAATAAATTTAAAAAATTGAGGACGGGTGAAATTATGGATGTTGAAATCAAAATCCAAACAATTGAAAGCAAATGTATAAATTGTAAACAAAAATAACATCAAAAGCAAAACTCAAAATTTTGTAAGTAAGTAATTTTAAAGCGAGAGCAAAACTCTGACAAATTCTTAAAATACATATTTGAAAATGAAGCAAAAATCGTTTTCGGTTAAACTTTCCCAGCCACCAATCCTATTGAATAAATTTGCCTATTCTCTTGCCTGCATGTACTACCTTTTGGTTACGCTACTCGTATCTTTGCTTTCGATGTCTGTTTCTTTGCTTTTCTGCCAGTCTTTTCAATTGCGAGTTTTGGCATTATTTTTAAGTGAAGGTTTAGAGGGAGGCGTAGACAATGAGTTCCATTGGTCCGCTAGTTTCGGAGTGACAGTTCATCTATACCCAATCAATGAACAGATAGACAGGCTTTTTTCATAGCCTACTTAAGTAGACGGTCTGACGTCTGTCCATTGCGTGTCAAATCTTCCCCCCTGTGCACACATGTTCTGAACGTGGCGAACCAGTTTACCAAAACACCTGCCGCCGAAGGTTGTTGCAACAGGTAATTCATATGTTAACCTAGGTATGTTAAAAGGGTCAGAGCTAGTGACACATCAAATCATTGATTGGTTAAATTCTTGCCACTAGGGGGTGCCATTTCGACATTAGTCAAATTCGTCTCCAAATTAAACTGCCTCGTACTCAATTCATTGCTCGTACAATATGCATATTATTATTACTATTGGATAGAAAACACTCTCTAGTTTCTAAAACCGTTTGAATTATGTCTGTGGGTGAACAGAACTCGACTTTAGAGCGATTTTTCCTATGTGTATGCAGAATCAGAATTGTACTGGGACCTGTTCAGAGATCTGTGTATTAATTTGCCTGTCTCTATTGGTGTAGATGCACTGCATACGCCTTCCCCTGGGTGTCAGCGAATAGGGAGACTTGAAATGGAGTCTCTGTGTAAATTCCCAAAGGTTATAAATTGAATTGGAATCACGGTGGCCATTCTTTTGGATCTGCGCTCGGGCGCGAAGAGGAGCTTTGGCATATCGTTGTGGAAGCTCTGGTTTATGCTCCTTAGATAATTCTGGTCATGTTTTTATTCGTATAAGGTTTAAAGACATCATAATCTTGTTATTTTGAACCGAATTATTTCAGTTTATATCAGTTATTGCGATTTTTCTGGCATTTCTTTGTGACGCACTTTCAAGAGTTGGACACTTTCCCTGTACATGCCGAACGTTAGTGGCCATTTCGACAGGACAAGAGGACATATTTCGACCAAAAGACGATTAGACCGGAGAAAGGACACATTGCCCAAGATTCTGATGGAAGCTCAGTAATAGTAAAAACTATTTAGGCTGATAAATCATTGTTGTTCTGTTGAAAAATGTTAAACGCATAAGCTGCCATTTTTTTGGGGGTAGCTTCGCTTTGGCGCAACTTGTATTTGCGCAGTAAGGTTAATTTTAAAAATGTAATTCAGCGATTGCATTAAGAACTAATTTGTCTTTCAAATGCTGTCCACGCTGTATTTTAGTTGTCAAGTTTATGATTATTTAAATGATTAGACTAAGTCACTCTCCAAGATGGCGCCCGACATTTCTGCCCAGTTTAGGCTACTTTCTCATTGTATAACCACGATTTTTGTGGCTAAATATGCACATTTTCGAACAAACACTATATGCATTGTGTAATATGATGTTACAGGACTGTCATTCTGAAGAATTCTGAGAAGGTTAGTGAAAAAATTTATAATATTTGGGTGGCGATAACGTTATCGCCCCCTTTGCCTTGATTCAATGCTGGGTGATGTTAGCTCATGTGGTAGCTAATATAACGATATATGTGTTTTCGCTGTAAAACACTTAGAAAATCTGAAATATTGTCTGGATTCACAAGATATGTGTCTTTTCGATTGCTGTAGGCGTGTGTATTTTTCTGAAATGTTTTTAGGATGAGTATTTTGTAATTGACGTCGGTCTCTGTAATTATTCCGGCTGCTTCCAACGCTATTTCAGATTGGCAGCTGCAATGTACAACTGTGATTTATACCTGAAAAATTCACATTTTTCTAAAAAAACATATCCCTATACCATAAATATGTTATCAGACTGTCAACTTATGAAGTTGTTTTCTTGGTTAGTGGCTATATATATCTTTATTTAGTCGAATTAGTGATAGCTACCTATGCAGGAAAAAAATGGTGGGAAAAAAAGTTGTGTCTTTTGCTATGGGGGTTAGCTAATAGAAATACATATTTTGTCTTCCTTGTAAAACATTTAAAATATCGAAATGATGGCTGGATTCACAAGATCTGTATCTTTCATTTGGTGTCTTGGACTTGTGATTTCATGAACATTTGATTATATGAATTCCCTGTGGCTTTAGGCTAGGCTATGCTAGTCAGCTTTTTTGATGGGGGGGATCCCGGATCCGGGTTTGTGACTCTATAAAGGTTAAGCTGAAACCGTCACTGCAAAAACCTAGCGGACCAATGGAGACTCATTGCCTAAGCCTCCCTATAAACCCCGCCCTTCACTGAAAAATAATGTKAAAACTCGCAATCAAAAAGAATGGCAGCGAAAGCAAAGAAACAGACATCGAAAGAATAGATACGAGTAGCGTAACCAAAAGGTAGTACATGCAGGCAAGAGCATAGGCAAAATGTATTCAAAAGGATTGGTTGCTGAGAAAGTTTAACCGAAAACAATTTTTGCATTCGTTTTCAAATATATATTTATCATTTGTCAGAGTTTTGCTCTCCCTTTAAAATTATTTACTAATGTGAAATTTTTGTTAACAATTTCATGCAGTTTGGTTTTTGATTTCAACATCCATTATTTCACCCATCCTCGAAAATATGATGTTTACATTCTCAACTTTATTTTTCATGTTCACGATTTGTTGCATTTTGAATTCAATACATAGTATGGCGTGAAATTGACTCCGTAGATATCACGTCGTAGAACTGCGAAAGTATTGCTCTCCACTATCTGGAGGACCGAGTTTTGAAATCAGTGGAAGGCCCAGTAGAATTAGAGTTTGATAGCTAAGGAGATGGAGAAAATTCTGGCCTTTGATTGCAAATATGCAGATGGAGTCGAAATGAGAACACACAGAAGGCTGTAGAAAACACCTGTCTCCGGATTACATCTTCAAACTAAGGGCAACCATGGCATCCATGACAGAGAAGGAGAAGTGTCCATCCATGTGTATGGGTAAGATAGTCTAGCTAGCGACATTTTCAGATATAACGCGTTTCTAATGTTGTCAAAGTAATTTTGATTTCAAGTTAAAGCATACTGTTAGGTAGCTAGCTAATGTTAGCTGGCTGGCTTGTTAGCATTACGTGTATGATCTGTGTAGTAATATTGTTCGTATCTCAGAGCCATTGGCATTGCTAGTTATAGCCTAATGTTAGCTACCTAACATTGAACCTAGTTGGTTAGTTACCTACAGATCCATGCAGGGTAGTAACGTTATGAGTTGGGATTATGGTTCATTGTTTAGCTAGCTAGCTACATGTCTAAACAAAAGACACCACTATGCAAGTAACCATTTCAWTAGAATGTTCCTTATGTCACTGCAACAATTGTCGATAGATGTAGCTGGTAAAWTCMCTCTGYCTATCTACTCCGTTTTCAGAGCACTGTCATCTGAGTGTGCCAGAATGCASAATAACTTCCAAATTTAKGAATGCTCAARACCCGTTGAATATGACCGGTGTCAGTAAARGTCAGCAAATAAGTGTAATTYAATTATTGCCAMCAGGACAGTTAGTRTCCAAAGCTCTGGAWAACATAAAAACAGCCGAACCAGCTCTGCTAGGGCGAGTAAAATGGTCAGTGAGCTGTGTCTGGAAGTAGCTAGCAAGTTAGCCAATGTTAGCCAGGGAGCWTGACTGCTGTTGTTAGGGCTGAACCCTCGGATCAACCCTASTCCTCGGCCAGAGTGTCCAGTGTGCGCTCTGAATGCTCCAAGAGTGATCTGACAACACTCTAAGTTTGTGAACGTTCAGAGTGCACTCTGGCACGAATACACACGTAGTATAAACCAGTCTTTAGTCTTGAAATTTGTTTGATTAGTACATTGCCTCACATGCGAATCCTTAAAGACATGGGTGGGGCTAAGGCTTAAGAAGATGTGAACGATGCTGGATGGGTGTAGACAAAGAAGAGCTCTCCAGTAGGTTTACCAAACATTCTAGGGCTATTTTCTCAAAAGTTAGGTTACAAGTTAAAATCAACTTTCAATGCAGAATTACTTTCCCATTGTTCCTCGACTGTAGTGTATGATATACCATTTTCTATCTCTGAGTCTCTACTTTTAGCCGATGTAAAAAACATAATTTTAAATGTTGCAACATAAGACCAAATCGAGCCGTTAGGTCACAAATACAGTTATGGATGGTAACCCTAAAATTTAATCGAAAGGAGAAGCACTCTGGGAAATAGTTGAATAAGGCTTTACACTAAGCAGTGTGTTAATTTAACWCGGTTCCTGTGTCTATATGGGTCCACAGACTCAACACTTCCAATGTTGATTTAACACTGTGTAAAATATTTATCTTTTTAATACTGGAGAATTTGCTGTGCATAGTGGATCACRTTTTGGTGCTATATACAACCTTTTTTGAAGATTCTATAAAGAACCACACTCATAAGGTTATAAATGGAACCTTTATGGTGCTATAAATATTTWTTTTAACACAGGAGAATTTCCTGTGTATGGAGCCTGGTCAAAAGTAGTGCACTATATAGGGAACAGGGTGCCATTTGGATGGAGCCACTGAGTCAGATGGTGATGTGTGTGTGTGTGTGCCTCGTAGAGGACACTGACTCACCTTGCTGCCAGGAAGCCAGGTGTAAATTCATCTGACAAAACATTTCACATTCAAAGCTTGTGCCCATAGATCTACCCATGGCACCTGGAACAAGGCCGCACGTGGCACCAGGGTCATTTCAACTTTCAGTAGTAGGTATCTGCCATGACTGGTAAACAAACCACCGTGAAACATAAAAGTTCTGAGTGTACAAGTACTTTCTAACCAAACAACTTAATGCACATACACATTGTCGGAGAGTGAGAACGTAATATTGAAGTGTTCCTGTGCATGTTGCATACTGCAGCTCTAGCATATGCGATTGAATTCATTGCTAAAGTAGTTTTTGAGTCTACGTTTATGTACACTGAACAAAAATATAAACGCAACATGCAACAATTTTCAAAGATTTGACTAATTTACAGTTCATACAGTATAAGGAAACCAGTAAATTGAAATAAGTAAATTAGGCTCTAATCAATGGATTTCACATGACTGAATACAGATGTTGGTCACAGAAACCTTTAAAAAAAAAGTAGGTGTGGATCAGAAAATCAGTTAGTATCTGGTGTGACCACCATTTGCCTCATACAGCGCGACACATCTCTTTCGCATAGGGTTTGTGGATCAGACTGTCGATTGTGGCCTGTGGAATGTTGTCCCCTCCTCTTCAATGGCTGTGTGAAACCGACGTCCCGAGTCATTACTTTGAAGATAGTTATTCTAAAATTTGGTGCCGAAATCCGGAACAGTATGAGCTGCGACGGAGAACGTCTGCATGAAGCAGAAAGAATGAGCGAACGGAGCGGGGTACCATTCGAGGTGCCACAACACGGATTTTGAATCAGATTGACATGGAAAACACAGTCAAATCCGATACCAATCACTTGAGTACATTTTGGAATTCTGTCAGCTAAGGAGAACAGATTGTTTGAACGTGACGTGCAATTGAACAGTTAACGCAATTGGACGGATTGGAGGCAGAGATTGCATGCACGGAGGATTACAAAGAGCGAGTTATCATGCTGAAGAGCCGTGCACAACGAGTGATAAAGAAAAACAGGACCTCAATCCACTACCAGCACGGGTGAGTGACGCTAATTCAAACAGATCACAGAGACAATCAGTAAGGCTACCAAAGTTGATTATTGAGACTTCTATGGAGATGTCAGTTGGAGCCAGTATGAGACCGCATTCACAACAATGATTCACACGTGTAATAAAGAGAAGTTGACCTACTGAAAACATATCTCACTGGACCAGCTGCAAAGGCAGTAGCAGGACTGATGTTAACAGACAGTAACTATGATGATGCAATCGCTCTGCTCAAGAGCAGATTTGGAAGGAAAGATCTGTGATTAGTGCTCACATGTCAAAGCTGCTGATTCTCACTCCTGTGAAGAAATCCTCTGATCTAAATGCATTGAGGCAGCTATATGATCAAATCAATCAAATCAAATCATGATTTCACATTCATATGATGAATGTGAAATTCAGATTAGGAGCTTGGAATCACTGGTGTAGTGTCAGAAACCTATGGAAGCCTACTATGCCAATCTTACTGCAGATGATTCCAAAGGACATAGCTCTTTACTTAGTCGTCAGAGGGGAGTAGATGATGAATGGAAAGTGTCTGAGATCGTCAGTTTCCTACAGAAGGAAGTTCAGAGCAGGGAGAGAGCACTACAAATGACAAGATCATACAACCAACAGAAAAGAGAGCAAACCATGGAACAAGTCATGCTCCTCCAATGAAATTAAAACAAAAAGACCCACCATGCCATTTGCTGCTGCACTGCTACAAGCCAGCCAGAAGGAACAAAACTGTCTATTCTGTGACAGTGCAGACCACAAATCAGAAAACTGCCCTGACCACAATATTGCTAAACGCAAAGAGAAACTAAAGAAAATGGGAAGATTTTTGATGTTTGGACAGAAACACATAGCAAAATCTTGTAAAGTCAAAGAGTGGCATGTCAACATGTGGAAGCAGACATCACATTGCTGTGTACCGGAAGAGGAGTGAGGTGCAACCCCCTATGTTTCTGCAGATGCTGTTGTTTCCTCAGTTATTCCCCATTCAGTGAAGATGAAACCAGATGGACAGAACACTGTGTTGCTACAAACGGCAAAGCATGGGTAGAAGGCCCATCGGGCAGGAAGATAGCTCGTTGCTTACAGAGGGAGGCAGTCAGAGGGGCTTCATACATGAAAACCTTGTGAAGGTTTGAAGCTACCAGTAATCAGACAAGAGGCACCACTTCACACGTTTGCTCCTCTGCCCCAGCAACGTCCCAACGCAACACAGTGAAAGTCATCTTGGAGAATGTCTGGGACAAAACAGCAGAGAATAGAGATAGAGGCAATCGAAACCCCCAAGTGTGCACAGCTGTGATGAAGGTTCCTGGTGAACAGATTCGACATGAGCTCAATAGAAAGGGACTGCAGCTCGCAGACTTTCCAGGAGATGACAATGATCCGGAACTCTCTGTCCTAATAGGAGCACACTACTACTGGCAGATAGTATCAGGCAGGGTGGAGCGACTGACGGAGACGCTGGTTGCTTTAGAGAGCACCTTTGGATGGTCGCGTGCAGGGACCCGTGTTCATGTCAAGTGTCGCCGAGGCAACCTGCATGTTCATCCCACTTGATGAAGACACACTAGTCTCCAAACAACTGCATGCATTGAGCTTGAGCCTCTGGTATTATAAGCGAGAAAACACAGAACCCAGAGGAAAACGAGGCTCTACAGAGTTCGAGGAAACAACAACCTTCAAAGATGCGATACCACGTGGAGTTGCCATGGAAACGAGAAATGCCAGAACGCCAAGAACCGGTTTGAAGGTCTGAAGAAAAGACTGAAGAAGGATGTGATTGTGTACGGCAGATACATAAGTAGTAGAGGACTACTTACAACAGGATATGGCAGAGGACGTGCCCAAGGACAACGCATCAAGCGCAGACAACGTAAAATACTACTTACCTCACCAGCAGTACTCCGAGAAGATAAGGTTACGACAAAACTGAGAGTGGTGTTTGATGCCTCGTCCCATGAAGATGGCTGTCCATCCCTCAATGACTGTCTACTCACAGGACAGAACCTGAATCCGGATCTGCTCAGCGTTCTGAAAAGTTCAGACTACAGCGTTCTGATAAAGTTCAGATACTCAGATCGCATTCATGGCAGACATCGAGAAAGCTTTCCTGCAGATATCCCTAGCAGAGAGAGACAGAGACGCCGTGAGATTTCTATGGCTCACAGCCCACCAAGGGGAGAAAATGAAGAGGAGCTGCGTGTGTTGAGGATGAAAATATGTTATTTTGGAGCTTCCCCAAGTCCATTCTTGCTGGCAGCTACAATCAGGAAGCACCTGAAACAATATGAAACAGAACAACCAGAAGTTGTAGAGATACTGAGAGAGTCACTCTATGTAGATTACTTCATTGCAAGTTCACGCAATGTTGAGGAGGCCTTGTGACAACAACTGCAAAGCGAATGCTATCAATTGCAGGCATGGACCTCTGCAAGTGGATGACCAATTCTCCTGAATTGAAAACAAATGGGAGGAGAGTACGACAACTGACCACCCGTTGACGCTAGAACCACAAGGTTAGTGCTGAATAGGTTTAGTATGGAGACCGGAAACAGATGACTTTGTGTTTGACCTCAGGCCGCTACTGAGCATTCTAAAGCAAAAGGAAAACACAAAGAGAAGTGTTCTGCAGTCATCTGCACGTATTTTCGACCCCCTTGGTTTCCTGACCCCCTTCACCATCAGGATCAAGTGCATGTTCCAGGAAATGTGGGAGAGGGGACTCAGCTGGGACAAAGAATTACCACCTGATCTGACACGAGAATGGCAACAGTGGTGTTCAGAACTAACCCAGTTACACCAGCTCACCATACCAAGGTGGTACAGAACAAACATGCGGCCACAAAATAGCCACAACCTGAAACTACACGTGTTCTGTGATGCAAGTGAAAGGGCTTACAGTGCAGTAGCTTACTTGCAAGGTGAATCACAAGACAGGGAAACAACAAGTCTAGTCGCATCCAAGTCCAGGGTAGCCCCACTCAAGAAAATGACACTGCCACGCCTGGAGCTCATGGGAGCTGTGATTGGAGCGAGACGAGCAAACAACCTGATGACCACACTGAAAATGAAAGAAAACCAGATCAAAATGAGCACAGACTCGATGAGCATGCTGCATTGGATTGGCAGCTCAGCTCAGAAATGGAAACAGTTTGTTGCGAACAGAGTGACGGAGATCCAGTCCTTGACCAATCCAGAGTCATGGTCACATATTGAACGGAAAACTAATCCAGCTGACCTTCTTTACAAGAGGACAAACTGTTCGAAACTTGACACAGAGCGAGCTATGGTGGAATGGACRCAGAATTCTGACATCACACAATCAGTCCGAGGAGACTGATGATAACAAGGTTCCAGAAGAGTTAAATACAGAACTCAAGTRCAGTTGCCAGGTTACTGTACAACTCGCAGCAAACAACAGACATCACTGAACCTGTGTTGGAGCTTGAAAGGTACAGCAAACTGAAAAGAGTGTTCAGAGTCACCGCCTGGATAAAGAGATTCATAGCCAATGCTCGTACAAACATAAAGAAGCAAGGTGAACTGACTGCCGACAACTGTGTGATGCGAGATAAGAGTACATGGATTAAGTAATACAACAACAGAGTTTGACATGAGATCAAACCTACTGAAGCAAGGAAAAACCATCAAAACAAATGTACATGAAATATCAAAAGAACTGGAACCTTCCTGGATGAAACCAAACTCTGCAGTGTAGGAAGGAAGACTGCAACAGTCCAACTTCTACAATTCAGAGAAGAGTCATCCGATGGTTCATGCCCAACAAGTAAGATTACTCAGAAATGCTATACACGTACCGGATCCATGAGAAGGTGTATGCATTCTGGAGCCAAGAAGAACACTCTAGTAACAAATCAGAGAGTGGATAGCTGGATCTCTGCGGTGTAGCAGCTAGTCCAGACGGCATAGTGGCTAAGATGTATAGTGTGCAAAGAATTCCAAGGCAAGCTGACCGACAGCGAGGTCACTGCGCCTTTACCAAAAACAGATAACTGAATCGAACCATCCTAACATTTCAATCACAGGTGTGATTTTGCAGGACTGCAAGGCTCGCTATGTGAAGAAAATGCGTTCTGTGGAAGCATTCAATACCATTAGCACTGTGTCACATTGTGAACTGTAACAGAGCAGTGCATTTGAACTGGATCTCAGAACAGTCAACAGAGACATCACCACTCTGTGCTCCCGCGTAAACTTCAATAGATTTAATCTCAAAGTAGAGGTATCTATGCAAAGGGCTATCATAACCAGATGCAAAAACTCGTTTCAAGAAGCTGATCAGTACTTGAAAGAGCTGTGGAAGGCCATCTAGAAGAGCCCCAACCTCTTGGCTTTCTTCTCAGAAAGGGCATCACTGGAGTCATGCGCCGAGCGAGCAGCCTGGTGGCGCGGATTCTGGCGAAAAGGACTTTGTCAGGTAAGTGAAAACATGCTGCGAAAGTTCGTTGGAGAGCTTACTCAACATTGAAGAGAATTCAACCAGTGACAGAGAACTATTCTAAATTTCTAGGTCTCTGACCATTCCTGCACAAATGAGATGGAATAAACCAGCAAACCATGACACTCAGCACACTCCTGGTTGGGTAAAAGACTAACTCTTTGCCTCACAAGAGCCATTTCCCAGCTGACACTCAGCACCCAACGCTGACAAAAGGAGGAAATGACACGCAGATGATCAGTTACAGGCAGAGACTTGTGATCCAGCTTCTTAGACAGTTGGCGAAGAGATCTAACTTGGCTGGATCTAAAGTCAGCACACGCTGTGACACACACAGCCCACCCCACTGCAAGCGGGTGAGTGTACTCATAGCCGAAGATAAACACCAGACAACCTGGAAACTAGGAAAGATTTAGAGGACTGTTCACACCGAGATGGCCTAGTTAGGTCATGTTCATTCGTACTGTTCAGGACTTTGTTGAGGACCTATGCAGTGATTGATATAGCTGCCTTTCATATCAACCCCACGTCCCGAGTCATTACATTGAAGATAGTTATTCTAAAAAAGAGAAAAGCAACCTCTATGGCTCTCACCTGCCACAGCCCATCAAACACACAAGGCTGTAACTTTGTGTTGGATATTGGTGGGGGTCATGGCCAATGAGTTCTASTGTCAACACCCCTCTAGGGGTTCCGAGGGCATAAAAATTCAGTATAATTTTTTTTTTATGGCAAATATATCCAAAAATGTGCTGATCATTTGGTCAATATACCCCAACTGAAATACCAATAATTTTCTATATTACTTTKAATTGTGGTCTTACTTTTAAAGGTTCCGAAAGTCACCAACACACCCCTTCTTTAACTACATTTAAATGTCAAAACCCATTATTCTATTTGTGTACCCTTTACCACGCWTGGCTAGCACATGGTCTTGAATAACTAATTGATTATACTCAAATAACTTAAATGGAGTCAGGAAATCTGAGTCCAGAAACGTCTTACTTGGTTACAGAACTTAATTGCAATATTAACTSATAAAATAATTAGGTGACAGTCAAAATATAACTCTTACAATATGAAATAAAAGCAATAGACTTCAAAATAAACAAATCAGTATTGCGTCATGCTCAAGCAATATCCKKAAAAAATACATAGCAACAACTCGTTGTCATTCACCATTAAGTGAAACAAACATTCAATAACAGTCAATAACCAGTTGCAACCTTATACAAAGGTGCACATATAGTGGTACAAAGAGGGGTCAGATCTTCAGTCTCAGTTCACTTAAATGCACCAATTACCTGTTTATGCCTGTCACTGCCAGCAATACAATTCTGGCATTTTGTTTTCTTATCTATGG
>NC_036854.1:46451986-46453379 GCF_002910315.2 Salvelinus sp. IW2-2015 | reverse complement strand
CTTCAACCTCAATGACAACCAAATTAAATCAGAATGCATAGCCTAGCAACAACTGTTTTGTTTTAGCATTTGGGCTACAGTCAGCAAACATGAGGAGTTGAACTGACGGCGCCTTATATTGAAACTCTAATTCTCACCTGATGACATGTTTGTCCTCTCCTTGCCCCAACTCTCACTCTCTCTATTGCCTGTCTTTGAACCCTGCCATAATCATATGACCAAATAACATMATCATATGACAAAAATGTCTGTTTTTGTTAAATAAATAATTGATTTACTGTCTGGCAATATGTATAGCTAGCTAGCTGACTACATAGTACCAGTCTGTTATGAATTGTACAGTGTAGTTAGCCAGCTAGCTAGCTACGTACCKATTCATTCACCTGACTTCCTTGACCCAACCCAGCAGTCATGCACACTCTTTGACTGGAAGGAGAGCGAGTGCACAAATTGTRGAGAGTGAATTGTTTGTTGCAGAATGTTTAACAGACTAGAGTCTATTTGTTTCATTTTATTTTGGGTGTATTTAGTAACGGCCTGTATAGATCTGGAAAAATACATTAGTTATTATCTCTTATTTTTTTACTCTGCCTGTAAATCGTTATCTCTGTGACACGGATTCAGTTGCTATGTCTCTTCTCATAGAGGCTTCCATGTTCAGAGGAAAAATATAGCATTTTTGTGTGCTGCAGGAGCTATATTTACAATGCTCTCTTCTGGGACAATGTTGACCAACCGGAGTTCCAATGCAACAACTGTTTACCTGCACATAACTTTAGAGAATCTACAAGGGAAAGCATCCCTGCCTACCTTCTCCTTCTCGACTCTACAGGCTGGACGCCATTCTGATGTGTTGAGAGCATCACCACCATGTCATCACTAATTGATTGAATGGCCAATGCCTTCTAGGGACCCCTCCCCGAAAAAGTCTCCCACTGGAAAATGAACCAGGACCCTCACTTACATTTTACATTTTAAGTCATTTAGCAGACGCTCTTATCCAGAGCGACTTACAAATTGGAAAGTTCATACATATTCATCCTGGTCCCCCCGTGAGGAATGAACCCACAACCCTGGCGTTGCAAGCGCCATGCTCTACCAACTGAGCCACACGGGACCACTTCTGATGGACTTAGTGGATAATACTGCCACCATTCCTGCTGCCCAACCATGGAAGCACATTACCTGCCACAGGCCAAATGGAGGGAAGTAGCCTGTGGCAGGTGGGGCTTCTTTTGCATTGGGAAGCCCGACCCAAATCCAGTTTTTGAACAGCGTCGTCTAATTTTCCTAAACAACCGCTGAATTGCAGGGTGCAAAATATTACTACAGATATTTATAATCATGCAATCACAAGTGAAATATACCAAAACACAGCTTAGCTTGTTGTTAA
>NC_036854.1:46437890-46447554 GCF_002910315.2 Salvelinus sp. IW2-2015 | reverse complement strand
CTTTACTATCATTCCTGAAGACTTAGTTTTTATCAAAGATTCTCTGTAACTATTATTACGCAATTAAAACTGATATCATGTAACTGTATTAATACCTTTTCTCAATAGGGGGTGCTGTTTACACTTTGAAGATTTTTCGTTCCCAGATTAAACTGGCCTCGTACTCAATTATTGCTCGTACAATATGCTTTTTTTACTATTGATAGAAAACACTCTCTAGTTTCTAAAACCGTTTGAATTATTTATCTGAGTGAAGAACTCATTCTGCAGCTCACTTCCTGTCAAGAAGTGAGATTTCTGAATTGAGGTCTCTGTTCAGGGTCGGTTTATAAATTCCCTTATAAGTTATGGGGCTACATGCACTGCATACGCCTTCCCTAGATGTCATGGAGCCATGGAATGGAGCGGATAGCACATCTGGGGAGTATAAAACCTCTTGGAACGGAAGTACCGACCTTTTCGACGAGGGCCTGACGCAGGAGGAAACCGCATGGCGTCTTCAAAGCTTCCGGTTTAGCAGTTCTTTATCTCCGGCTCTGATTTTAATTTGTTTTTTGGTCTTAAACTTCATAAGGTAGTTAATTTAAACCGACTTATAGCAGTTTATTGGCGATTTTCCTGGAGTTTCTTTGTCAGGCGTTATCACGAGTTGGGCCCACTCTTCGGTGCATCGGCGTTAGGCAGCTAATTTCTACAGGAGTAGAGGACATCTTTCACCAAAAGACGATTGTTCTGGACAAAGGACCACTTGCCCAAGATTCTGATGGAAGATCATCCAAAAGTAAGAGCTATTTATATGTATTCGTATATCTGTGGAAAGATGTAAAATTATTAGTTGCCCATTGATTTAGGCATGGTCTCGCTGTACGCACGCTGAATGTCGAGTAACGTTAATTTTAAAATCTACACAAAGCGGTTGCATTAAGAACTACTGTGTCTTTCTTTTGCTGTCCAACCTGTATTTTTTAGTCAAGTTTCGATTAGTTATCGATTAGAGTAGGTGCCTCTCCAAGATGGCGCCGGCCAGATTGCCCTGAAATGTTGCTACTAATCACATTGTATAACAGATTTGTGCTGCTAAATATGCACATTTTCGAACAAAACCTATATGCATTGTGTAATATGATGTTACAGGACTGTCTCTGATGAAGTTTATCAAGGTTAGTCAAAAATTATATATCTTTTGCTGGATTGTTACGATCGCTAACCTTTGCTACTGTAAACGGCTTGTGTTTCCGGCTATTGTGGTAAGCTAATATAATGTATATTGTGTTTTCGCTGTAAAACACTTAAAAAATCGGAAATATTGGCTGGATTCAAAGATGTTTGTTCTTTAATTTGCTGTCACACTCGATTTTTCAGAAATGTTTTATGATGAGTATTTAGGTATTTCACGCGTTGTCTCTATATTCTCCTGGCTGCTTCGGTGCTATATCTGACGGTAGCTGTTGAATGGTAGCGAGCAATGTAAAACTGATTTATACCTCAAATATGCACATTTTTCGAACAAACATAGATTTATTGTGTAACATGTTATAGGACTGTCATCTGATGAAGTTGTTTCTTGGTTAGTTTGGTTGGTTCTTGGTTAGTTTGGTGGTTTGTGCATGCTACCTGTGCTGTGAAAAATGTCTGTCCTTTTTTGTATTTGGTGGTGAGCTACCATAAATATTGTGGTGTTTTCGCTGTAAAACATTTTATAAAATCGGACATGTTGACTGGATTCACAAGATGTGTATTCTTTCATTTGCTGTATTGGACTTGTTAATGTGTGAAAGTTAATATGTTCAAAAAAAATATTTTTTGAATTTCGCGCTCTGCCTTTTCAGTGGAATGTGGGAGGAGTTCCGCTTAGCGGAACGCCGGGCCTGTAAAGGTTAAAAACAACCTGAGGATTGATTATAAAAAACATTTGACATGTTTCTACGACCATTACGGATACTTTTTGGATTTTGTCGAACGGAACGAGGCTTTGGTTTTCTAGTAAAGACACGACACCTGGTATGGTTCCCAATCAGAGGCAGCTGTTTATCGTTGTCTCTGATTGGGGATCATATTTAGGCAGTCATTTCCCCACTGGTTTTTGTGGGATCTTGTTTTCGTGTTGATGCCTGTGAGCACTACATAACGTCATGTTTCGTTGCTCTTTATTGTTTTTGTGAGTTTGAAGTAATAAACATGTGGAAGTCAACGTACGCTGCGCCTTGGTCTGAGTATAAGTACCTCAATGATCGTGACCGGCACCTTTTTTCTCAATTTCCTGCCTGAATGACGTGCCCAAAGTAAACTGCCTGTAGCTCAGGCCCTGAAGCCAGGATATGCATATAATTGGTACCATTGGAAAGAAAACCATTTGAAGTATGTAGAAATGTAAAAATAATGTAGGAGAATATAACACAGTAAATATGGTAGGAGAAAATCCAAAGAAAAACCAACCAGAATATTTTTTTTGAGATATCATCCTCTTAGAAATGCAAGGGAAAGGTCATATTGTAAATTATGGCTTCCACAGGGTGTCAGCCGTCTATGTTCAAGGTTTCAGGCTTGTAACTTCAAAAACGAATACGAAATAACAGTTTTAGTAGAAGGACACGGTCTTGGAAATTCGTGTTTGTGCGCCCCATGAAGAAATTACGCACCTGCTAAAATCGGTTTCCTATTAAACATACTTCTTTCCGAAATAAATATTATAGTTTGATTACATTTTAGGGTATCTGAGGAGTAAATATAAACATATTTTGACTTGTTGAAACAAAGTTTAGGGGTAGATTTTCAGATTCCTTTCTCTGCATGTTAAACAAGTGCATTACTCAAATCGATGCCGCCAACTAAATTGACTTTTTGGGATATAAAGAATAATTGTATCTAACAAAACGACACTACATGTTATAGCTGGGACCCTTTGGATGACAAATCAGAGGAAGTTTTTTTTTTTAAGTAAGTGAATATTTAATCGTTATTTGTGACTGTATGAAACCTGTGCTGGTGGAAAAATATTTTGATGTGGGGCACTGTCCTCAAACAATGACATGGCATGTTTTCACTGTAATAGCTACTGTAAATCAGACAGTGCAGATAGAATAAAACTTATTTGGGATAGTATTTTCACGTCCGGATGAAAAGTGTGCCCAAAGTAAACTGCCTACTACTCAGGCCCAGGAGCCTTGGCATATCTAGGATATGCATACTATTAGTAGATTTGGATAGAAAACACTCTGAAGTTTCTAAAACTGTTTGAATGATGTCTGTGAGTATAACATAACTTATTTGGCAGGCGAAACCCCGAGGACAAACCATCTAGGGGATAACATTTTTTGAGGTTAAAAAGAATTTAAGCTTTAAGACACTTATATGTACCTAAATGTTTAAAATCCATAATATTTATGATTATTTATTTGAATTGCGCGCCCTCCAGTTTCACCGGAAGTTGTCCCGCTAAGCGGGACACTGATCCTTATTAAGACTATATACATACAGACGAGCGATGGCTGAGCGGAACGGACTAAGATATTACTCTCTCAGAAGCCGTGCACAACCGCGTGATAAAGAAAAAACAGGACCTCAATCCACTACCAGCACGCGGTGAGTGACGCTAATCAAACAGATCACATAGACAATCAGAAATGCTACCAAAGTTGATTATGAGAAAGTCTATGGAGATGTCAGTATGTGGCAGGAGTTTTGGAGCCAGATATGAGACCGTATTATTAAAGAAATGACCTATCTGAAAACATATCTCACTGGACCAGCTTGCAAAGGCGAGCAGGACTGATGTTAACAGACAGTAACTATGATGATGCAATCGCTCTGCCTCAAAGCAGATTTGGAAGGAAAGAATCTTGTGATAGGTCTCACATTGGTCAAGCTGCTATTCTCCACTCCGTGAAGAACATCCTCTTTGATCTAAATGCATTTTGGCGGCTATATGATGAAGTGAAATCAGATTAGGAGGCTTGGAATCACTGGGTGTTAGTGTCACCACGAAGTCACCCCACTTATGGTGAAAAGCCTATGTACTCTACTCTTGCACCACCCCAAGTCTCTCTGTACTGCCCGCATAGTATCGACTCTATAAAAGGCCAGAGTCTCCCTACTGTAACAGCCTACCGTTTAGCATCCTCTACTTTAGGTCCGATCAACGCATGCTGGCGACTTTAACATGGTAAATCGCAAAGTGGTAACATCCGCTGTAAGCGCTCAGTCTCCGATCTATTCTTACCAAGAATTCCTAGCTCCTACCGTTACTGGTGAAGATTACAACCAGATGCGTCCCATTGCTGGGAAGCCAAGTGGTACAGCTACCTGTAACACCAAGTCACTCACAACTGTCATACAACCAACCACCAGAAAATCATCCTCATGAGGTCCAAAACCCAGTGTGACATAACCTCTGTAAGTATCTAGCATGTCCTCGTCCTCTCTGTCCAAACCATGGATACATTATCAACAACACTCGTAAAAAACCAGTTCCCCACCCCATTGCCATTTGCCTCACTTGTGCTACATCCGCACTAGTTGCTCCCATCTTGTAACCCAAAGGCTCCCAGCCCAAGACTCTCTAACCAGATGGAACCACATCACATCTGTAAACACTGTCCGTACTCCTTTGCGATACCACCAGGTCTTCGCTCAGACCCATACCTAAACCAAATTCCATCCTACTAACTTACCACCAGCCCCTAACCTCTATCATCAGTTTACTCCATACATGATAACCGCAGCCTACTAGCCAAGCATAACCTATAAAAGACAACAAAGGTGGCTGCCAATCCGTGTAGACCCTCTTGAGTCTACAACTCTTTGTGAGGAACCCCAGGCTCACACCTACAGCAGACCAACCAAGTTACTCTCGTCTGAATAACGCATGCTCTCCATACACTCAAGTAACCAGGTCCCTGGTAACCCGGAGTTCTCCACTGCTACAATCCATGTAACTGGCAGTAAGGCTCACCTGCAACACCTCACGACTACTCGCTGGTGGTCAGACAACGAAGAATTTCAGGGCGCCTGGTCAGGTCCAGTCAACTCCCTCTGAATTAACGCAGTCTCTCCTGTAGACCAGTACTAATCCTCCTGTTCAACCCTTCCAGTTTACTATGTCCTCCCTCCTCAATCCCGCCAGTAACAAGTAGCCCACTGTAAAACCAGCTCTCGTCATGGAGACCACCAGGTGTGCCTACCTCTTAAACAGGCCCATATCTACCACTAAGCTAACGCGACCAGTCGTGCGCGAGCTGGTATTAACGGGCAAAGTCTGGCTTCCCTGTCAATCCACGGCCCGGGATACATGCCTCTGTATGACATCGCTGACGTTTACCTTCACTCTGTAACCGAGTCCTACCAAGTAGTAAGCGCAGTAGCGTCCACTCCGACCACCAAGTCTCACGAACTACTGGACACGATCACAGAGTGCGTCCTCGATACAGTCTCCCTCGTAAATACATCAAGTACTACAACTCCATAGTACATTAACCACGTTCTACCTCTGGTATGAGCGCACTCTCTCCACCTGGCAACCAGGTACTCCATCTGTACCCACACGAGCCATCTCACACTATGATAAACCTAGCTATTCTCTGTCTGAAGCCGAGATTGGCGTTCCGGACCTAGTAAACCAGTCGAACTAATACGAACCTTAATCCAGTCTCCAACTGTGGAACGTCATAAACCATCTGCTGAACCCAGTAAGTCCTCGTCTTAACACCGTCTGCCTCCTTCTAACTGTCTAGGTACTCCTCTGTAACCCCATCTCTCTCACTGTGAACCCAGTCTCTCCTCTAGTAAACCAGATACTCCTCTGTAAAAGCCACGTCTCCAACTGTAATCCCAGTCAAATACCTCTGTGAGACCAGGACTCTCCACTGCTGTGCTTACCTACTCGAGACAGAGGTACAGTACGTACCCAACATCACCTACAGCCTTCTCCCTTACCATGCACCTGGATCACTGTAGGGAACCTCACTCGCTCATGCCCGGCTGCTCCAAAACCTGCGTCCTCGACTTCCTAATCCATAATGAGTGAGTTACCCCAGTACCTAAATGGTATTTAAGATCCGGTAAATCGAACGCAAGGAGGTAGGATGAATGCCCATTGTTGTCCGTAGGTGCAAGGAGAGCATGAGAGTGGGATGGCGTAGCTTGTACATCCTCCGATGCAGCTATCACCCCATGCGTCCAGAGTCATTTGCTTCTATATTGGATGAAGGAGAGCACCCTAGGGTAAATTCACCGTTGTCCTCCCGAGAGGGATCATTGCGTTTTAATTGGTGGTACCTACCGTTGCCTGATTTCAATATAGAGAGTTCAGCCCAAACAAGCCAAAATAGCCCAGAGGACTCACCGATTCCCTCAAAGCTGTAGACAACGATTAACATCCACTCTCAACACCCGCCAAACTAGATCTATAGCCCTGACAGCCTCAGTTTACGTAACCTTGCACTCCTCTTCCGTGTTAAATTTCAGTAAAGTCGTGAAGCTCCTGACCACAAATTGGCCTCACAGTATAATGAGTGGCTCTGTATGCACAACAACAGTTCCGCTGAACGGTCCCTCCAAAGACTCCAACCACTGATTAATTAAAAGACCGAACCTTTTAACAGTACGGCACTGTGTATTGTCTGAGAGATTAAATTAGCCTGAGTAGTAGTGGTAATGACGCCCAAGTGAGCCCACGAGGTTATCTAGCCAGTGCCTGTGAATTTGTCCAGTTGTTTTATCTGGATTTAACTCAAAACTAGGCCAAACTGCAGTGAAATGAACTGGTCGGAGCCTAGTTGGTGTCCAGGTGGCACATAAAGAAATGCATAGAAGTGATATCTAATAAGGTGAGTTTTATCAACTCCATTTGAATACCACATGGACTAGTATTCGGACCCACACATGTATCTACGTTCACGTCTCTGCAAATCGCAACCAACAGTCATAACCTGCTCAGAACCAACACTACAAACACAAGGTAGCATTAACAACCAAGCTAAGTCGCACTATAAACCTCTCGTCAGGACAAAACAACAAATATTACTCTTAAATGAACACTTCACACAAGACATAATTGATGCATACACAAGGGACGTCAGAGGACACAATAGACTCAGTTAAAAACAATAACTGCAGGCACACATACCATACATCAAGACAGTGCTGCGCACAACATACAACACCTGACCAGCCACTGGAAGCTTGAACAAAATAAAAACAGCACCAACACACATTTGTACATCTAAGAAATACGCACTCACCATAGGGTCACTACAGAACCTCATATCACAAGCGCTCTGAAGACAAGCCTCTCACAGAGAGCAATTTGGACAAGACGCGAAATGGAGACACAACAGAAAACAATGCGGGAGCTATCTCAAGAATACCGCACTTCGAAGAAAAACACGCTAACAAGCCATGACCCAGTATGAAAAAGAGAATCTAAATATGGAGTAGGATTAATCAACTAATTTAAACACTCTATTTGCAGGAACAATCACAGAAACAAAACTCAACAAAATTAATTTCTTCCATTCAATGTTGAACGAAGCAATACCAATAAAAAGCAAACGAATTACAAAACGAGCAGCACTGGATCTTAAAGTTAAGAAGTAATAACATTACAAGAAATCTATCTGAGCGAATAAGAATAGGATCTGATAATTTAGACAAGCAACACATAAGGAACTAATATTTCGAACTATGCTCATATCAATACAAAGGGATTAGAGTAACCTGGCCACTACTGAAAAGATATGAAAAGGGAAATCGGACTAGGACCGAGAAACAATACAGTGTCTTTAGTAATATATATATTGAAAAAGAATGAACACTAAATACATGGAATACTAAAAATTAAGATGAATAATGCAATAATAATTAACAAATCCACACACATATCGAAAGAGATGATAATCAAGGATTGGAAAATAATCCATGCCTTTGAACAATAATAAAAGGATATATATAAAAACGGAATCCGTGTAACAAAAAATCCAAATAAACAACAGTGGAAACCAGCTCATAAAGAATATATTCGACAAAAGCCAAAAAAAATTGCAAAAGGAAACATAAAAAAAAAAAATAATAGGCCATATACTACGAATGATTAAATAATATAAAAAAGCGTGTAGAAAAAAGATGTGAGAAGAAAATAAATGAACCTTAATGAAGAAAAAAAACATCGTACTAAGAACCCAATGATTACAGTATCGGTTTTATAAAAATAATAGAAATGAGACATGAAATCTGTGAAGGTGTTGGTAACATGACCATTTTCAATACGGACGTAAGAAAAAGATTATGATATGTAATCAGTGATAATAGAAAACTTAGTAGACATTCTGCACAAATCAGAATAAAACAAATTATTTTGGAACAGAATTGGACACAAAAAACAAAAAATGTCGTATAACAAGGAACCAAGTCTCTGAATGCCCCCCAACCCACCCAACCAACAACACCAAACAACCACCCACCACCACACAACACAACACAAAAACAACAGACCAACAAACCGATCCAAACGAAAAAAAAACACAAAACTCATGAGAGATGGTGCGGCCACATTACCATAACGCTGTTATATAATAGCCTCAAGATATGAGGTTTACATCTAATTGTTGTATAAGATGAATGAGTGAGATGATAATGTTTGTAAAATTGTGTAATGTGATTTTGGACTGTTAACTTCTTTGGGCTGCCAAGCCCGACGTCGGTACACTTATGACAACAGCCAGCTCAAGTGCAGGGCGCGAAATTCAAAATATATTTTTTTGAAATATTTAACTTTCACACATTAACAAGTCAATACAGCATTTGAAAGATAAACATCTTGTGAATCCAGCCAACATGTCCGATTCTTTTAATGTTTTACAGCGAAAACACCACGTATATTTATGTTAGCTCACCACCAAATACAAAAAAGGACAGACATTTTTCACAGCACAGGTAGCATGCACAAAACCAACCTAACTAACAAGAACCAACCAAACTAACCAAGAAACAACTTCATCAGATGACAGTCTTATAACATGTTATTCAATAAATCTATGTGTTGCGAAAAATGTGCATATTTGAGCTATAAATCAGTTTTACATTGCAGCTACCATCACAGCTACCGTCAGAAATAGCACCGAAGCAGCCAGAGTAATTACAGACACCAACGTCAAATACCTAAATACTCATCATAAAACATTTCTGAAAAATACATGGTGTACAGCAAATGAAAGACAGGCATCTGTGTATTCCAGCCAATATTTCCGATTTCTTAAGTGTTTTACAGCAAAAACACAATATAGCATTATATTGCTTACCACAATAGCTAACGCACAACAGCATTGATTCAAGGCAAACGGTAGCGATAGCACAGTTCGACAGATATATTAAATAGCATCCCAAAATGGGTCCTACTTTTGGTGATCTTCCATCAGAATGTTGTACAAAGCGGTCCTTTGTCCAGAAACAGTCGTTGTTTGGGTTTAGAACGACCTCTTTCCCTCTTGAATTAGCAAGCACACTGGCCACGCCTTTTCACCACACTGTCTGTGTGGTGGTCCATTTCAGTTTGTCAGGGATGTGTATGCCAAGGAACTTGACGATTTCCAACTTTCTCACTGCAGTCCCGTCAATGTAGATAGAGGGGTGAACCCTCTGCTGTTTCCTGAAGTCCCACGATTTCATCTAT
>NC_036854.1:46418147-46437865 GCF_002910315.2 Salvelinus sp. IW2-2015 | reverse complement strand
GATCCATAGAATAGTATAGAATACAGTATATTACATATAAGATGAGTAACGCCCAGTATATATACATTATTAAGTGACTAGTTTTCATTCCCTTAACTGGCCAGTGAATTCTATCTATGCTATAGCAGCAAGCCCTCTAATGTGGCCTTAGAATAGTAGCTGTTTCAGTCTCTCAGTCCCAGCCTTCTGTATTGCAACCTGTACCTGAACCTCACCCTTTCTGGATAGTAACGGTAAAACCTTGGAAAAAACCCAGGGGGAGGGCAGTGTCTCGCTGTTGTGATGTCTTTGATTGATCTTTTTTTTTGGCTTCTGTTGACAATTGGGTTGTCTGTATGGTGTTGTCCGGGAGCTGTTAGTTACGCCCTTGTAAATGCGTTGGACAGACAGCACCACCCTCTGGAGGAAGCCTACGCGTTTTCCGGGGCGTTTTGCTTTGCCGTACGTTAAGAGCAGTGAGAGCAGCGTATCTCTAAGGGTGCCTGATGAAAAACATTTTGTTTTGTTAACGCTGAGTGAGAGGTTGTTTTCCAGGCACCACACTCCCAGAGCCCTCGTCATCGTTGGTAATCAAGCCTACTACTGTTGTGTRGTCTGCAAACTTGATGATTGAGTTGGAGGTGTGCTTGGCCATGCAGTCATGGGTGAACAGGGAGTACAGGAGGGGGCTGAGTACACACCCTTGTGGGGCCCCAGTGTTGAGGATCAGCGGAGTGGAGGTGATGTTTCCTACCTTCACCTATGCACGCACTTAAGCACACACACTTACCATCACTTACCATGGGGAGAGCTTTGGAGGTTTTTTCACTGGGGTTTAAGGTCAGCTCATGCTTTTTCATATCCAAATGTAATCTGTAAGCCTGTCAAATCAACTATTGCCATATAATATGCAACAATATACGGTGTACTGACTTTGAATACAAATTTAACATGATATACAGAAGATAGACAATTGTGGTATGCGTGTTTTAGTGTGTGTGTGTATATATATGTTATTTTTACTGTTTTAAGTGGTTGACCTTATACCATATCAGTTCCATTACCGCCAGTGGTGAAATATCCTCCTCCTGAACATGGTTACAGAGAGAGCAGAGGGCCAGGKACTGAACACTGGCACAACCCACATAATGGTCCAACCCCTCAGAGAATACATCCCTTCCATCGTATTAAAATCGACTTTCCAAGGCTCCCCTCCTGTACTGGGAGAGGAGAGTAGTGTATATCCTAGAGAGTAGAGACTGCACCACCAGGACAATGAGGGGTGATGAAGAAAGAAGAGACAGAGAGAGACAGAGAGAGGGAGGYAAAGGATAGATGGGAGAGAGAGTAGGTAGCATGGAGGGAGGGGAAGAGAGAGAAGATGGAGGGAGGGAGATGGGAGAGGTGGCTGCCTTGATGAAGAAGAGTTCCCTGCCATTGTCACCATGGGAAACAATGGTAGCTGCAGCAGCAATCTCCTCAGACACAGGGATTTGATCATTTCAAAATTCAAAACCAAACCCCATTCCACTTCCCCTTGTCCTTCCACTTGCTTGTGACACACTGTCTGCCTTACTTAGAGCAGGTTGTGTGGAGGACAGACTCTCTCTCTCTCTCCCCATCTCTCGATGTCTCTTTCCACCTATCTATCTCTCTCTCCCTCTCTCTCTTCTTCCCCCCCTCTAACTCTCTTTATCCTCTATCTCTCTTTCACTATGCGAGAGAAGCACAGACCTGTAGGCAAACAGGCACCTATACCTCTACCGCTAAAGACATTTCAAGTTAATTGAGGCTTCACCCACACCACTAATTGTGCACTTTGCCCACCGGCGAAGTGTGTGACGATAACTGGAGACTCGAAAAAGAGAGGGAGTAGAGAGGGATAAGTGGGGAAGAATGACACAATATGTTAATTGTTTTTCCCAGAACTGACAGGCTTAATAGAGATCGGAGTGTATGTGAGAGACTATGTGAAACCAGGYGATGGTCATGAAATCTTAACCCTCGGGTCRGTGGAACCCWTTTTCAATGTTTTCTKAAATAAAAAATGATACAATAAATTATTCTTTCAACCTGAGACTRATTGGTCTTTGCTCATTTTCTGTGAAGAACATGTAAAAGAACACATTTTCATTGAGTGAACACTGTGCAACCACCCTACACATATATATTACATATGTGGTGTTCYGGRCCACTGGACTTGAGGTTAATAACAGTGTGGAAAAGTCTGTGTGTGGGTGAAAACAAGTAAAAATTCAACAAAAAGGTTTGCTGTGTGCCTTCACTCTGTTTTCCTCCTTCAACATAGCACCAAGAACCTGTCTGTCTCCCTGCCCGTTTGCCTGTCTCCCGCTTTTCTCACACTCTTTACCATTTGAAGTGTGTGAAACTACAGAATGTCTTGGGGGAACACTGCGCATGTTATTCCAATACATTATTCGCATACATTGTAAAATATTCAGTTATTTTCCACACAACTCTACCCCAGCCAGGTGCAAATTGGGGAGGAACACAACAATAAAATACTTTGCAGTGTTGTGTGCGCTCTTATCACAATCAATCAGTACGGCAAAAAATAATCTCTGCTTAGAGACCCTTAGAAAATAACTTTTGCAGAGAGCAGAGCTAGTGGTAAGGAGCGTCTTCCACTTTGGAAGAATTTTCTGAATATGAGGATCATGTCTCTGTCAATTCGGAGTCTGACAGTGGTTGGAAGAAGACGATGAGATTAACCCTCAGCCCCAGGACCAGCCCGTCAGCAGCCAGCCCAGGACCAGCCCGTCAGCAACCAGCTCATGGACAAAATATGGATGTTAAAAATTGTGAAATTGAATGGTCTTCTTGCCAAGGAATGAGCCACCCCGCATGACTGCCAATTTGATAAGGATGCAACCAGGGCCGACGCGGATGGCGGTTACTCATGTGCAGGACAAAAAGTATTATTTTGAGCTGTTCATCCCAGACACTATCCTAAAAATCATTCTGGACTGCATAATTTGGAGGTGATGTGTCTTTACTTGTCATTAAATGTGAAGACTGTTATTTATCAAATCAATTCTCTATGTGAATTATATTACGTGATTAAACTAATCATGAAACCTTAATAACTAGGAAGTCGGGCAGCACGGAAAATTGAGATTACAAAGTTATAATTTTCAAAATATAACTCTTCAGATATTTTAATATCTGATCAACACTTCTTCTATTAATTAAAGTATTACCTGTTATCAGTCTCACCTGAATGTCGTAAAATTCTTGGTTATCTGCACAAACCATAGACATAAATTATGAATCAGCGATATAACAATTGGCTTAAAGTGTACATTCCCAGCTGTCAGGTTTACATCTTAAATATTATGAAACGTATGTGATTCAACATGAAACTATTTGTGAAAAGATGTAATGTGATATTAACCTTCTAAATGAGAGTATGGATTTTCATATTAAAGACTAACTAGTCAGTGGCCACAGCCCCGTGAGCCCAGACATCACATTAGGCATTCATGAACACCCCGTTTCTACTGAAATGTACAAAATCAACTCCTGATGAAATTCACACCAGACCATGCAAACCCGGTGTAAACTAAGGTTGCAATTGTTTAAGTTCTTAGATGAAAACTGCCAGGTAACGCTTGTGTGTTGAAGTGGTTAACCATTTCCAGCCATGTAGCCAATTGCTCCACGTGGTATAGTCTTGTCCTTTGGTAGATTTGTAGTTTTAAATCTAGAGACTACCGATCCCGACAGAATAAGAGCAAATCTTAGATGTATAAATTCCTAGTCTGGAGCTAGAAATTACATAAATCTAGAAGGAGAATACTGACAACCGCCGAAACATCTATCTATGAGAACATATATGAATGGTACTCTGAAGTATCCATTCTAACCACCTGCAACCACAAAATACTTTGTGACCTCAATGAAAGTTAACCAGAGACTCTGATCAGTATATAGAGACTTAAAGGTTGAGACGCGCGAGTCTGCGTCTCTCACATGGGTAGGCAGACTATTCCATAAAAATGGAGACGTATAGGAGAAAGCCCTGCCTCCAGCTGTTTGCTTAGAAATTCTAGGGACAATTAGGAGGCCTGCGTCTTGTGACCGTAGCGTACGTGTAGGTATGTACGGCAGGACCAACTCGGAAAGATAGGTAGGAGCAAGCCTATGTAACACTTTATAGGTTAACAGTAAAACTTTGAAATCAGCCCTTGCCTTAACAGGAAGCCAGTGTAGGCAAGCTAGCACTGGAGTAATATGATCAAATTTCTTGATTCTAGTCAGGATTCTAGCAGCCGTATTTAGCACTAACTGAAGTTTATTTAGTGCTTTATCCGGGTAGCCGGAAAGTAGAGCATTGCAGTAGTGGTAACCTAGAAGTAACAAAAGCATGGATTAATTTTCTGCATCATTTTTGGACAGAAAATTTCTGATTTTTGCAATGTATTTTGCAATTTTTGCACGTAGATGGAAAAAGCTGTCCTTGAGAAACAGTCTTGATATGTTCGTCAAAAGAGAGATCAGGGTCCAGAGTAACGCCGAGGTCCTTCACAGTTTTATTTGAGACGACTTTACAACCATCAAGATTTATTGTCAGATTTAACAGAATATCCTTTGTTTCTTGGGACCTAGAACAAGCATCTCTGTTTGTCCGAGTTTAAAAGTAGAAAGTTTTCAGCCATCCACTTCCTTATGTCTGAAACACAGGCTTCTAGCGAGGGCAATTTTGGGCTTCACCATGTTTCATTGAAATGTACAGCTGTGTGTCATCCGCATAGCAGTGAAAGTTAACATTATTTTTTCGAATGACATCCCCAAGAGGAAAAATATATAGTGAAAACAATAGTGGTCCTAAAACGGAACCTTGAGGAACACCGAAATGTAACAGTTGATTTGTCAGAGGACAAACCATTCACAGAGACAAACTGAATTCTTTCCGACAGATAAGATCTAAACCAGCCAGAAACTTGTCCGTGTAGACCAATTTGGGTTTCCAGTCTCTCCAAAAGAATGTGGTGATCGATGGTATCAAAGGCAGCACTAAGGTCTAGTAGCACGAGGACAGATGAAGAGCCTCGGTCTGACGCCATTAAAAGGTCATTTACCACCTTCACAAGTGCAGTCTCAGTGCTATGATGGGGTCTAAAACCAGACTGAAGCATTTCGTATACATTGTTTGTCTTCAGGAAGGCAGTGAGTTGCTGCGCAACAGCTTTTTCAAAAATATTTAGAGAATGGAAGATTCGATAAAGGCCGATAGTTTTTTATATTTTCTGGGTCAAGGTTTGGCTTTTTCAAGAGAGGCTTTATTACTGCCACTTTTAGTGAGTTTGGTACACATCCGGTGGATAGAGAGCCGTTTATTATGTTCAACATAGGAGGGCCAAGCACATGAAGCAGCTCTTTTCAGTAGTTTAGTTGGAATAGGATCCAGTATGCAGCTTGAAGGTTTAGAGGCCAATGATTATTTTCATCATTGTGTCAAGAGATATATACTAAAACACTTAAGTGTCTCTCTTTGATCCTAGGTCCTGGCAGAGTTGTGCAGACTCAGGACAGCTAAGCTTTGGAGGAATACGCAGATTTAAAGAGGAGTCCGTCATTTGCATTCTAATGATCATGATCTTTTCCTCAAAGAAGTTCATGAATTTATTACTGCTGAAGTGAAAGCCATCCTCACTTGGGGAATGCTGCTTTTTAGTTAGCTTTGCAACAGTATCAAAATAAATTTTGGATTGTTCTTATTTCCTCAATTAAGTTGGAAAAGTAGGATGATCGAGCAGCAGTGAGGGCTCTTCGATACTGCACGGTACTGTCTTTCCAAGCTAGTCGGAAGCTTCCAGTTTGGTGTGGCACCATTTCCGTTCCAATTTTCTGGAAGCTTGCTTCAGAGCTCGGGTATTTTCTGTATACCAGGGAGCTATCTTATGACAAATGTTTTTTAGTTTTTAGGGGTGCAACTGCATCTAGGGTATTGCGCAAGGTTAAATTGAGTTCCTCAGTTAGGTGTTTAAAACTTCTTGTCAATATGGGGGCGCTGTTTTCACTTTGTAAAAAATCGTGCCCAAATTAAACTGCCTCGTACTCTTTCTAGATCATACAATATGCATATTATATATTACTATTGGATAGAAAACACTCTCAAGTTTCTAAAACCGTTTATTATATCTGTGAGTAAACAGAACTAATTTTCAGCAAACTTCGTGACAGGAAGTGAAAAATCTGAAATCGAGGCTCTGTTCCAGGGTCAGTTTATTAATTTGCATGGAATCTATGGTCTACATGCACTGCATACGCCTTCCCCTAGATGTCAGTAAGCAGTGAGAGTTGAATGGGGTGTCTAGCTAGATCTGAGGCGGAACAAGACATGTTGGAATGGAAGGACTGGTCTTTTATCGTCTGGCCTGACGCAAGATGGATGTCTTGCATTGCGCTCTGAAAAGCTTTCGTTTATAAGTTAGATATCTCAGGCTCTGATTTAATTTGATATATGTGTTAAAAATATCATAATGTAGTTATTTTAAACCGAGTTATATCAGTTTATATCAGTATATTGCGATTTTAGTTATTTTCTTTGTGCTGCGTTCTGGGGATTTGGACACGTCTCTGCCACATGGCTAACGTTTTGCTGCTAATTCCACAGTTGAAGACGACATTCTACAACCGAGCAACGATTATTCTGGACAAAGGACAACTTGTACAAGATTCTGATGGAAGCTCATCATATAGTAATAACTATTATGATGTTAATTCGAATTTCTGTCGAAAAAGTTAAACTATTATTCCGCCATAATTCGGTGCGGTCTCGCTTTAACGCACGCTGTTTGTCGTTAGTAACGTTAATTTAAAAAATCTAACACAGCGGTTGCATTAAGAACTAATGTATCTTTCATTTGCTGTCCACCTGTATTTTTTGTCAAAGTTTATGATTAGTTATTGATTAGATTAGGTGCCTCTCCCAAGATTTCTCCCTAGCATTTTGTTTGCAGTTTGGCTACTATTCTCATTGTATAACCACGATTTGTCGCCTAAATATGACATTTTCGAACAACCATATATGTATTGTGTAATATGATGTATAGGACTGTCATCTGATGAATTTTGAGAAGGTCAGTGAAAAAATTAATATCTTTTGCTGGTTATTCGCTATCGCTAACGTGCAGAATCAATGCTTCTGTGTGGTTGGCTATTGTATAAGCTAATATAATGCTATATTGTGTTTTCGCTGTAAAACACTTAAAAAATCTGGAAATATTGGCTGATTCAACAAGCTGGTCTTTCATTTGCTGTACACTGTGTATTTTCATAAATGTTTTATGATGAGTATTTAGGTAATTCACGTTGGTCGCTGTAGTATTCTAGCTGCTTTGGTGAGATTTTGTGGATGGTGGCTGCAATGTAAAACTGATGATTTATACCTGAAATAGCACATTTTTCGAACAAAACATAGCTATACAATAAAATGTTATCAGACTGTCATCTGATGAAGTTGTTTGAAAGACGAAATAGGTCGGTGGCAGTAAATGCACGTAATTTATGAAAGTTGCCAATCGCCAATATAAAGTCAAGAGAAGAAAAAGCCTGGAAGGGGAAGAGAGAGACTAGAAATGATTCGGTTGACCATTTTATGTGTGGATTAATTGGTGGAGGTAGAGGACCTTGTACATTTCAGGTAAAATGACAACTCAATGTTTATATCCCTGGACAAATTAGATAGCAACAGTAAGCTATCTAAAAAAGGACAAATTAGCTAGCAAGTGCAAGCTAGCAAGCTAAATTGACATGAATGCTTAATTGCTTTTCGACCTATGCCCCAAATTAATATAAATTTGTTCAGAGTTTGATTTGATATTTTAACCTTGCGTGTCGCGTTTGGTGTGGGGACAAAATACATTTATGCATGATGGCGCACGCGCGCAGCCGGTTTGGGTTCCGTGTTAGGTTGGAGTCATTAAAACTCTTTTTTCAACCCACTCCCACACAAATTTCTTTGTTAACAAACTAAGTTTTGGCAAGTCGGTTAGGACAACTACTTTGTGCATGACACAAGTCATTTTTTCCATCAATTGCCTTACAGACAGATTATTTCACTTATAAATCACTGTTATCGCAATTCAGTGGCCAGTACGTTCTACATACACTAAATTGCCTGTCCTTTAAACAGCTTTGGAAAATTGCAGACAAATTTATGTCATGGCTTTAGAAGCTTCTGATAGGCTAATTGACATCATTTGAGTCAATTGGAGGTGTACCTGTGGTGTATTTCAAGGCCTACCTTAAACTCGGTGCCTCTTTGCTTGACATTCATGGGTCAAATCAAAAGAAATCAGCCAAGACCTCAAAAAAAAAATAATTGTAGACCACAAGTTTGGTTCATCACTTCGGAGCAATTTCCAAATGCCTGCAGGTACATGTTCATCATTATCAAGACAAATAGTACGCCAAGTATAAACACGAGGGACCACGCATCCGTCATACCGCTCAGGAAGGAGACGCGTTCTGTCTCCTAGAGATGAACGTACTTTGTGGCAAAAAGTGCAAATCAATCCCAGAAGCAAAGACAGCAAGGACCTTGTGAAGATGCTGAGGAAACAGGTACAAAAAGTATCTTAATCCAGAGTAAAAACGAGAAACCTACCTCGACATAACCGGAAAGGCAGCTCAGCAAGGAAATAGACACTGCTCCAAAACCACCATGAAAAAGCCACACTACGGTTTGGAACTGCACATGGGGACGAAAATTACACTTTTTGGAGAAATGTCCTCTGGTCTGATGAAACAAAAAAAAGACTGTTTGYCCATAATTGTCACGCCCTGACRTTAGAGAGCTTTTTTATTTCTCTATTTGGTTAGGTCAGGGTGTGATTTGGGTGGGCATTCTGTTTTCTGTTTGGCCAAGTTTGGTTCCCAATCAGAGGCAGCTGTCTATCGTTTTCTCTGATTGGGGATCATACTTAGGCAGCCCTTTTCCCACCATTAGGTTGGGATCTTGTTTTCTGTTTAGTGTTTCTGCCTGACAGAACTGTGCGCTTCCGTTTTCACGTTTGTTATTTTGTTTGAGTGTTTTTGTAACGAGAGCCGTTACAGAAGATCCCACCAAAAACGGACCAAGCAGCGTGGCCAGGAGGACTGGACATGGGAGGACATCCTGGACGGCAAAGGATCCTGGACGTGGTAGGAGATCCTGGCCGGAAGGGATCCCTCCCATGGGAACAGGTGGAAGCAGCGAGGGAGGAACGGCGATGAGACCAGGAGTCACGGCAACGACGGAAGCCCGAGAGTCAGATGCAAAAAAAAAAATTTGGGGGCCACACGGGGATATTGGCGGAGTCAGGGTTTAGACCTGAGCCAACTCCCCGTGCTTACCGTGGGGAGCGATCAGGCACCGCGTTATAACCGGTCAGGCACCGTGTTATGTGGTGATGCGCAATGTGTCTCCAGTGTGCATCCATAGCCCGGTGCGCTCTGTGCTAGCTCCCCGCAATTGCTGTGCTAGAGTGGGCATTCAGCCAGGACGGATTGTGCCGGCTCAGCGCTCCTGGTCTCCGGTGCGTCTCTTCGGCCCAGGATATCCGGTGCGCCTTCACAGCCCAGTGCGTCCTGTGCCAGCGCCCCGCATTTGCRGGCCGAAAGTAAGCATCCAGCCAGGACGGGTTGTGCCAGCTCTACGCTCGAGACTTCCAGTGCGCCTCCACGGCACACAGTYTCCGGTGCCTGCTCCACYAACCAGGCTTCCAGTGCATCTCCCCAGTCCGGTGAGACCTGTTCCGGCTCCACGTACCAGGCCTCCAGTGTGTCTCCCCAGCCTGGTAAGCCCTGTAGCAGCTCCACGCACCAGGCTGCCAGTACATCTCCTTAGTCCGGTGAGACCTGTTCCGGTCCATGTATGAAGCCTCGGCAGTGATGAATCATGGTCTGTAAGCTCAGTGATGATCATGGCAGAAGCTCAGTGATCATCCCAGGCCGCGGAGCCTGTAGTGATGATCATGGACGAAGACTCAGTGATGATCCTGGCCCGGAGCCCTGCAGTGAAAATCCAGGGCGGAAGCCTCCAGCGATGATCCATGGCCGGCGGAGCCTGTACGGCGATGAATCCATGGCACGGGGCCTGCAGCGACGGTCCTAGTGGAGCTGCAGCGGCGGTCCACAGTCCGGAGCCTGCAGCGGCTGGTCCAACAGTCCGGAGCCTGTAGTGATGAATCCCATGGCATAACGAAGACTCCGTGATGATCCATGGCCGGCAGCCCTGCAGTTGAAAATTCCGGGCCGCGAAGCCTACAGCCGTGATCCATGGCCCCGGAGCCTGTAGCGATGATCCAAGGCAGGAGCCTGCAGCGACGTCCCCCCAGTCCGGAGCCTTGCAGCGCGGCGTGCACAGTCCGGAGCCTGCAGCCTGGCGGTCCCCAGTCGGGAGCCTGCAGCGGCGGTCACAGTGCCGGAGCTGCAGCGGCGGTCCACAGTCCGAGCCTGCAGCGGCGGTCCCCAGTCCGGAGCCTGCAGCGGCGGTCACAGTCCGGAGCCTGCAGCGGCGGTCCCAGTCCGGAGCTGCAGCGCGGTCACGAGTCCCGGAGTCTCAGCGCGGTCCCGGCAGTCCGGAGTCCTCCAGCGGCGTCGGCAGTCCGAGCCCAGCGCCATCCGATCCTCCGCGCGGTCGGCAGTCCAGAGCTCCGGCAATGATCCACGCTGGTTCCTAAACGGCAGAACCTCGATTATCCACTGTTGGTACAGGATAGGTCAATGACAATATACACCTGTGAAGTCTGTCACCGATAAAGCGATCAAGACGTCTGGCCGGTAGAGACGTCGTCATGTTTGAGGTCTAGCCACGTCCTCGAATCGGTGAAGTGCTGCTAGAACCTTTTTGCAGGTAGCTGTTTAATAACTCGAATGATAGGACCACTGTGGCAGTTTTTCAGCAGCTGGCAAACTCTGAATTACAGAAAATAAAACTTTTGATACGCGCATATGACTCGAAGCGCTCTACAATCATGTTGAAACGGAATCTTCTCCTCCATACTAACCACAGAGGATCTATGGGAGGATGTGATATTTAGAGGAGAGCACGATGGCCAACATGAAGATTTTAGGAGCTTGTTTTATTGTGTTGAGAGAGGGTGTGCTGGCTGGTGTTACTCGTCAGGGCTCTGCGCTTGACTCGCACAAACTTTGTGACCGAGGTCGCTTTCTTTTCTATAAATTTCTCTGAGTGGTTAACTAAGTGACGGCAAAAAATCTGCACTTACAGAGTGGCATCAAAACAATGGATTTCTAGAGAGCTTGTTGTATGTATTGGTGAATGTAGTGAATTTATCTTATCTGTATTTATAAGATTGTTTTGGAGCTTTTCGTTTTGTGGATAACATGTGTGTTTGGTTTATTTTTCTTGTTTTGTGATCAATCGCTGATAGACAGTGAGATTTTCTACGAGATTTGCAATAGTAGGTCATGAAAGACATGGTTGTTCTAGTATTCGTTGCTAGTTGTATTTGGGAGAGATCATGATTTAAGCATAGTCATAGTGTTTAGTAGTGGAAAAGTGTTTCATTCTCTCTTTTGCGTACATCACAAATAGTGGTGGGCAGCTGCTCTGAATATAGTGTAGTCCAATGTCTGTTTGTTTTTATCTCCTGTTAAGATCTTGTCTAGTATATTTTCTGCCTGACAAACTGTGCACTTCGTTTTCAAATTTGTATTTTGTTTGAGTGTTTTGAAGATAAAGGAATCATGCCACCATTATACATTACGCTGACGCTCCTTTTGAGATGCAGTGCACTTTATCAAACCAATCAGACTTAGAGAGACCCGTGTACAGCTTAGTATTATTTATCGGAAAAGATATGTAGTTATGATGTTTTTCTTGTATATCAAGCATAGAAATTCTGGAGCTTGTATTTTGGAGAAAGTGTTGTATTTCTGTGTTTCTATCTGACAGAACGTAAGAGCTGGTTTATGAATATTGTGTTGTGTTTTTGTTCTTTTCTATTGTTTCAACATAGATGTTTAAGGCTTGTATTATAATGGAAACAGTTTTCATTTTCTGTAATTCAAGAGATATAGCAGCTTGCTTGAAAACTGTCCACAGTGTTTCCTAACTCCATCCGAACCGAGTTTTTACCAGTTATAGCATAAAAATTCACGTTACAGAGTGCATCTAAAGCATGGCTTTAAGAGCTTGTTTATGGGAAAGCATGATTATTTCTGTATTTCAAATGGGGGTTGGAGCTTGGTTTTTGGGAAAAAGTTGTTTATTTGCTTGGTGTTTTCAACATGATTCAGTAAGAGCTTGTTTGATTGAACAAAACGTGTTTCTTTTTCAGTTTTGTTTCACTATGATTTAGGCTTGTTTTAGGTTGGGAAAAGTGATGATTATGTTCTGTAATTCAGGGTGCAGTTTGCTGAAAAACTGTCCACAGTGGGTTCTATCGATCGAGTCTTAACATGTACTTTGCGGCAAAAAAATGCACTTGTACAAAGAGTGCAGATAAAACTATGATTTGAGGTAGCTTGTTTCTGGAAAAGTGATTGCATATTCTGCTCATTTCAACTGATTTGGGAGCTTGGTTTTTGAAAAGTGTTTATATTTTAGTTCATTTATACAACAATGATTTAGAGGATATGGTGTGGGTTCTATGCAAATAAAAGTGTTTTTTCAGTTTTTCAACGATGATTTAGAGCTTGGTTTATGGAAAGTGTTTATTTCTGTAATTACAATGAGAAAGGGGTGCAGCTTGGGGGAAAAAACTGTATCCTCTAACTAGTGTTCGCTTGAGATCAGGCTGAGTTTTAAACAGTTAACTTTGAAGACAAAAAAACATTCCAACATTAGCAGAGTGCCATCAAAACATGATTTTTCGCAGATATATGATTTTGTACGGAAAGTGATTAATTTGTGTATTTCAACAGATTGGAGCATGTTTTTTTTTGGAAAAGTGTTTAATTTCTGTTTTTCACCTATGATTTTAGAGCTTGTTTATGAAAAAGTGTGTTTTTACGAAGTGTTTTTCAACATGATTTTTAGAAGCTTGTTTTATAAGGAAAGTGTTTTTTTCTGGGTAATGGCGAGTGTGCACGCGCTTGCTGAAAAACTTGTCCCAGTGGTTGTCTAGAGTTCTCGTAGTCCTTCTAACAGAGAAAAATCTGGAACAAAAATTTTCACTGCTTAACAGACGTGCATCAAACATGATTTAGAGCTTGTTCCTGGAAAGTAGATTTATTGTTCTTGTCTATTCTATAAAAACGAGGTGATAGTGGCATGGAGCATTGTTTTTGGCATAACGTTTCGTTCTAATATCAACAACGTTCAGTTTTTCGAACATGAGAGTAGGGAGGATTGTGTTGTATAGAGAGAAAAGTGTTTCAAGAATTTGCAAACATGATGGATGGAGAAAGCTTGTTGTCATGACGGAAAAAGCTGTTCTTTATTTGCTGTAGATTTCAAGGTTGCATGGTTTTGCGTGAGAGATGTACCATGTCTCCTAGACTCCAAGTGTTTCCTTTTGCGAGATAAGCACCGAGCTCATTTTACACATTGTACTGGCGACAGGAGCCCAAAAGGGCATTTTTTTTTATTCAACCACTCCTTTAGACCAGGTGCATCAATAGATCATTGAGAGAGTTTTTGAGGGCTTGTTTTATGCGAATAGTGATGATATTTATTAGTATTTCAATCACTGATTTCGAGAGCCTATGTTTTATAGAGGATAATATGCTGCTTTTTATCTCTCTCCCTGTCTATTCACCATGAGAATTGTAGACCGCTATTGTTTATATTTTGAAAAAATGTGTTGTTTTTATCAAGTTTTTCAACATGATTTAGAGCACTTCGTTTCAATGGAAATGTGTCCTCTCTTTTCTGCTTAATGTCAAAAGTCTGCAGCTATGCATGAAAAGACTGTCCCACAGATGGTCCTACTCCATCCCGACAAAGCTTTTAAGCAGTTACTGGCCAAAAATCATCTTACATTGCGAGTGAGGGCAAAACCTCTCCGGTTGGGACCTCGCTTTAGAGCTGTCTTATGAGAAAAGTGTTGATTTTATGGGATTTGGTTGCTTCGTATTTGGCTTTGTCAACACTGAAGTTTGGTCATGCTTCGCTCTTTTGCGAATGTGTTATTTCTGTTTTTTTCAACTCACTGACTCTTAGAGAAGCCATTAGTACTTATGAAAAAGTGTTTTTTTCAGTTGTTTCGCATACATGAATTTAGATAGCTATTTGTGGTTTAGAGAAAGGGTCGCTCTCTGTATTGCAGTAGATTCAATAATGGGGTGAACGAAGGTGGGCATTGCTGCAAAAGGCGCAGCGTGGGTAACTGTTGGTTCCTACAGCTAGTTCTCTATCATCGAGTGCACCTTTGACACTAGTTATCTATTTCAAAAAGCTAAACAATAATTCACACTATACAAAGATGTAGCATGAAAAACACATATGATTTTGGAGAACTTGATAACGGTATGACTAGGAAAGTAGGTCAGACTCTATTTCAGTTGTTCTGTCTATGTGCAACCTGAAGTTGGAGACTTAGTCTATTTCTGGAAAAAGATGATATTATTTGCCTGTTATATTCAAAACACCAATGAAAGTAGAGTCTTCCAGACTTATATGAAAAAGGTTGTTTTCCAGTTTTTATTCACATGATTTAGAGGCTTTGTTTATATATGGTAATAGGGTGTTGATTATAATGATAGGGTCTACCCTCCCATAAAGTGGATTGTCGTAAGACTTTGCCTGAAAACTGTCCACAGTGCTTCCTATCATACGAAGTTTTCAAGTTACTAGCAGAAAACGATACAAAGATTGCACATTTTCATGCCCTACGTAGATGTGGGCGACACGCAACCATGTTAAGTTTAGTCCAGAAGGGCTTGTTTATTGGTAAAAGTGCCAATAGTAATTTACTGTATTTCAGGGAAACACATGATTATTGGAGCTTGTTTGTTGGCAAATGAGATCGCTAATTATAAATATTCTACGTTTTCCAACTCAGATAATTAGACGCTTGTTATTATGAAAAAGTGTTTTTTCAGTTTTTCACAAACATCGAATTATAAGAGCTTGTTTATAGGTAAAAGTGTTGGTATTTACTGTAAGGATCAAAAGGTTGCAGCTTGACATGAGAACCTGCTCTCACTAGATAGTTCCTATCATGAGTTTTTAAACAGTATTAGGTGCCAAGGAAGACATGCACTCGCATTACCAGAGGTTAGCTCAAACAATGAGTTTAGAAGCTTGGTTATGGAAAAGTGTTAATCTTGTATTTCAACATGTGATTGGGAGCTTGTTTTGGAAAGTTGTTTATTTCCTGTTTTTCTCAACATGAAAATAGATGCCTTGTTTAATGAAAAGTGTTTTTTTCAGTTTTCAACATGGATTTAGAGCTTGTTTTATGGAAAAGTCCGTCCCTTATTTCTGTAGGATTCCCAAGGCTTGCACGCTTGCTGAAATAGACACAGTGGTGTTCTCCGTGATCCACCTCGAGATCTTTTATCCCAGTGACGCTGCAACCCTGGACTCCTATAGGGAGGCATCGGGGTGGGTAACACAAATTCACTTTACAGAGTTGACTTCAAACATTCGATTTAGAGCTTGGTTTATGGAAAAGGTGTGATGTGCTTGCTTCCTGTTATCTTGCGAGACATGATTTAGTCTGAGCATTCGTTTTTTTGGGCAAAAGTTGTTTTACTCTTCTCGTTGTTTCACATGATTTAGAGCTTGTTTATGAAACAGTGTTTGTCTCTTGATCACGTTTTTTCACAACATGATTTAGAGCTTGTTTTATGGACAACCATGTGCTCTTAGTCTTTGTAATTCACGCTTGCAGCTGGTCTGAAATACATGTCCACAGTTGTTCCTATCATTCGAGTTTTTTAACAGTAACTGCACAACTTCCACTTACGAGTGCATGCAAAACATGATTTGAGTTGTTTATGGAAAAGTGATTATTTCTTGTATTTCAAACATGATTTGGAGCTTGTTTTTGGAAAGTGTTTTATTTCTGTTTTTCAACATGAAAAGAGCTTTGTTTATGAAAAAAGTGTTTTTTTCAGTTTTTCAACACTGTATTTAGAGCTTTTGTTTATGGAAAAGGTTGTTTTTATTTCCTGTATTCAAGTTGGCAGGCTTGCTGAAAACTGTTCGCACAGTGTTCCTATCATCGAGTTTTAATAACAGTACTGTGCAAAAAAAAATCCACTTACAGAGTGCATCAACATGATTTAAGAGCTTGTTTTATGGAAAAAAGTGGGGGAAAAAAATTTAAATTTCCCCTGTAATTTAACATGATTTGGAAGCTTGTTTTTTGGCAAAGTGTTTATTTCTGTTTTCAACCAGATTTTAGAGCCGTTGTTTATGGAACAGTGTTTTTTTTCAGTTTTCAACCATGATTTAGAGCTTTGTTTATGGAAAAGTGTTTATTTCTGTAATTCAAGGTTGTCAGCTGCTGAATAACTGTCCACAGTGTTTCTTCATCGAGTTTTAACAGTACTGGCAAAAAATTCACTTACAGAGTGCAATCAAACATGATTTAGAGGCTTGTTTATGGAAAGTGATTATTTTTTGTATTTCAACATGATTTGGAGGCTTTGTTTTTTGGAAAGTGGTTTATTTCTGTTTTTCAACATGATTTAGAGCTTGTTTATGAAAAGTTGTTTTTTCAGTTTTTCAAACATGATTATGAGCTTGTTTTATGAAAAAGTGGTATTTCCTGTTCCAGTGATTTTTCAGATCTATGATGTGGCTCAGGAGGAGGTCTTAAGTTTATGGGAAAGTGTTTATTTTCTGTAATTCAAGGTTGCCAGCTTGCTTGAAAACTGTCCACAGTGTTCCTATCATCGAGTTTTAACAGTACTGCAAAATTCACTTACAGAGTTGAATCAAACAGAATATTAGCAGAGCCTGTTTTATGGGGAATAGTGATTATTTCTGTAAGATATAAGTACATGATTTGGAGCTTGTTATTTGGAAACGTGTTTATTTTCCTGCCTTTGGGGTCAACATGATTTAGAGCTTGTTTATGAAGAAGGTGCTTTCTTTCATGTTTTGTTGCGGAGAGCCATAGATCTTGAGAGCGTTGTTTAAGTGGAAAAGCTGTTTCATTTCTGTAAGCTCAAAGGTCTGCTTGGCTTAGAGGAAACTGTCCACAGTGTCTCCTTCCGGAGATAACCGCAGGGGTTTAAAGTACTCCCGGGGGAACCGCCGCTGGAGCAACAACCACTCTCACTGGTGTAAGCAGTGCGATCACACATGGAATTTCCGAGCTTGTTTATGGGGAAAAGTGATTCCTTTGTGTATTTTCGGACCATGGATTCTTGGAGCTTGTTCTCTTGAAAAGGGTGAGTACTTATTGTCCTGTTTTTCCAACATGAGGTATTAGAGCTTGTTTAGAAAAATGGGTGTTTTTCAGTTTTTCAACATGATTTAGAGCTTGTTTTTATGGAAACAGTGGTTTAGTTTCTCGTTAATTCAAGGGTTGCAAGCTCTGCGTGAAAAATCTGTTGCCTACCAGTGTTCCCCGAGATTCCATGCGCGGATCTCTAAGCAGTATGGGCTGGGGCAAAAACATTACTCTTACAGGTGCACATCAACATGATTAGAGCTTTGTTTAGATGCGAAAATGCGTGATTAGTTGTGTATTCTTCAACATTGCACTTCGGGGAAGCTTCGTTTTTTGGGAAAAGGGTTTATTTCTGTTGTTTGTAATCCAAACCCTGAGCAGCAGGGTCTTTTATGAAAAAGTGTGTTTTTCGTTACAGTTTTTTCACATGATTTAGAGCTTGTTTTTGGAAAAGTGGGTCTTATCGTCTCGGTCAATTCAATGGGCGTTGGCTAGAACAACTGTCCACACGCAGGGGCTGGCGGCTCGGCTGTGGAGCAGTGGTTCCTATCATCGAGTTTACACAGTATGCAAAAAATTTCACTTACAGAGCTGCATCACACATGATTTAGAGCTTGTTTAATGGAAAAGTGATTATTTCTGTAATTTCACATGATTTGGAGGCTTTGTTTTTGGAACAGTGTTTATTTCTGTTTTTCACAATGATTTGAGCTTGTTTATGAAAGTGTTTTTTCAGTTTTTCCAAACATGATTTAGAGCTTGTTTATGGAAAAGAGTGGTTTATTTCTGTAATTCAAGGTTGCAGCTTGCTGAAAACTGTCCACAGTGTGCCTATCATGCGAGTTTAACAGTTACTGCAAAAAAATTCACTTACAGAGTGCATCAAACATGATTTAGAGGCTTGTTTATGGAAAAGTGATTATTTCTTCTGTATTTCAACATGATTTGGAGCTTGTTTTTTTGGGAAAAGTGTTTATTTCTGTGTTTTCAACATGATTTAGAGCTTGTTTATGAAAAATGTGTTTAGTTTTTCAACATGATTTAAGAGCTTGTTTATGGAAGTGTTTATTTCTGTAATTCAGGGTTGCAGCTTGCTGAAAACTGTCCACAGTGTTCTAATCATCGAGTTTTAAACGTAACTGCAAAAAAATTCACTTACAGAGTGCATCAAACATGATTGTTAGAGCTGTTTATGGAAGTGATTATTTCTGTATTTCAACAATGATTTGGAGCTTGTTTTTGGAAACGTGTTTATTTCTGTTTTTCAACATGATTTAGAGCTTTTTTATGAAAAAGTGGTTTTTTTTCAGTTTTTCAACATGATTTAGAGCTTGTTTATGGAAAGTGTTTATTTCTGTAAGTTCAGGGTGCAGCTTGCTGAAAACTTGTCACAGTGTTCCTATCATCGATCTTAACAGTACTGCATAAAATTTTCACTTACAGAGGGCATCAATGATTTAAGAGCTTGTTTTATGGAAAAGTGATTATTTCTGTATTCAACAATGTCTGGATTTGGGAGCTTGTTTTTGGAAAAGTGGTTTATTCTGTTTTTCAACATATTTAGAGCTTTGTTTATGAAAAAAGTGTTTTTTTTCAGTTTTTCAACATGTTTAGAGCTTGTTTATGGAAAGTGTTTTATTTCTCTGTAATTCAAGGGTGGCAGCTTGCTGAAACTGTCCACAAGTGGTTCCTATGCATGTGCGAGTCTTAACAGTTACTGCAAAAATTTCACTTACAGAGTGCAATCAACAATGATTTAGAGCTTGTTTATGGGAAAGTGATTATGTCTGTATTTCAACATTTGATTTGCAGCTTGTTTTTGGGAAGTGTTTTATTTCTGTTTTTCAACATGAAATAGAGTTGTTTATGAAAAAGTGTTTTCAGTTTTTCAACATGATTTAGAGGCTTGGTTTATGGAAAAGTGTTTATTTCTGTAATTCAAGGTTGCAGCTTGCTGAAAACTGTCACGTGTTTCCTATCATCGAGTTTTAAAACAGTACTGCAAAATTCACGTTACGGTTTTGCATCAAACATTGATTTTAGAGGCTTGTTTATGGAAAAAGTGATTATTTCTGTATTTCAACATGATTTGGAGCTTGGTTTTTTGGAAAAGTGTTTAATTTCTTGTTTTTCAACATATTTGAGCTTGTTTTATGGAAAAAGTGTTTTTTCAGTTTTTCAACATGATTTAGAGCTTGTTTATGGAAAAGTGTTTATTTCTGTAATTTCAAGGTTGGCGCAGCTTGCTGAAAAACTGTCCACAGTGTTCCTATCATCGGAGTTTTAACAGTAATGCAAAAATTCACTTACAGAGTGCATCAAAAATGATTTAGAGCTTGTTTTATGGAAAAGTGATTATTTCTGTATTTCAATCATGATTTGGAGCTTGTTTTTGGAAAAGTGTTTATTTCT
>NC_036854.1:46345918-46418122 GCF_002910315.2 Salvelinus sp. IW2-2015 | reverse complement strand
TCCTCGACTAATCCCGTAACCGCAGCGTAGCGGTCCCCAATCACGGAGCCTGCACGCAGTCGGCATCCGGTTCCATCTCCAGCGGCGGTCGTTCTTAGTCCGGACCAATAGATCTCCCAACGTCGGCGTCCGGCAGTCCGAGCTCCTGCGGCATCGCGCAGTCAGGAGCCTCCAGCCAAGATCCACGGTCTCTTCCTTCCGCAAACGATTCACGTCCTATCACGGAAACGCGATGATCAGCGTGCGAGCGGCTACTCCCCCGACACTACCGAATCTCACGAGAAGATCCCACCCGACCCTCCCCTATAGAGTCAGGTTTTGCGGCCGGAGTCGCACCTTAGGGGTACGGAGGGTACTTTGTTCACGCCTCTACCTTAACGACCTTTTTATTCTCTTATTGGTTAAGTAGTTAGAGAAGTGTGTTGATTTGGGTAAGGGCATCTAGTTTTCGTTCTTGTTTGGTACAGTTTGGATCCCAATAAGCGCACTGTCTTATCGTCTTGTCCTCTGATTGGATTCAACTAGTAAGCCCCTTTATTCCAATATTTAGGAGTTGATTCTTGTGTCTGTTAGTGTTCTGCCTGACAAACTGTGCACTTCGTTTTTCAAATGTTATTTTTTGAGTGTTTTGAAATAAAGGAATCCAATGAACACTACCACCGCTGCGCGCCGAGTCCCACTCTTTTACATCAACCGATATACACCAGGTTACATAATTACCATGTATGTTCTGGAAGAAAAAGAGGGAGCTTTTGCAAATTCACACAAGCGAAGGACTACAGTCATCCCAACCTCTTTGTGCAACACTATGTAGGGCCGCTGTCCTGTCCACAGGCTCGAACACCGATGTTCTGTACAAACTCAATAACGTGGTGGAGGGCTTTTGCTGCAGCAGCGACGACGGACTGTGCATAACAACGTAGTATGGTTATCAAATGATTAAAGGAGAAAATACATATATGTGATTATATTGAAGGCACACCTCAAGACACCTCGTCAGAAGCATTAACGACCATACGTTCGTCGCAAATGGGCTTCCAAATGAAATACCCAACATACTTCCAAAGAGACAGCTGTGAGCCGCCTCTCCCCCCGCCCCTACCCCCCACCGCCCCGGCTCCCCCACGCCCCCCACCCCCCGCCCCCCAAAAATGGCCTATAAGGACACATTCATAAGTCACATTATCGGCATAATTCGTACACACAAATCTCTTACCTCAGTGCCCACTCAGAAAATTGTAGGCAGAACTGAAAAAGCTGTGTGTAGCGAGGAAGAGCAACAAACCGCACTCAGTACACCAGCTCGTTGCAGAAGATGGAGCAAAATTCACCCAACTTTATTGTGAAAAGCTGTGTGAAAGCTACCTCAAGTTTGACCCTAATTAAACAATTTAAAGATATGCACCACAATACTAATTTAGGATGTAAACTTCTGACCCACTGGGATGTGCATAAAAAATATAAAACTGAAATAAATCATTCATCTCTACTATCTATTCTACATTTCACATTCTTAAAATAAATTGATCCTAAACTGACCATTAGATAACAGGCCCAATATTTATACTAGGATTAAAGTCAGGAATTGTGAAAAATTTTAAATGTATTGGCTAAGTGTATGTTAGAATGGCTAAGGGATATTGTAAACTTCACTTTATGTGTATGGAGTGAGTGAGGGAGAGTGCTAAGTGAGATGCTAGTAACATTCCTGAACTAAGTGGTTTCATCATTCTAGATTGCAGCCGGTAGCATGAAGAAGAATGGCTGCGATGTGTGTAGACCCAAGAAGGACAGGAAGACACACATCCATCAAGACCAAGAAATACATTTGCAACACACACATAGTACCACTCTGTCCTTCGTGGTGTGTAGACCGAACTTAATTTGTGTTCAATGGGGCTCATTTATCATTTCCATAAAATACTGTATGMAAAATATGCCCTTCCAATTTGTTCAGTTCAAATCAATAAATATCAATAGTGATGAAAACRTTGTTTCATTCATATTTGTTCAAGATGAACATGATTTATTCCACCCATGTCTTGATTATAATTGTTTTATAAAAATAAAAAGTATAGAACTTTTATTGATAAATGTGATTTAGCAGAGGTAAATGGCTAATATTAACCATGTATGTTGTCTATATTGCTTGTAATTGATATAAGTCAACATCTAAGTATAAAGTATTTTTAAGTAACTGAATATGGCTGTATTGTTTTAAAAACCCAATAATGTTGTGGGTGAATAACAAAAACATGAACACCACACAAGGGTTAATGGTCAGTCACACAACGAGGGGAAAATTGCAGTGTTCTGCTGGCTTCACACCCGCGACCATTTCATTCTGTCATGTATTCCCATCTCTAGACTGAACTGGAGTAATCATCAGCCTATTGAAGACGTTTATGTGACAATCGAGAATGGAAAATTTTACCTTTGAGCTTAATCACCTTTAAAACCTACCATAAGCAATTGTTACTTATGTTTGCATTTCAAGGAGTTTTACAGTTTGTTTTAATTTTATCTATACTGCTCCTTTAAGTGCAGTTTAGACTACAGAGCCATCTCCTGTGGTGTTGTTGCCACGGTAGCGGTAGGTACAGTAATTGAAAGATAACTAAAGGAACTCCCAGAACTCCCTGTCAGGTMTATGCAAGGTCCAGAACCACCCCTCTACATCCCCTGCTTTAAATTCATCTCAAGGATTTGATTTCTTCAAATGCCAACGCTCTTGGAAATGAACTATTTGTCCAGGGCCTGAATTATGTGGAAAGCCCCTCCCATGAATCTCCTTCAGCACCTCTGTGGCCTTCAACGCGGTAATGTCCATGTCTCTTCACTTTCCTCTAATCAATAATGAGATGACGCCRTTGGAAACGTGGGATGGATGGCTGAAATTGGATATTATATTTGTTGAAAAATAAAAGCAAAGACAGCCGAGAGAGAGAGAGCAAAAATTAACCCAGCCATTATCACCTTGGCTGCTGTAGGTTCATTCACCTCAGTCGATCTCTCGGTTTCCTCCTGCATGCATTGTAGCCTGCCACAGCCTCACCACTGAGTGTCACATCACTGTCTGTCTCAGTAGCCTACTCTCTGTAAGGCAACGTAAGTTATTATGAGAAGTTAGTAGTGTATTTTTGCTGAGGTAGGCTCCATTTAATGATTTAATGTTAGCTTCTTACTTCATCCTTCAAGCTGGCTAAGTAATACTAGCCAGAGGCCTTCACTATTACTGCAATAGTAGYCTCTGTCGGCAGCTAGCCACCTGACTGACTGACATATAAGCAACTATTTACCAGTTGTGCACTTATTCTCAGAAAGTTGTTTTTTGRTTGTTTGGGGGATGTCTGTAGACACGGTAGGGGGTGCGGGACGGTTTTAAAATTGCCTTTTGTCCAGCATCTCGCAAACACACTGTCAGCAGAGCCAACWGCGAGCTGGGGTATCCCGTCTCAGGCCCTCAGCCTGTGCCGCAACAGGGTGGAGTTAGCAGTTTGAGAGAGTGGTGAATGTGCTACTATAAAGGCAAATCTCAGGCGAACATAACGAACACACTACTGTTCATGATTCCACTCTTTCGCAAAGAGGCAGGCGAGAATAGAACTCAGTCAGATCAAGAATATAAACGTTCTGAGCCTTGATCAATGCTGGGAGAAATATTAAGATGTTGACTCATAATTTTTTTTTTTTATTGTGTACAAAATATATATTTGTATTATTATTATTTTCAAATTAGGTCCGGACCTTTGTCACCTCATGTAGTTGCGGCCATTCTCCTCCTGACTCCATCTAATTACATTAAAACCACTACCGCTCATTCCCTTCCTCCTTAATCAATATACCAATCACAGCCTCACCTCGACCACTCCACCTGGCCTGGCTGCTCTACACCAACACCGTGCTTTCATCCCAAATGGCACCCTAGTACCTATTTAGTGAATTGATTGGGCTCTGGTCAAAAGTAGTGCACTAAATAGGTACTAGGGTACCATTTGGGAGGCAACGCATCTCTAGCCCCAGACCTGTCTGCGGCTCCACACCATCACATCAACAATAACAAAAATAATGAAGTTTGAAGGAGGTTGCATAGAAGTGGGTCAGCTAAAGCCAGCGCCTCCCTCTTACTTTCTAAGCGGGAGCCCAGGGTTGAGCCAACTTAATGATGTACTGTAGCCATACACCAGGCACCAGGTGTCAGCCACATACGCAGGCAGGCAGGCAGGCAGGCAGGCAGGCAGGCAGGCAGGCAGGCAGGCAGGCAGGCAGGCAGGCAGGCAGGCAGGCAAGAGGAACTGCATCCTTCAGGCCCCACTGCTAATAGAGGAGAGGAGCCTCTCTCGCCATCTCTCTTTTTCTCTCTCTCCGGCTCCCTCTCTCTCTCTCCGTCGCCTCCCCACCCCAGCCTGACCTTCTCTGTCTATTCTCTCCCCACAATCAATTAATCTTCCTCTGCGCAATCTGCAAACAGGACTCTGTTAAATCAACCAATAGGTGTCAAGGATTTCTTCATTCACCTCATATACGCCCCTTCCCCCACACCTCTCTCTCTCTCTCGCTCGCTCTCGCTCTCTCAAAGGACAAAGGGGTGTTTTATTTACAGTATATGCCCATATGTATATACTAATCCTTCAATATTATGACAGTTGAACTAGATACACAAATATGAATCGACAGTTAATATTTCCGGAGGTAGAAACAGATATTTCCCACTTCGAGAGGACTCCTATATGTTAAGTTAATCAAGATAATCAAGCTAAAATCCCCACCACTTACTATTTAAGCCAATCCCATCTTTTTCTCACAGAGCAAAAGTCAACCTGATCTATCAAGTCCTGCATAATGAAGTCTGCAGAGTGTCGAAGTGGAGCAGTTTTATGCCTGAACAGCCTGGATTGGGTGGATAATTGGCTGATTGATCAAAAGATTGACCCTACCAGAGAATTACTCTCGATAGAGGTCAATAAGCCACCTTTGGCATGACTGCCCTTTGGTACGTCCCAATTGGCACCCTATTCCCTATATAGTGCAATACTTTTTTGACCACAGACCTAAGGGTCATGGTCAAAAGTAGCTTACTAAAATAGGAATAGGGTAGGAATAGGGCATTCTATGTTTTGTGTTTCTATGATTTTCTATTTCTATGTTTTGGCCGGGTATGGTTCTCAATCAGGGACAGCTGTCTATCGTTGTCTCTGATTGGGAACCATACTTAGGTAGCCTTTTTCCCCACCTGTCTTTGTGGGAAGCTGACTTTGTTTAGGGTACATAGCCTTTGAGCTTCACGGTTTGTTTGTAGTGTTTAATAAACAAGACGCCGAACAAAACAATAAAGGAACATGTACGCTCAACACGCTGCACCTTGGTCCTCTTTTTCTAACAGCCGTGACAGAACTTCACACCACCAAAGGACCAAGCAGCGTGGTAGAGAGGACTCCTGGACATGGGAAGAGATCCTGGATCGTAAGGGACCCTGGAGGCAGGCTGGGGAGTATCGCCGTCCAAGGGAGGAACTGGAGGCAGCTAAGGCGGAGCGGCAGCGTTATGAGGGAACAAGGCTGGCAAGGAAGTCCGAGAGGCAGCCCCCCAAAACATTTTGGGGGGGGCACACGGGGAGTGTGGCTGAGTCAGGTTGGAGACCTGAGCCAACTCCCCGTGCTTACCGTGGCGAGCCTGTGACTGGTCAGGCCCCGTGCTATGGGGTGATGCGCACTGTGTCTCGGTTGAGCATTCACAGGCCGGTGTGCTCGGTGCCAGCGTTCCGCATTTGCCGGGTGGAAGTGGGCATCCAGCCAGAACGGGTTGTGCCAGCTCTGCGCTCGAGACCGCCAGTGCGCCTTCACGGCCCAGTGTATCCAGTGCCTCGAGGCCAAGGAAGAAGCCTCCTGTATGTCTCCCCAGCCTGGTGAGTCCTGTGCCTGCTCCCAGAGCCAGGCCTCATGTGTGTCTCTCCACTCCAGAGACGGTCTCCAGCCCGGAGCCTCCAGAGATGGTCTCCAGCCCGGAGCCTCCAGAGACGGCCTTCAGTCCGGAGTCGCCAGCAACGGCCCCCAGTCCGGAGCCTCCAGCGACGGCCTCCAGTCCCGGAGCCTCCAGCGACGTTCTCCAGTCTGGAGCCTCCAGCCCGGAGTCTTCAGCGAGGGTCCACAGTCCGGGGCCCGCAACAAGGGTCCACAGTCCGGGGCCCGCAACGAGGGTCCCCAGTCCGGGGTCGGCGGCGAGGGTCCCCGCACCAGTAGTGCCACCAAAGTGGGGTGAGCCAGAGGTGGAGCGGGGTCTGCGTCCAGCACCTGAGCCGCCACCGCGAATAGATGCCCACCCAGACCCTCCCCTATAGGTTTAGGTTTTGCGGCCGGAGTCCGCACCTTTGGTGGGGGGGTACTGTCACGCCCTGACCTTAGAGATCCTTTTTATGTCTCTATTTTGGTTTGGTAAGGGCGTGAGTTTGTGGTGGGCATTCTATGTTTTGTGTTTCTATGATTTTCTATGTTTTGGCCGGGTATGGTTCTCAATCAGGGACAGCTGTCTATCGTTGTCTCTGATTGGGAACCATACTTAGGTAGCCTTTTTTCCCACCTGTCTTTGTGGGAAGTTGACTTTGTTTAGGGCACATAGCCTTTGAGCTTCACGGTTTGTTTGTAGTGTTTATTGTTTTGTTCGGCGATTTGATTAATAAAGGAACACGCTGCACCTTGGTCCTCTTTTTCCAACAGCCGTGACAGTCACTCAAAAATCTGTTTCAATATCTCATCCAGCATGACGGGGCGATGCAGAATCGAGCCCCATTCCATCCACATCCTTCTATCAGCAATCACCAGCTGGGTGTCTCAGATCACTTGGGCGTAACTCAATGTTAGATAGGGTAATATACAGTATATTGAGATTAGGAATGAGTATCATAGTGATATTATTCCCTGTAGTTTTTTTTGCTAGTTCAACAGCTCCTTAGAATTGTAGAGAATATCATGTTTGTGGTATTTCTTGATCCATTTGGCTTCCGTTTGACAAAAATAATCTGATTTAATGGTTATCAATCGAACACGCTTAAAAATAAAGATGTAAATTCTTTAGAGCGATGCAAAAATCCTGGCCCTCCAGGACCAGAATTGAATGGTCCTCCAAGACCAGAATTGAATGGCCCTGCTGTAGGGTTTTAAGCCTTATTTGCATATTTCCCAGGGTGCCTTTTGAGTGAATTTTAGAGTTACCAGTACCACCCATGACTATGTTTGCTAGTCATAGAGACATGTTTGTTGCATTCAAAACGTTTCAGTTCTTCTGGCCTTCAGTGTCATAAAGATGTAATTTAGGCATAAAAAAATTATAATAATACAGATTTTATAAATCCTTTTATTGGGGTCCCGAAAGTGTCTTGAGACTTGTCTGAAGTCGGTACAAATGAATTGCCAACTTCCATCTGTAGCGTCTGATTTGTTTGGGCTATATATTCCCCTCTGTGGAGAGGTGAGACTCTCACGAACACGTACATATCAGTGGTTTTTCTCTAGGACCCCCTTAAGCCTTAAAAGATTAGTCTGAAGTTCCCCCGGTACCAGTTTAAAAAATGAATGGATGTACAGTGGCAAGAAAAAGAACGTGAACCCTTTGGAATTACCTGGATTTCTGCATAAATTGGTCATAACATTTGATCTGATCTTCGTCTAAGTCACAACAATAGACAAACACAATGTGCTTAAACTAATAACACACAAATTATTGTATTTCTTGTCTATATTGAATACATAATTTAAACATTCACAGTGTAGGTTAGGAAAAGTATGCGAACCCCTAGGCTAATGACTTCTCCAAAAGCTAATTGGAGTCAGGAGTCAGCTAACCTTGAGTCCAGTCAATGAGACGATATTGGAGATGGTTAGAGCTGCCCTGCCCTATAAAAAAACACTCACACATATAGAGTTTGCTACTCACAAGAAGCATTGCCTGATGTGAACCATGCCTTGAAGAAAAGAGATCTCAAAAGACCTAACATTAACCTTTCTAGCCCAGGGGTTCTGCTAGCGGAACACCCACAACGTTCCGCTGAAAAGGCAGCGCGCGAAATTCAAAAATATTTTTTTGAAATATTTAACTTTCACACATTAACAAGTCCAATACAGCAAATGAAAGATAAACATCTTGTTAATCTACCCATCGTGTCCAATTTAAAAAAAAAAATGTACAGCGAAAACACAACATATATTTATGTTAGATCACCACCAAATCCAAAAAACACACAGCCATTTTTTCCCAGCCAAAGATAGTCACACAAAAGCAGAAATAGAGATAAAATGAATCACTAACCGTTGATAATCTTCATCAGATGACACTCATAGGACATCATGTTACACAATACATTTATGTTTTGTTCGATAATGTGCATATTTATATCCACAAATATCGGTTTACATTGGCGCCATGTTCAGAAATGCCTCCAAAATATCCGGAGTAATTACAGAGAGTCACGTCAAATAACAAAAATACTCATCATAAACTTTGATGAAAGATACATGTTTTACATATAATTAAAGATACACTGGTTCTTAATGCAACCGCTGTGTCAGATTAAACTTTAGGAAAAAGCATACCATGCAAATACACAACATTTCTCCGCCATGTTGGAGTCAACAGAAATACGAAATTACATCATAAATATTCCCTTACCTTTGATGATCTTTCATCAGAATGCAGTGCCAGGAATCCTAGTCCCACAATAAAATCGTTGTTTTGTTCGATAATGTCCATTACTAGTGTCCAATTAGCTACTTTTGCTAGCACTTTTAGTTCACATGTCCAAACGCTGGCGCCGGTCCAGGCGAACTCGGACGAAAACTTCAAAAAGTTATATTCCAGGTCGAATAAACTGGTCAAATTAAGTAGAGAATCAATCTTCAGGATGTTGGTATCATATATATCCAATAACGTTCCAAACGGAGCATTTCTTCATGTCTGTATAAGTAATGGAAGACATGGCCACATCATGACTAGCGCGCATGACCAGGAACTAGCATTCTGCCAGACCACTGACTCAAATAGCTGCCATCCGGCCCCACATCACACTAGAGGCTTCATTCCACGTTCTACGGACTGTTGACATCTAGTGGAAGGCGTAGGAAGTGCAAACAGATCCATATATTACAGGGAATTGAATAGGCGATGACTTTCACATCGACCCTTCTCAGAATTCTCACTTCCTGTTTGGAAGTTTGCCTGCCATATGAGTTCTGTTATACTCACAGACATAATTCAAACAGTTTTAGAAACTTCAGTGTTTTCTTTCCAATAGTAATAATAATATGCATATATTAGCATCTGGGACAGAGTAGGAGGCAGTTCACTATGGGCACGCGATTCATCCAAAGTGAAAATGCTGCCCCCTATCCCAAACAGGTTTTAAGAATTGTTGACTTGCATAAAGCAGGAAATGGTTACAAAAGTACTCTAAAAGTCTTGATGTTCATCAGTCCACGGTAAGACAATTTGTCTATAAATGGAGAAAGTTCAGCACTGTTGCTACTCTTCCTAGGAGTGGGCATCCTATAAAGATGACTACAAGAGCACAGTGCAGAATGCTCAATGAGGTTAAGAAGAATCCTAGAGTGTCAGCTAAAGACAGAAATCTCTACGACACGTGAACATCTCTGTTGACGAGTCTACGATACTTAAAACACCAAACAAGAATGGTGTTCATGGGAGGACACCACGGAAGAAGCCATTGCTGTCCAAAAAAACCCATTGCTGCACGTCTGAGGTTCGCAAAAGAGCACCTGGATTTTCCACAGCACTACTGGCAAAATATTCTGTGGACAGATGAAACTACAGTTGAGTTGTTTGGAAGGAATACACAACACTATGTGTGGAGAAAAAAAGACACAGAACACCAACATCAAAACCTCATCTCCACTGTAAAGGATGGTGGAGGAAGCATCATGGTTTGGGGCTGCTTTGCTGCCTCAGGGCCTTGACAGCTTGCTATCAGCGACAGAAAAATCAATTTCAAAGTTAATCAAGACATTTTGCAGGATAATCTAAGGCTATCTGTCTGCAAATTGAAGCTCAACAGAAGTTGGGTGATGCAACAGGACAATGACAAAAAACACAGAAGTAAATCAACAACAGAATGGCTTAAACAGAAGAAAATACGCCTTCTGGAGTGGCCCAGTACGAGTCCTGACCTCAACCCGATTGAGATGCTCTGGCATGACCTCAAAAGAGCAGTTCACACCAGACATCCCAAGAATATTGCTGAACTGATACAGTTTTGTAAAGAGGAATGGTCCAAAATTCCTTCTGACCGCTGTGCAGGTGTGATCCGCAGCTACAGAAAATGTTTGGTTGAGGTTATTGCCGCAAAAAGGATGGTCAACCAGTTATTAAATCTAAGGGTTCACATACTTTCCCCAACCTGCACTGTGAATGTTTACACAGTGTGTTCAATAAAGACATGAACACGTATAATTGTTTGTGTTATTAGTTTAAGAAGACTGTTTTTGTCTATTGTTGTGACTTCGATGAAGATCAGAGGAAATTTTATGATAAATCTATGCAGAAACCTGGTCCAAAGGGGTCACATACTTTTTCATGTCACTGTATATTTAAGCGATCCTCCAAACACCTGCTTTGAGGGCATTGTCACTTTTATACAATGGGTTACCAACATATTCAAATAATGATTGACATTTTCATTAAAAAATATATTTTGATGAATTCATTCATACTATTTCATCCTTCCACCGATATAGTCCCAACAAAAATCTAGGGTTGCTACATCCATAACAATGAGCTAATGAGGCGCGATTTTGCCTGGCATAGAAAATGGTCTCGCTCATCATGACACTGTTGTTCAGAGGAGATAGCCAACAACACAGCTAACACAATCATGTCAAACTGAAGCTGGGAAGACTGCAGCCTAGATGCACTTTGATTCGTTTGACCTTTTTTCAATTAATTTGTTTTGTATAAATATATTAAAATGATGTCTGCTGATTCATGGTTTTGGCTGGCTGAGAAACGCTGTCTGTGTGTCTCGTCCTGATTCCTGGCACGTTCATTACTATGGGACAGCTGGAGATCAAATTTGAATATTGAAAACATTTTGCAAATGTCGGAGAGACAGACACCAAGGTTTATACAACTCTGCCGTTGAAAACTAAATGTTTGACCAAAATGTGAGATAATGTATAGATGCTTTTTATAGTGGAGATAAAAATTATAAATTGAACCAATCAGCATTCAGGATTAGAACCACCGTTGTAAACTCGGCAAAAAAAGAAACGTTCCATTACTGTCAACTGCGTTTATTTTCAGCAAACTTAACATGTGTAAATATTTGTATGAACATAACAAGATTCAACAACTGAGACATAAACTGAACAAGTTCCACAGACATGTGACGAACAGAAATTGAGTAATGTGTCCCTGAACAAAGAGGGGGTTTGAGTTTGAGTTTATTTTTACAGCGACAGTGCACATTAATCAACGTTTCAGTAAAAGTGACGGTTTAAGCCAGCCGGCTAATTTTCAACCGCAGTCCCAGGGCAAGTTATTGAAAACAATTACAATACAAACAATCAATGAGCAGTGAGCACACGCAGAGCAACATAGGACAAGCAAGACATAGCATACAGACAGAGCAACATAGCACAAAAAGCAATTCATTTGTGCATGTACATGTTCCACAGGTGCATGTTCATAGTAGATTTGGATAGAAAACACACTGAAGTTTCTAAAACTGTTTGAATGATGTCTGTGAGTATAACAGAACTCATATGGCAGGCAAAAACCTGAGAAAAAAATCCAACCAGGAAGTGGAACATCTGAGGTTTGTAGTTTTTCAAGTCTTTGTCTGTCCAATATACAGTGGAAATTTTGTCATATTGCACTTCCTAAGGCTTCCACTAGATGTCAACAGTCTTTAGAACCTTGTTTGATGCTTCTACTATGAAGGAGGGGGGAATGGGAGCTGATTGAGTCAGGGATCTGGCATGAGCTGATGTGCTCACGTGAGAGTTAGCTGCGTTCCATCGCATTTCTACAGACAAAGGAATTCTCCGGTTTAAACATTATTGAAGATTTATGTTAAAAACATCCTAAAGATTGATTCTGTACTTCGATTGACATGTTTCTATGAACTGTAATATGAATTTTCATCTGAACTTTCGCCTGGACTTGCCCGCGAGTTTGGATTGTGTACTAAACGCGCGAACAAAAAGGAGGTATTTGGACATAAATTATGGGCTTTATCGAACAAATCAAACATTTATTGTGGAACTGGGATTCCTGGGAGTGCATTCTGATGAAAATCATCAAAGGTAAGTGAATATATATAATGCTATTTCTGACTTCTGTTGACTCCACAACATGGCGGATATCTGTATGGCTTGTTTTGTTGTCAGGGCACTGTACTCAGATTATTGCATGGTGTGCTTTTTCGGTAAAGCTTTTGTGAAATCTGACACAGCGGTTGCATTAAGGAGAAGTGGATCTAAAATTCCATGCATAACAATTGTATCTTTTACAATGCTTATTATGAGTATTTCTGTAAATTAATGTGGCTCTCTGCAAAATCACCGGATGTTTTGGAACTGCTGAACATAACGCGCCAAAGTAAACTCAGATTTTTGGTTATAAATATGAACTTTACCGWACAAAACATACATGTATTGTGTAACATGAAGTCCTATGAGTGTCATCTGATGAAGAGCATCAAATGTTAGTGATTTTATCTCTATTTCTGCTTTTTGTGATGGCTGTGTTTTTCTGTGACTAGGTACTGACCTAACATAATCGTTTGGTGTGCTTTCGTCGTAAAGCCTTTTTGAAATCGGACACTGTGGCTGGATTTACAACAAGTGTATCTTTAAAATGGTGTAACATACATGTATGTTTGAGGAATTTTAATTATGGGATTTCTGATGTTTTGAATTTGGCGCCCTGCAGTTTCACTGGCTGTTGACGAGGTGGGACGCTACCGTCCCACGTACCCTAGAGAGGTTAAAGGCTTCCGGGTTAGAGTCCCGCTCCTTGAAATTGGCAATTCTACCCTTTATCTCAGTGTGGATGTTGCCTGTAATCCATGGCTTCTGGTTGGGGTATGTACGTACAGTCATTGTGGGGACGAGGTCATCGATGCACTTATTGATGAAGCCAGTGACTGATGTGGTGTACTCCTCAATGCCATCGGAAGAATCCCGGAACCTATTCCAGTCTGTGCTAGAGAACAGTCCTGTAGTTTAGCATCTGCTTCATCTGACAACTTTTTTATCGTCCGAGTCACTGGTGCTTCCTGCTTTAGTTTCATGCTTGTAAGCAGGAATCAGGAGGATAGAGTTATGGTCAGATTTGCCAAATTGAGGGTGAGGAAGAGCTTTGTACTCATCTCTGTGTGTGGAAAAGGTTGTCTAGAGTTTTTTTCCCCCTCTGGTTGCACATTTAACATGCTGGTAGAAATGAGGTAAAACAGATTTTAGTTTCCCTGTATTGAATTCCACGGCCACTAGGAGCACCCGCTCTGAACTAGAGTTTTCCTGTTTACTTATGGCCCTATACATCCCATTGAGTGAGGTCTTAGTGCCAGGATCGGTTTGTGGTGGTAAATAGACATCTACAAAGAATATAGATGAAAACTATCTTGGTAAATAGTGTGGTCTACAGGTTATCATGAGATACTCTACCTCAAGCGAGACTTCCTTAGATTTCATGCACCAGCTGTTGTTTACAAATATACATAGACCGCCTCCCCTTGTCTTACCAGAGGCGGCTGGTAAAACCTGCCAGTTGTATGTTACTCATGTCGTCGTTCAGCCACGACTCTGTGAAACATAAGATACTACAGTATATCCGCAGGATATACGTTCTCGTAGTTCGTCTATTTTATTATCCAATGATTGTATGTTGGCTAATAGGACCGATGGTAGAGGCAGATTACCCACTCACCGTCGGATCCTTACAAGGCACCCAGACCTACGTCCCCAAAATATCTGTCCCTTTCTCCTGCGAATGACGGGGATGAGGGCCTTGTCGGGTGTCTGGAGTAAATCCGACTCGTTAAATAATTAATCTTCTTCCAGTACGGGGTGAGTAATCGCTTTCCTGATATCTAGAAGCTATTTTCGGTTATAAGAGACGGTGGCAGAAACATTATATACAAAATAAGTTACAGATAACGTGAAAAGAAAAACACAATAGCACAATTGGTTAGGGGACCATAAAACGGCAGCCATCTCCTCCGGCGCCATTATCATAAAGCTGGTTGAGAGAATGCCAAGAATGTGCCAAGAGTGTGCAAAGCTGTCATTAAGGCAAAGGGTGGCTACTTTGAATAATCTAAAATATAGTTTGATGTGTTTAACACTTTTTGGTTACTACATTATTCCATATGTGCTATTTAATAGTTTTGATTGATTTACTATTATTCTACAATGTAGAAAATAAAAAAAATCTCGAGAAACTTTTGACTGGTACTGTATATAGTTTCCAGATCTTTCTTATATCTCTCAGATATAGGACAGACACTTCAGAATAAACTTTATTTGGATTGTTTTGGGGGTACTATCTGTTGTTCCATGTAGTAAATATGTTATCCAATGTTAATACGGGCTAATGGTGGTACGGCCAAATTAAATGTTTCATCCCAATACTTCAAGTGGTCTTAAAATTAAAATAGCTAAATTATCCTTGGTTGTCACACCCTGATCTGTTTCACCTGTCTTTGTGATTGTCTCCACCCACCTCCAGGTGTCGCCCATCTTCCCCAGTATTACCTGTGTATTTATACCTGTGTTCTCTGTTGGTCTGTTGCCAGTTTGTCTTGTTCGTTCGAGTCAACCAGCATTTTGTGTCTCACCTCCTGCTTTTTCTAGTCTCTCTTTTATTGCTCTCCTGGTTTTGACCCTTGCCTGTCCTGACTCTGAGGCCGCCTGCCTGACCACTCTGCCTGTCCCTGAGCCTGCCTGCCGACCTGTACCGCTGCCCCCCTCTGGATCACCGATCTCTGCCTTACCCTTAGCCTGCCTGCCATCCGGTACCGTTGCCCGAACTCTGGTTTTTTGACCCCTGTCTGTCTTGACCTGTCTAGTGCCTGCCCCTGTTGGAACGTTAAACTATTGTTTATTCGAAGTGGTCTGCATCGGTCTTCCCTTAATACCTGATATTGGTATGACCTTCTTAAAACAATTCATATTTTAGCATAGTAGAACACCCCTCCTTTTTTTTCAGTGTACTGTAATGTGAAATGCATGAAATGTAAAGATGTGATAGTACCTTTCATAGTACACAAACGTACTTTCCAGGCATTCACAACCCACACCTTGTGTACTCTGTGTTGTGTAATTGCATACAATATTAGAAAATAATCTGCTATCTAGAACCTAAAATAATAATTATACTGTTCCCATAAGAGAACACTTTGAAGAACCCTTTTTGGTTCCAGGTAGAACCCTTTTTGTTCCAGTTAAAACCCTTTAGGTGTCCATGTAGAACCCTTTGTGGAAAGGGTTCAACCTGGAACCAAAAAAACGTTCTACCTCGAACCAAAAAAGGGTTCTCCTATGGGGTCAGCCGAAGAACCTTTTGGAAGAGTTTCGGGAGTCTACCTGGTGGGTTAGCAAAGGGCAATTAGCACACCGATTAAGCCCCAGTGCCAACTATGTCTCTCCAATGGAGCGCAATTTGCAGGTAATCATTGTAGTACTGTGAGTGAGTCAGCCCTTAATAATTTCATATTTTTTTCACTACTTAGAATGTTCTGCTCTCTGAGCATGCCTTCCTTACAAGAACTCGCAATCAAAAGAACAACCCGGTCCAGAAACCTTTTCTATGAATACAACAATGCCAAAAATCACAAAAAGCAATGGTAAATAATCTGTCTCAACTAGCTGAAAAGTAGGCATCCATATCGAAAACATCCATGACGTCTGCTCTTGACAAATATTACATTTCCTCAATGTATACTATGCCTAAGACTCCATAGAGATTGCATACAGGAAAATGCCATGGTGATTCAGCAGGTGAGGATTGCCTTTGTTCTTTTAATGAGTATTTCACAGCAGCTAAGTAATGAATCCCCTTCTCTCCCTGTGCCATCCTTTCTTCACTCTTATATATCACTGAGCTGTGGTGTGGGCAGAATGTGATGGACACTGTGGCAAAAGCTCTAAAAAATGAAGCGTAAGGCTGCACCCAAAATGGCACCCTGTTCCCTATTTAATAATGTTTACGTATCTTGCATTACTCATCTCATATGTATATACTATTCTACTGTATCTTAGTCCATTCCGCTCTGACATCACTCGTCCATACGTATATAATCTTAATTCATTCCTACTTAGATTTGTGTATATGTTGTGTAATTTCTTAGACATTACCTGTTAGATATTACTGCACTGTCGGAGCTAGAAGCACATGCATTTCACTACACCTGCAATAACATCTGCTAATCACGTGTATGTGACCAATAAAATTAGATTTTGATAATATGCCCCCTCTAAAAGTCCGACTGTGACCCCCTCTTACCCTATGAGGTCCGGAGCCTGCTGGATTTCCAGTCTACCTGATAATTAATTGCAACTACTTGGTGTCCCAGGTCTAAATCAGTCCCTGATTAGAGGGCAATGATGAAAAAATGCAGTGGAACTGGCTTCGAGGTCCTGGGTTTGAGGACTTAAGAGCACATAAAGTAACAGTCAAAAGTTTGGACACCAACTCATTCAAGGGTTATTCTTTATTTTTACTATTTTCTACTTTGTAGAATAATAGTGAAGACATCAAAACAATGAAATAACCCATATGAATTTTGTAGTAACCAAAAAAGTGTTAAACAAATCCAAATATATTTTAGATTCTTCAAAGTAGCCACCCTTTGCCTTGATGACAGCTTTGCAGACTCTTGGCATTCTCTCATGTAGTAACCAAAAAAGTGTTAATAGTGCACTACTTTTGACCAGAGCCCTATGGCCGCTGGTAAAAAAGAGTGTACTATATAGAGTGCCATTTATGATGCATTCCATGGTCCTTTTCTGAGCAGAGACGATGAGATGGCGGGATAGTTGTATCAGATCACCACATGGCAACTATACTGTCACCGCCGTATTGCCATCTCTCTGGCCATCCTCGATAAGATGACAGTCTCCCACAGGCATCATTAGGACACAGTACACATTGCCTTGCCTTCCACCCAATAAGCTTCACCACCTAATTTCCAGCTCTATCTCAGATCGCTTGCCAACCAAATCTTCAATTACTCCCTCTATTCACCAAGCCCGCTACTGGAGCCATATCTCTTTTATCCATGTCCTCTCTATCACATTCACATTTAAAACCTCTTATGCTTTGAATGATATGATCATGTAACGCTCATATATTAAATAAATAATAGTGTAAGAAGGAAGTTACAACATGGTGTCAGACTAGTCCTTAGTATAGAGAGAGAGGCTTTACACTGCTCATGGCAATAATTGGTACCCCACTGCAGAGCTACATGACAGGTTGTATAGGGGGGGCTCAGATACCTCCTCAAGAAGACATACTGTCTATGAGTAGAGATCTCAACATCTGTCTAGCATCATGCTGGTTGTGAACACTTTTATTTTTGTTTCCCAAATCTACCATTATGTTTGTGTATGTCTGTGTTATTGATGAATCATTTGTTTCTGAATATATATCAATAGTTTTGTTGGAAACCTTGCTTTTTTAAAATTACTTTATTAATTAGTACCCTGCTTACTGTATAATATTTCATATGAGTTGGGCCATGAGTTTTTCCCAACCATGTGACTTGACCAAAGAATTCTCGAAAACCTATTTGTAATGTCGTTGTCATTGTCAGTGGAACCCTTGAGACTAACTGTTACTCCTCAGTGTGGTTTACACTTCAGATTTCTCCACCTGAAAATCATACAAGCCTTTGGATGCTGTAAAAGGTGCCAAAGTGACCCACTGTTTATCCCCTCTTTAAGAAGATGTATGCAGTGGGGGGATAAAGATGCGTTATCACTGGTGTGAACAGGATAAATGACAACAGTAATCCTCAATAAAGAATAATGCTGTATTGTGAGGGGAATTCTGGAAATGAGGGTACAGTCCTTATTAAGTATTCAGACCCTTTACTCAGTAATTTGTTGAAGCACCTTTTGCAGCAGCTAAGTAATGAATCCCCTTCTCTCCCTGTGCCATCCTTTCTTCACTCTTATATATCACTGANCTGTGGTGTGGGCAGAATGTGATGGACACTGTGGCAAAAGCTCTAAAAAATGAAGCGTAAGGCTGCGCCCAAAATGGCACCCTGTTCCCTATTTAATAATGTTTACGTATCTTGCATTACTCATCTCATATGTATAAACTATTCTACTGTATCTTAGTCCATTCTGCTCTGACATTGCTCGTCCATACGTATATAATCTTAATTCATTCCTACTTAGATTTGTGTATATGTTGTGTAATTTCTTAGATATTACCTGTTAGATATTACTGCACTGTCGGAGCTAGAAGCACAAGCATTTCACTACACCCGCAATAACATCTGCTAATCACGTGTATGTGACCAATAAAATTTGATTTTGATAATATGCCCCCTCTAAAAGTCCGACTGTCATCCACCAACGCCACGTTGCACCACAGACGGTCCAGGAGATGGCGGATGCTTTAGTCCAGGTCTGGGAGGAGATCCCTCAGGAGACCATCCGCCACCTCATCAGGAGCATGCCCAGGCGTTTGTAGGAGGAGTCATACAGGCACGTGGAGGCCACCACACTACTGAGCCTCATTTTGACTTGTTTTAAGGACATTACATCAAAGTTGGATCAGCCTGTAGTGTGGTTTTCCACTTTAATTTTGAGTGTGACTCCAAATCCAGACTCCATGGGTTGATAAAATTGATTTCCATTGATAATTTTTGTGTGATTTTGTTGTCAGCACATTCAACTATGTAAAGAAAAAAGTATTTAATAAGAATATTTCTTCATTCAGATCTAGGATGTGTTATTTTAGTGTTCCCTTTACTTTTTGAGCAGTGTACATAATGGCCTTTCTCTTGCATTTGAAAGATGATGGTACAAAAAAAATATATATTTTACCAGATCTAATGTGTATATTCTCCTATTCCTTTTACATTTCCACAAACTTCAAAGTTTCCTTTCAAATGGTACCAAGAATATGCATATCCTTGCTTCAGGGCCTGACTACAGGCATTAGTTGGGTATGTCATTTTAGGTGAAAATTGTAAAAAAGGGGCTATCCCTAAGAATTGAGGGGGGTTTATACATTTGCAAATAATTCATAAACAGTTTTTGATTTGTCATTATGTGGTATTGTTTGTAGATTGATGAGGGGAAAACTATTTTATACATTTTAGAATAAGGCTCTAATGTAACAAAATGGGGAAAAAGTCAACGGGTCTGACTACTTTCCAAGTGCACTGTATATTGCATTACTTTTGACCATAGCCCTATTGGCCGTAGTCAAGAGTAATACACCATATAGGAAGTAGAGTGCCATTTTGGACACAGTCTCTCTGTTCAAAGAGCGTAAATAAGCATCCAACATCTAACAGACAGGTGATTACTTCTTCTGGGACTGATTAATGTGAAAAAAAAAATCATTAACCTTTTCTCAATATAGGGGGTGCTTTTTCCACTTTGGAAAATATCGTCTCCAAATTAAACTGCCTCATACTCAATTCTTGCTCGTACAATATGCATATTATTATTACTATTGGATAGAAAAACAATCTCTAGTTTCTAAAACCGTTTTGAATTATGTCTGTGGGTGAACCAGAACTCTTTCTGCAGCGAAATTCATGACAGGAACTCGAAGGTCTGAAAATGAGGCTCTGTTCTCAGATCAGTTTAAAGCTCTGTAGTATCCTATGGGTCGACATTAACTGCACCCGCCTTCCCCTGGATGTCAGTAACCAATGAGAAGTGGAATGGAGTTTCTACGTTCTCAGTTCTCAGACCTTATAAAAAGGCCAGAAAACGAAGGGAGCTCTCTTCGACATTCGTCATTACGCAAAGCAAACCTCAGGATGGCATTTTGAAACGCTCAGTTATCGGCCTTAGATATATCCGTCTGTAATTAATTCGATATAGGTGTTAGAAACATCATAACGAAGTTATTTTAAACCGAGTTATATCAGTTTATGCGAGTATATTGCTATTTTCGGAATTTCCTTAGTATTGCGTTTTGAAGATTTGGGCATGTTGTGGCCACATAGCTATTGTTAGCTGCTAATTCCGACGTTGAAGACGACGTTTTACAACCAAACAACGATTCTTTTGGACAAAGGACAACTTGCCCAAAGATTCTGATGGAAGCTCGTCCAAAAGTAAGAGGCTATTTATGATGTTATTCCGTATTTATGTGGAAAAATGTAAACGCATTTGTCCGCCATTATTGCGGCACTAGTCTGGCTGTAATGCACACTGATGTCTAGTAACGTTAATTTTAAAAATCTAACTCAGCGGTTGCATTAATAACTAATGCATCTTTCATTTGCTGTCCAACCTGTATTTTTTAGTCAAGTTTACGATTATTTATTGATTAGATTAGGTGCCTTTCCAAGATGGCGCCGGCCAGAATGCATGACCTGTTGCCACTGATCACATTGTGTAACCACGATTTGTGCTGCTAAATATGCACATTTTCGAACAAAACCTATATGCATTGTGTAATATGATGTTACGGACTGTCATCTGATGAAGTATATCAAGGTTAGTCAAAAATTATATATCTTTTGCTGTATTGTTACGATCGCTAACCTGTGCTGCTGGTAAATTGCTTTGTGTTCTGGCTATTGTGCTAAGCTAATATAATGCTATATTGTGTTTTCGCTGTAAAACACTTAAAAAATCTGACATATTGGCTGGATTCACAAGATGTTGGGCTTTCATTTGCTGTACGCTGTGTATTTTTCAGAAATGTTTTAAGATGAGTAATTAGATATTTGACGTTGGTCTCTGTAATTATTCTGGCAGCTTCGGCACTATTTCAGATTGCAGCTGCAATGTAGAACTGTGATTTATACCTGAAATATGCACATTTTTCTAAAAAAACATGTGCTATACAATAAATATGTTATCAGACTGTCATCTTATGAAGTTGTTTCTTGGTTAGCTTATATATATCTTTATTTGGTCGAAAATGTTGATAGCTACCCATGCAGGAAAAAAATGGTGGGAAAAAAGTTGTGTCTTTTGCTATCGTGGTTAGCTAATAGATTTACATATTGTGTCTTCCCTGTAAAACATTTTAAAAATCAGAAATGATGGCTGGATTCACAAGAGTGTGTATCTTTCAATCTGGTGTCTTGGACTTGTGATTTAATGATATTTAGATGCTAGTATTTACTTGTGACGCTATGCTAGGCTATGCTAGTCAGCTTTTTTTACTGTGGGGGGTGCTCCCGGATCCGGGATGCGTAGCAAGTAGAAGTTAAACACTTCTTGGTAATAATGGTTTGTCCCATGGCCAGTCTTCTTCGGTTTATAGAATGTATGTGAATCCGTCCCAAATGGCACCCTATTTCCTATATAGTGCACTACATTTGACAAAAGCCATATGGTCCCTGGTCAAATGTAGTGCATCATAAAGAATAGGGTGTCATATGGGACTAAGACCACGCCACAGTCTTAATCAAGGTCAACTGCAGACTGTCATGCAGCAGGGTTGAAGGAAATACACTTTTTTTTCCTGTTTTCGCTGTCTTCTTTCTCTCTCTTGTTATGCTATCCTTACATGCCTACCTTAGTAACTGTCTGGTATTATCGTCGCCGTTGAGAAGGGCAAGGTTCTTGTACTACTTTTCAGAACACTTTCAATAACAGGTAGAGTCTCGGGCAGAGTCTTTGCTGTCCTTGAGTCATTTCTAAGTCCATGTGTGTTGTGTATAGCATGACAATAAACAACATCTTCACAACTTTTTGTCACATTTATTGACCATTTGTCTGACACAATATTGTTTGTACACATGTTTTTTTTGCACAAAATATTATGTCCCACAAATGGTCATATGATGGATCTTACATGTGAAGGAATGTTTCTCTGACACACACAAGCCTTTGGTTATAAAGTATAAACTCAGGAGAGGAGACATAGTCCAAGAGACCCCCAGACCACCAGACAACGAGAATAAAACTCAAGGCCTCATTTCGAGAAGTAGTCTCCCCCACCCCACCTCACCCCTCCCCCCTCCAGCCACACCATTGTTGTGTGATTAAATTCCAAGGAGCAGCAGGGGAGCCAACATTCCCATTACCCAGGTCTGATGGCAGGAACAAAATAACTTCTTAATCATCAATAACCACCAGGAGGAAAAGTACTCAAGGCCAGCTTGCCAGCCTCTGAAATGTGTGGTGTGCTGCCAGCATCTTAGGAGGAGAATGTTGGTATGCTCTTATTTCACTAAAGCTACTCTCAACACACTCACTCATAGCAGGTGCTTGTCTCTCTTGATGCTTTAGTGCTATGCAATACAAAGGCAGGTTTTTATGAGAAGGCATGTGGAATATTGAATTAATGTCATTCCTGTAGATGCCCATTTTGAATGGTTGGCCACTTGTGACACTGTTTGTATTAGATGATCTTGCATTCAATGCACCATACATACATTAAGAACACCTTCTCTTTCCATGAAATCTACTGACCGGGTGAATCCAGGTGAAAGCTATGATCCGTTATTGAATTCACTAGTTAGTCCATGCCCCATCGAATTGAGGCTGTTCTGAGGGAAAAAAGGGATGTGCAACTCAATATTGGAAAGGTGTTCCTAATGTTTAGTCTACTCAGCGGAGAGTACTCAACATTCAAGGCTGTTTCAGGGTGCTCCACAGAGGATGATGGTTAAAAAATAAGTGACATTTCAGTGATTGATAATATTTAAGTTGCAGTATGTGCAAATACTTATTTGTTGTTATAGACATCATAACAGACAGAATAGTGTGTGATGTAACCATTGTCTATGCGTTTTACCTATTCATACCTATCCTCTTCCCTACCTGTGTGTCTGTGTGTGCACTTGTAATGAATATAGACAAGCTGTTCTGTAGTCTATGGTTGGCATAATGTCCAATGCTCCACTATGTTAGCTCCTATATTATATCCACACAACTCCCTTATTACCTGTACTCCCCATCCTAGTCTACAGGCATGAGACATTATGCCAAGTCTATAGGCATTGCCTGCATCCCTCTACTCACTGTCATTACATACATAATATTAAAGACACACAGTTGTATAATCATCCACTGACTTAGTGGCAGTGAAACCCCTTTTCCTCAAGGTATCATTTCTGGAGTATGAATTTCAGGTGCTCAGAGCACTGGGGACTTCAGGTACTGGGAGTCTCTCTCTCTGCGCAGGATGCCTGTGGCCCTGGAGGCCCTCGTTGGAACCTGTCTCCTGATGCTCTGTGCATTCACTATTCCTAATGACCAACATAGAACACTACAGGAAACGTAGCTGCCACTGGAGTACAGTATGGAGGAAAGGATTACATCACACTGGTTCCAAATGGCACCCATAGGGCTCTGGTCAGAAGTAGTACATTACATTGGGATAGGGTGCCATTTGGGACACAACCCAAAGACAGATGTCCTGACAAAGAGAAAGTGAAGAATTTACTACAGAGGACTACACTGATAACTACTACTTCAAATTCTAGAGTAAGTACAAGATAATGTTGTGGAAAATTGCAAGATTATGTTATAATGCTTGTATTGCATAATATGTTTATGTGATATACGTGTCTATTAGAACGTATTTCTTTGGACTCTAGTGTTGGCAGTTGCATTTCTTCCCTCAMCTAGGGCTCAGTCACTTGGGGCCCAGAGAGGGGAGAGGTCAGGCTTGTCTTTCACATATCCCTGGTGCTATGCAGAATATCAGAAAGGGAAGAGGACAGGATGGAACATTGTCTTCATATGTGAATGTATCTGTTAAACCATGTGAAGGGATGGCGTGATTAAGGGGGAACCAATTACTTGTCTCCACAATGTCTGTGCGCAAGTCACTCCCTCCTTTGGCATTGGGGGGAGGTGTAAGGCAGTGTCTGGAACCATTGTATGTCCTCTCTGATGTTGCACTTATCCTGGGATAGTGTATGACCTAGAGGCTCACTCCCCTCAGTGAGCTTGTCCAGGAGTGGGGTCAAGAGGGGGGTTACTTGAGATGGGAGTATCTAGAGTTGACAATTGATTTATGCCATTGGATAAGATGGTGTTTTTGTGCTATGAAGTACCAGGAACGGTATTAGAACCTCGTCTTAGGGACCAAACTGAACGATAATTTATAGCGAATGCTATCTGGCTATGGGATACTCCTCTCTCTCAAGTAAAAGTATTTATTTGTGAACTGTTCCTAAGATCTGTGGTTCGTCATGTAGGTTGAGAGGGGTGTATCATGGTTATAAAATATKTTTGTACTTTTGTGTTGTCACTTTCAATGGTTCATTAGAAATGGCACATCATTGAAAGTCAAGTGCTATTGCAAAGCTCTTATTATTAAAAATGTAGTTTAAGTATAACTCTGACTGGTGTGTGAAGTTTGTTTCTCCTCATTTGGTAATGCAGAAATTAGCCACCACAATAACCTTTGGCATCGTTGTGATATACTTCAAAGGGTAGGTCAAAGGTGGTGACCATCAGGGTTCTTAGAGAGATTGAATACTTGCTCCGTGTTGGATAATACAATAATACATGGCCAAAAGTATGTGGAGACCCCTTCAGATCATTGTTTGTTGACAGGTGTATAATATTTATCCGTCATACGATGCCACCTTTCTAACAAGGCTGTTCGTCAAATGTCTGCTCTGCTAGAGCTGGCCTGGTCAACTGTAAGTGCTGTTATTGTGAAGTGAAATTGTCTAGGAACAACAACGGCTCAACCGCTAAGTGGTAGGCCACACATGCTCACAGAACGGGACCGTCGAGTGCTGAAGGCGTAAAGACTGTCTGTCCTCGGTTGCAACACTGACTACCGAGTTCCAAACTCCCTCTGGAAGCAACGTCAACACAAGAACTTAATGGAATGGGTTTTCATGGCCGAGCACTCACACACGAGTAATTTCACTATGCGCAATGCCAAGCCTCGGCTGGAGTGGTGTAAAGTTCGCCGCCATTGAACTCTGGAGCAGTGGAAATGCGTTCTGTCTTTATTTATTTATTTAATTTCACCTTTATTTAACCAGGTAAGCTAGTTGAGAACAAGTCCTCATTTACAACTGTGACCTGGCCAAGATAAAGTAAAGCAGTGCGAGACAAACAACAAAACAGAGTTACACATGGAATAAACAAACATACAGTCAATAATACAATATAAAAAGTCTATATACAGTGTGTGCAAATGAGGTAGGATAAGGGAGGAAAGGCAATAAATAGGCCATAGTGGCGAAATAATTACAAAATAGCAATTAAACACTGGAGTAATAGACGTGCAGAAGATTTTTTTTAATTTTTTTAATTTAACCTTTATTTAACCAGGTAGGCAAGTTGAGAACACGTTCTCATTTACAATTGCGACCTGGCCAAGATAAAGCAAAGCAGTTCGACACATATAACAACACATAGTTACACATGGAGTAAAACAAACATACAGTCAATAATACAGTGAAAAATAAGTCTATATACAATGTGAGCAAGTGAGGTGAGATAAGGGAGGTGAAGGCAAACAAAATATATATATAAATAAAAATATATATAAAAAAGGCCATGGTGGCGAAGTAAATACAATATAGCAAGTAAAAATACTGGAATGGTTGGTTTGCAGTGGAAGAATGTGCAAAGTAGAGATAGAAATAATGGGGTGCAAAGGAGCAAAATAAATAAATAAATACAGTAGGTAAAGAGGTAGTTGTTTGGGCTAAATTATAGATGGGCTATGTACAGGTGCAGTAATCTATGAGCTGGTCTGACAGCTGGTGCTTAAAGCTAGTGAGGGAGATAAGTGTTTCCAGTTTCAGAGATTTTTGTAGTTCGTTCCAGTCATTGGCAGCAGAGAACTGGAAGGAGAGGCGGCCAAAGGAAGAATTGGTTTTGGGGGTGACCAGAGAGATATACCTGCTGGAGCGCGTGCTACAGGTAGGTGCTGCTATGGTGACCAGCGAGCTGAGATAAGGGGGGACTTTACCTAGCAGGGTCTTGTAGATGACCTGGAGCCAGTGGGTTTGGCGACGAGTATGAAGCGAGGGCCAGCCAACGAGAGTGTATAGGTCGCAGTGGTGGGTAGTATATGGGGCTTTGGTGACAAAACGGATGGCACTGTGATAGACTGCATCCAATTTATTGAGTAGGGTTTTGGAGGCTATTTTGTAAATGACATCACCGAAGTCGAGGATTGGTAGGATGGGCAGTTTTACAAGGGTATGTTTGGCAGCAGGAGTGAAGGATGCTTTGTTGCGGAATAGGAAGCCAATTCTAGATTTAATTTAGGATTGGAGATGCTTAATGTGAGTCTGGAAGGAGAGTTTACAGTCTAACCAGACACCTAAGTATTTGTAGTTGTCCACATATTCTAAGTCAGAGCCGTCCAGAGTAGTGATGTTGGACAGGCGGGCAGGTGCAGGCAGCGATTGGTTGAAGAGCATGCATTTAGTTTTACTTGTATTTAAGAGCAATTGGAGGCCACGGAAGGAGAGTTGTATGGCATTGAAGCTCGCCTGGATGGTTGTTAACACAGTGTCAAAAGAAGGGCCAGAAGTATACCGAAAAGTGTCGTCTGCGTAGAGGTGGATCAGAGACTCACCAGCAGCAAGAGCGACATCATTGATGTATACAGAGAAGAGAGTCGGTCCAAGAATTGAACCCTGTGGCACCCCCATAGAGACTGCCAGAGGCCCGGACTCCGATTTGACACACTGAACTCGATCAGAGAAGTAGTTGGTGAACCAGGCGAGGCAATCATTAAAGAAACCAAGACTGTTGAGTCTGCAGATAAGAATGTGGTGATTGATGGAGTCAAAAGTCTTGGCCAGGTCGATGAATACAGCTGCACAGTATTGTCTCTTATCGATGGCGGTTATGATATCGTTTAGGACCTTGAGCGTGCTGAGGTGCACCCGTGACCAGCTTGGAAACCAGATTGAATAGCGGAGAAGGTACYGTGGGAATCGAAATGGTCGGTGATCTGTTTGGTAATTTGGCTTTCGAAGACCTTAGAAAGGCAGGGTAGGATAGATATAGGTCTGTAGCAGTTTGGGTCTAGAGTGTCTCCCCCTTTGAAGAGGGGGATGACCGCGGCAGCTTTCCAATCTTTGGTGATCTCAGACGATACGAAATAGAGGTTGAACAGGCTAGTAGATAGGGGTTGCAACAATTTCGGCGGATACTTTTAGAAAGAGAGGGTCCAGATTGTCTAGCCCGGGTGATTTGTAGGGTTCCAGATTTTGCAATTCTTTCAGAACATCAGCTGACTGGATTTGGGAGAAGGAAGAATGGGGAAGGCTTGGGCGAGTAGCTGTGGGGGGTGCAGTGCTGTTGACCAGGGTAGGGCGAGCCAGGTGGAAAGCATGGCCAGCCGTAGAAAATTGCTTATTGAAATTCTCAATTATCGCAGATTTGTTGGTGGTGACAGTGTTCCCTAGCCTCAGTGCAGTGGGCAGCTGGAAGGAGGTGCTCTTATTCTCCATTGACTTTACAGTGTCCCAGAACTTTTTGGAGTTTGTGCTACAGGATGCAAATATCTGTTTGAAAAAGCTAGCCTTTGCTTTCCTAACTGCCTGTGTATATTGGTTCCTAACTTCCCTGAAATGTTTCATATCGCAGGGGCTATTCGATGCTAGTGCAGTACGCCACAGGAAGGTTTTGTGCTGGTCAATGGCAGGCAGGTCTGGAGTGAATCAAGGGCTATATCTCTTCCTGGTTCTACATTTTTTGAATAGGGCATGCTTATTTAAGATGGTGAGGAAAGCACTTTTAAAGACTAACCAGGCATCTTCTACTGACGGAATGAGGTCAATATCCTTCCAGGATACCCAGGCCAGGTCAATTAGAAAGGCCTACTCAATGAAGTGATCGCTGAGATCCTGGTTGAAGACAGCAGAGATGTATTTGGAGGGTAGGTTGGTTAGGATGATATCTATGAGGGTGCCTGTGTTTACAGATTTGGGGTTGTACCTGGTAGGTTCATTGATAATTTGTGTGAGATTGAGGGCATCAAGCTTAGATTGTAGGATGGCCAGGGTGTTAAGCATGTCCCATTTTAGGTCAACTAACAGCACGAGCTCTGAAGATAGATGGGGGGCAATACATTCACATATGGTGTCCAGGGCACAGCTGGCGGCAGAAGGTGGTCTATAGCAAGTGGCAACAGTGAGAGACTTGTTTCTGGAAAGGTGGGTTTTTAAAAGTAGAAGCTCAAATTGTTTGGGTACAGACCTGGATAGTAAGACAGAGCTCTGCAGGCTATCTCTGAGGTAGATTGCAAKTCAGCACCCTTTGGCAGTTCTATCTTGTCGGAAAATGTTATAGTTAGGGATGGAAATTTCAGGGATTTTGGTGGTCTTCCTAAGCCAGGATTCAGACACAGCTAGGACATCCGGGTTGGCAGAGTGTGCTAAAGCAGTGAATAAAACAAACTTAGTGAGGAGGATTCTAATGTTAACATGCATGAAACCAAGGCTTTTACGGTTACAGAAGTCAACAAATGAGAGCGCCTGGGGAATGGGAGTGGAGCTAGGCCAGAGGAACAGAGGAGGAGTAGGATAAGGGTACGGCTAAAGGCTATAAGAACTGGTCGTCTAGTACGTTCGGAACAGAGAGTAAAAGGAGCAGGTTTCTGGGCACGGTAGAATAGATTCAAGGCATAATGTACAGACAAAGGTATGGTAGGATGTGAATACAGTGGAGGTAAACCTATGCATTGAGTGACGTTGAGAGAGATATTGTCTCTAGAAACATAATTTAAACCAGGTGAGGTCACCGCATGTGTGGGAGGTGGAACTAAAGGGTTAACTAAGGCATATTGAGTAGGGCTAGAGGCTCTACAGTGAAATAAGGCAATAATTACTAACCAAAACAGCAAAGGACAAGGCATATTGACATTAGGGAGAGGCATGCGTAGCCGAGTGATCATAGGCGTCCAGTGAGTAGCTCGGCGGGCCGGAGACACGGTGATTCAGACAGCTCGCGGGCCTGGGCTAGCAAGCTAGCAGAAMGGCCTTAGAGGGACGTCACGACGGAAAAAGTCTGTTGTAACCCCCTCGTGCTGTTACGTCGGCAGATCATGGATCAGCAGGGCTCCGTGTGGTAAAAGGGTCCAGGCCAATTGGCAAAATAGGTATAGTGGCCAATGAATTTGTCTGATCTGGGTTTGGGGGATGCCAGGAGAACCGCTACCTGCCCCAATGCATAGTGCCAGCTGTAAAGTTTGGTGGAGGAGGAAAAATGGTCTGGGTCTAGGCCCCTTAATTACAGTGAAGGGAAATCTTAACGCTAAAACATACAATGACATTCTAGACGATTCTGTGCTTCCAACTTTGTGGCAACAGTTTAGGGACAATGCCCCTGTGCACAAAGCGAGGCCCAGACAGAAATGGTTTGTTGAGATTGGTGTGGAAGAACTTGACTGGCCTGCACAGAGCCCTAAACTCAACCCCATCGAACACCCTTGGGATGAATTGGAATGCCGACTGCGAGCCAGCCCTTATCGCCCAATGTCAGTGCCTAACCTCACTAATGTTTTTGCTGCTGAATGGAAGCAAGTCCTCTCATCAATGTTCCAACATCTAGTGGAAAGCCTTCCCAGAAGAGTGGAGGCTGTTATAGCTGCAAAGGGGGTACCAACTGTATATTAATGCCCATGATTTTGGTGAGATGTTCGACGAGCAGATGTCCACATACTTTGTTGGAAGTTATAACTGGAGATAAGATGGTCCAGTTAGGGTGTCATTAACATCTTTGGACATTCATAACATTTCACTTTAGTCCATTTAATCACATAAATTAATAGTCCAACTGTCATACATTCTACGTCCCAAATGGCACCCTATTCTGTATACAGTGCATGACCTTTGACCAGATCTCAATCGTGGGTGTCTTTTTGGGATGCAGACTGTGTCGGTATGATACTGATTTCACCTAAAAAGTAATTCAACCCTAAGGTGATGCTCTTTGGAGGGCAGCAGTGTGATGTTATATCTGAACAAGTACCTCATACTGCCACCACCATCTTGAGGTTACATCTGTGACCTACTCACTTATCTAGACACAGGTAATAGCATGTAGAAAACTGGACAAGAGCTAATAGTTTACAAATGATGGTAATAAAATGGTCCTTTAAACCAAGTTTTTGTATTTTTAGGACCAGATAATGGTATTTGTTTGGATTATCAAATTAGAACTTTAAAAGTTTCTCTGCCCTCTAATTAGAGATCAATTTCCCATGGCTTTGTTAATAGGTAATTTATTATCTGTTCATAGGATGACACGATGTTTCAATATTTGGCAAACCATATTTCTTAATCCAAATAAGAGGGTAATGAGAGTTTTAAACTACATCAATTCAGCTTGAGTATACTTAATTACAATATTTAATGAAAATCATAATTTATGAATTGAGTATACTAACTCAGTAATGAATCACTTTCCATATACATTAGTGAACGTCAATTCCTTAATATTTAATGAATCCTGGATAATCCCAGAGCAATCAATTTCGATCAAAATTGCTTTTCTCCAAAGGTAGACAGAGAGCGTGTGAGAGAAAGAGAGGTTCAGCAAACTTGTCCACAGTAATACACCATAATGTTGCCTATTATTATATGCATGGGCTTTGTCAAACTGGATGGGAAATTACTTTATTTACATCTAATAATTCCTAAGAACCATTATGTGRGAGGGTTAGATTGGCAGGGCTTGTTACTCTGTTTTTGGCATTGCATCATGAAGGAAACCGTGGTCCAGTAACAGCCTCAATCTGAAGGAAATGAAATATCAAATCAAACTTTATTTATATAGCACATTTCAGACACTAATGCAACGCAATGTGCTTCACAGGGGAAAAAAATGAATAAAAAAACGATGAAAATAAAAACAGAAATATTTACTACACAACAATCATAAGAGAAAAAAAAAACTAAAGAATAACAATAAAAACCGAAAGACGAAAAAAAGCACCCTAAGGAACAGCAAAGCTAAAGGTGTGTTTTAAGATCTCTTATAAATACTGTATGTTCACAGATTTGTAATGCTATTCCAGAGGCTGGGGGCATAGCAACTAAAGGCTGCCTCTCCATTCCTCTTGGTCCAAGGCTTTGGGATAGTTTAAAAGCCAATGCCTGAGGACCTGAGGGACCTACTGTGTACATAACTCAAAAGGATGTCTGATATGTATTGGGGTGCACAACAGTGGATTGATTTAAAAACCAATAGAAGAATCTTAAAATGTATTCTAAAACTCACAGGCAGCTAGTGCAGAGACTTTAAAACCGGTGTCGTAACATGACTATCATTAATGTGAAGACGGTTATATTATCAAATCAATTCTCTAGGTGTAATTATTACGTGATTAAACAAATCACTTAAACACTAATTAACGAGGAAGTCGGGCACCATGAATTTTTTTCAGCAAACTTAACATTTGTAAATAGTTGTATTAACATAACAAGAATCAACAACTGAGACATAAACTGAACAAGTTCCTCAGACATGTGACTAACAGAAATGGAATAATGTGTCCCTGAACAAAGGGGGGGTCAAAATCCAAAGTAACAGTCAGTATCTGGTGTGGCTACTAGCTGCATTAAGTACTGCACTGCATCTCCTCCTCATGGCTTGCACCAGATTTGCCATTTCTTGCTGTGATATGTTACCCCACTCTTCCACCAAGGCATCTGCAAGTTCCTGGACATTTCTGGGGGGAATGGCCCTATCCCTCACCCTCCGATCCAACAGGTCCCAGACGGGCTCAATGGGATTGAGATCCGGGCTCTTCGCTGGCCATGGCAGAACACTGACATTCCTGTCTTGCAGGAAATAACGCACAGAACGAGCAGTATGGTTGGTGGAATTGTCATGCTGGAGGGTGATGTCAGGATGAGCCTGCAGGAAGGGTACCACATGAGGGAGAAGGATGTTTTCCCTGTAATGCACAGCGTTGAGATTGCCTGCAGTGACAACAAGCTCAGTCCAATGATGCTGTGACACACCACCCCAGATCATGATGGACCCTCCACCWKCAAATTGATCCCGCTCCAGAGTACAGGCCTCGGTTTAACGCTCATTCCTTCGACAATAAACACAAATCCGACCATCACCCCTGGTGAGACAAAACCATGACTCATCAGTGAAGAGCACATTTTGACAGTCCTGTCTGGTCCAGTGACGTTGGGTTTGTGCCCATAGGCAACGTTGTTGCCGGTGATGTCTGGTGAGGACCTGCCTTGCAATAGGCCTACAAGCCCTCAGTCCAGCCCCTCTCAGCCTTTTGTGGACAGTCTGAGCACTGATGGAGGGTTTGTGTGTTCCTGGTGTAACTCGGGCAGTTGTTGTTGCTCTCCTGTACCTGTCCCGCAGGTGTGATGTTCGGATGTACTGATCCTGTACAGGTGTTGTTCCACGTGGTCTGCCACTGCGATCAGCTGTCTGTCCTGTCTCCCTGTAGCGCTGTCTTAGGCGTCTCACAGTATGGATTTTGCAATGTATTGCCCTGGCCACGTTCACGCAGATGAGCAAGGGACCCTGGGCATCTTTCTTTTGATGTTTTTCAGAGTCCGTAGAAAGGCCTCTTTAGTGTGCTAAGTTTTCATAACTGTGACCTTAATTGCCTACCGTCTGTAAGCTGTTAGTGTTTTAATGACCGTTCCACAGGTGCATGTTCATTAATTGTTTATGGTTCATTGAACATGCATGGGAAACAGTGTTTAAACCCTTTACAATATAGATCTGTGAAGTTATTTGGATTTTTACGAATTATCTTTGAAAGACAGGGTCCTGAAAAAGGGAAGTTTCTTTTTTTGCTGAGTTTATTTCCCGAATGTAACTCTCTTCGGATATTTTCATATCTTATCGATTACAGTCATATTCTGAATGTCACAAACTCTTGGAAATCTGCACGAACACTAGCATAAACGATTAATCAGCGATGTACCATTTGGCTAAATTATTTATTTACTAACTAACTAAATAATCACACTGAAGTACATAAACACACACAGGATAGGTTATACCTTGGTTACTAACATGATACAATGAAAAGTCACTAGTGGACTAAACCGATATGACGGCTTGTTACACCAAATGAAAAGCAAGGGGAAGGTAAGAAAGAGCGGGAGAAAACACAAAGTACTGCACGATCGTACACACAACTGATAACTATGCTAATGACAATGCTAATACTTTGCACATGAACAGTCGCTGAATCGAAAGGAATTGCAATTTACATATTTACGAGTGTAGGCCTTTGTTGTCTCTCTCTGTGATCGCCGGTACGTCTGCTGGAGAGTCAGTCGACAGAAAGTCTCTGGTTTGTCCACTAGAGATCAAAGTCTTTCGTAGTTGTAGCTTGTTATAATGGATACGTCAGACGTACCAATGGTCATCCGATAGGGAAATGTTCTTCAGAATGGATCTTTCAGAGTACCATTCGGTCGTTCGATCGGTCGCGTTTACCAGACTAAAGTACTAGACAGCTGCAGACTGAGTGTGTAGTCTTTAATTTTGTAGATATCTTAACCATTCGTGACGTCCATTTCACATCGTCCGTATATTGGTATTTTGAGTGGTAGCCATTTCAATGTGGGGATAACCCTCACGTTCTCTGGTCTGTAGAGTAGTAGCCATTTCAACGTGGGAACCCCATCCCTGCGTTTTCTTGACTAAATGTACATTTTGTCACAGGGTTTTTTATACTGGAGTAGAAAAAGGGGCGTTTCATCATTCCCACGCAATGTCTGTGTTCACTTGGGGCGGGGCCACTGACTGATCATAAGTTACTYTGAAAAACAATTCTCATTTAGAAGACTAAAATCACATTGTTATCTTTCCAAAAGTATTCTTATATTTAATCATTTATTTRATACATCATTCAGATGCAATCCCCATAATTGAGAACTGTATACAAACAAAGATTTCATGATGTCACAAAATGAAACAAATTCGGCAGGACTGTTCTTTAACTTCTTGGAACTATAGGGGGTGCTGTTCCGCATTAGCATATTTGGGTCTCCAAATTAAACTGCCTCGTGCTAAATTCTTGATCGTACAATATGCATATTATTGTTATTATTGGATAGAAAACACTTTCTAGTTTCTATAGCCGTTGGAATTTTGTCTCTGAGTGGTACAGAACAATATCTACAGCACTTTCAGACAGGGTCAGATTTCAGAAATTTTTACCCCTGATCTGGAGTCTGTTTTTAAGGCGACAGTGAATGCTATGAAGAAACCGACACTGCCTACGTCTTCCTCTGGGTGTCTGTACGTCATCACGTTTTAATGGAGTCGATTGCACAATCACAGCCACTATAACACACGAAAACGTAGAAGTAACGCTCTCTCCCTGCATGCGTCATGCGCCAAATGGACATCAGACCTGCCTCCTTCCAAATCGTTTTTTTAGAGAGTGATATTTCTCCGGTCATGTTTTCAGTCGTTATAGTTGTTAAAAACATCATAATGTAGTTAATTTGAACCGTTTATAGCAATTTATATCCGTTTAGTGCGATTCTGAGGAATTTATTTGTCGTGCACTTTCTAGCTTTGGGAACGTTTCGCGGTCTCGGTCGTTGTTAGTGGACATTTCGAAGGACAGAGGACATCTATCGACCAAAAGAAGATTACAACATAGAAAGGATACATTGCCCAAGAATCTGATGGAAGAACAGCTCAAAGTAAACAATAATTAATATAGATAAATCTGTTCTGTCGAAATATTTTAAACGCATATTTCGCCATTTTTGTTTGTTATCGCGTCACTTGGCGAACCCTGTATTGAAAAGTAAGGATAATTTTAAAAATGTAAGTCAGCGGTTGCATTAAGAACTAATTTGTCTTTCGATTCCTGTCAACCCTGTATTTTTTAGTCAAGTATATGATTAGCTTTCAATTAAACTAGATCACTCTGATAGATGACGTCAGACATATTGAGGCTTGATTTCCTAGTATTTTTATTGTGTAACCACGGTTTTGTATGGCTAAATATGCACCTTTTGAACAAACTGTATATGTAGTTGTAAAATGATGTTACAGGAGTGTCATCGGAAGAATTCTGAGAAAGTTAGTGAAAAAATTAATATATTTTGGCGGTATTACGTTATAGCGCTCTTTGGCGCGAATCGATGCTCTGGTAACGTTTTCACATGTGGTATGCTAACTTATCGATTTATTGTGTTTTCGCTGTAAAACGCTTAGAAAATCTGAAATATTGTCTGGAATCACAAGATCTGGGTCTTTCCATTGCTATGCTTTGTCTATTCTTATGAAATGTTTTATTAAGAGTAAATTGGTCATACACGTTGCTCTCTATAGTAATTCTAGTCGTCTTGTGATGGTAGGTGCAATTGTAAACTGTGATTTCTACCTGAAATATGCACTTTTTTCTAACAAAACCTATCCTATACCATAAATATGTTATCAGACTGTCATCTGATGAGGTTTTTTATAGGTTATTGGCTATCAATATCTTAGTTTAGCCAAATTGGTGATAGCTACTGGTGGAGAGAAAAAATGGTGGACAAAGAAATTGTGTTATTGCTAACTGTTTAGCTAATAGATTTACATATTTTGTCTTCCCTGTAAAACATTTTAAAAATCTGAAATGGTGCTTTATTCACAAGATCTGTATCTTTCATCTGGTGTCTTGGACTTGTGATTTAATGATATTTAGATGCTACTATCTACTTGTGAAGCTATGCTAGCTATGCTAATCAGTGTGTGGGGGGATGGGGGGTGATCCCGGACCCGGGGTAGAGGCTCGTTAGAGGTTAAATACCCATGGACCATTCCAAATGTTTGGAATACAGAAATACTGTTTAATTATTCAACCTTTTGATGTTACCATACTGCAACGTCTCTCTCTGTGGTAACAAAGGGATTGAACTTCCATTTCTGAGAGTGGGTGGAGAGAGTTTTCCCGCAGGTATTTATGACCATCATAAAACTGTGGAGAGAGAGTGAGAGAGGGAGGGGGGGCGCCTATGATCCTCCCCCTAAGGGCACGTCATGAAACCGGTGTAAGGTGTGCTCTCCGTCTGGACTTGGTCAGTACCCGTGCTGCAGCATTCGGTATGTTTTGCAGTTGACCAATGGCTTTCTTGGGTAGACCAGACAGGAGAGCATTACAGTAGTCAAGCCTGCTTGTAATAAAAGCATGGAAAAGTCTCTCTGTATCAGCCTGAGATTGCTACGGTGCAGCCATTGACAGGGGATGTCATCACTGACTGTTGCATAATTGCTTAAGTCGTTTTTATTTCTCTGGCCTTATGGTCAATCCTGCATATTTTTGGTAAAATGTTTAAATCACTGTAGCTCCTTCCTGCAGTCAAATTACCAAATCGCCATCTGGTGACCTCATGGGTTTAATGTTATTTATATTTTATATTATATTTTTTACATTTTCATAATTTCATTATTTCAAATAACCCGCCGAAAATCCGATGTTTCTATATCAAATGGTTTTGTTATATTTCAGTCTTCTATGATGTACATAAAGTAGTAATATTGGAATGTAAACTCAGCAATGCATTTCACCTATTTATCTGACATGGTACAGGTGTCTTCATTTTTTAATCCAACTAACTGTATAGGGCCATAAGCAGACAAGGGAACCCAGTGCTCCTAGTGGCCGGTGATTTTAATGCAGGAAAACTGAAATCTGTCTCACCTCATTTCTACCAGCATTTCACTATTGCAACTAGAGGCGAAAAAACTCTGGATCACCTTTTCTCCACACACAGAGACCATGCATCCCTCTCYCCCTCCATTTGGCAAATCTGACCATAACTCTATCCTCCTGATTCTTGCTTAAAACTCAAACATGAAGTACCAGTGACACGCTACATGCGGAAATGGTCAGACGAAGTGGATGCTATGCTACAGGACTGTTTCTCTAGCACAGACTGGAATACTGTATGTTCCGGGAATTCATCCGATGGCATTGAGGAGTTTACCACATCAGTCACTGGCTTAATTAATAAGTGCATCGACAACGTCGTCCCCACAGTGATTGTAAGTACATATCCCAACCAGAAACTATGTATTACAGGCAACATCCACACTGAGCTAAAGGCTAGAGCTGCCACTTTCAAGGAGCTGGACACTAATCTGGATGCTTATAAGAAATCCTGCTACGCCCCCCCGATGAACCATCAAACAGGCAAGTGTCAATACAGGACAAAGATCGAATCCTACTACACCAGCTCTGACGCTTGTCGTATGTGGCAGGGCTTGCAAACTATCACACATTACAAAGGGAAACCCAGCCACGAGCTGCCCAGTGACGGGAGCCTACAAAACGAGCTAAATGCCTTTAATGCTCGCTTCGAGGCTGACACTGAACCATGAATGAGAGCACCAACTGTTCCGGACGACTGCGTGGTCTCGCTCTCCGTAGCCGATGTCAGTAAGACCTTTAAACAGCTTAACATTCATAAGGCCACAGGGACAGACGGCTGGCAAGTGTCTTCACTGACATTTTCAACCTCTCCCTGATCCATTCTGTAATACCTACATGTTTCAAGCAGACCACCATAGTCTCTGTGCCCAAGAACGCCAAGGTAACCTGTCTATCCCCCTTAGCACTCACATCTGTAACCATTAAATGCTTTGAAAGGCTGGCCCACATGGCTCACATCAAGACCATCATCCCAGACACCCTGGACCCACTCCAATTTGCATAACGGCCCAAAAGATCAACAAATGACGCAATCTCTATTCCACTCCACACTGCCCTTTCCCACCTGGACAAAAGTAACACCTACAGTGGGGGAAAAAGTTTTTAGTCAGCCAACAAAACCTTGTGAAGACTTACAGAAAACGTTTGACCTCTGTCATTGCCAACAAASGGTATATAACAAAGTATTGAGATAAACTTTTGTTATTGACCAAATACTTATTTTCCACCATAATTTGCAAATAAATTCATTAAAAATCCTACAATGTGATTTTCTGGATTTTTTTTTCTCATTTTGTCTGTCATAGTTGAAGTGTACCTATGATGAAAATTACAGGCCTCTCTCATCTTTTTAAGTGGGAGAACTTGCACAATTGGTGGCTGACTAAATACTTTTTTGCCCCACTGTATGTGAGAATGCTATTCATTGACCACAGCTCAGTGTTCAACACCATAGTGCCCTCCAAGCTCATCACTAAGCTTAGGACCCTGGAACTGAACACCTCCATCTGCAACTGGATCCTGGACTTCTTAACCGGCCGCCCCCAGGTTGTGACAGTAGGCAACAACACATCCGCCATGCTGACCCTCAACACGGGGGCCCTCAGGGGTGCGCGCTTAGTCCCCTGCTGTACTCCCTGTTCACCCATGACTGCATGGCTGTGCATGACTCTAACATCACCATTCAGTTTGCTGACAACACGATGGTGGTAGGCCTAATCACTGATGGTGATGAGATAGCCTATAGGAAGGAGGTCAGAGACCAGGCTGTGTGGTGCCAGGACAATAACCTCTCCCTCAATGTCAGCAAGACAAAGGAGCTGATTGTGGGCTACATGAAATGGAGGGCCGAGCACGCCCCCATTCACATCGATGGAGCTGTCGCGGAGCGGGTTGAGAGTTTCAAGTTCCTCAATGTCCACATCACTAAGGACCTATCATGGTCCGAACACACCAACACAGTCGTGAAGAGGGTATGACAATGCCTCTTTCCTCTCAGGCAGCTGCAACTATTTGGCATGGGCCCTCAGATCCTCAAAAAGTTATACAGCTGCACCATTGAGAGCATCTTGACTGGATGCATCACTGCTTGGTATGGCAACCGCTTGGCTTCRGACCGTAAGGCGCTACAGAGGGTAGTGCGTAAGGCCCGTTACATAACTGGGGCTGAGCTCCCTGCCATCCTGGACCTCTATACCAGGCGGTGTCAGAGGAAGGCCCAAAAATTGTCAAAGACTCCAGCCACACTAGTCATAGAATGTTTTCTCTGCTACCGCACGGCAAGCGGTACCGGAGCGCCACGTTTGGGACCAAAAGGCTCCTGAACAGCATCTACACATACACACACACACATGCATATTGACGCCACACACATATACAATTTCAGACTCTTTCACACACTTTCACTCTTTACATACGCTGCTTCTACAAACATTATATATTCTGATTGCCAAGTCACTTTTACCCCTACCTACTTGTAGTTACTACCTCAACTACCTCGTACCCATACACATCGACGCGGTACCGCTACTTCTTGTATCTAGTCTTGTTATTGTGTTGCTATTTCCTTTTTTGTAAATGTTTCTTACTTTTAACTTTGCATTGTGGGGTAAGGGCTCGTAAGTACACATTTTATGGTAGTGTAAACTCGTTGTATTCTATGCATGTGACAAATACAATTTGATTTGAACTATTATTTCCCCCCCAAAAACACAATTTCAGGTGTTTATGCACATCATTTTTTTTGTTACTTAATTTAATTGGAAATATCAACTTTATTGCTTCAGCCTATTTACATAATGTGATTAACATCCCATTTTGTTTTGATCATTGTGTCACTCATTTAAATGTGCATAATAAGTGTGTCAATTTACTTTACAAGGACACCCTTCCTTCCCCCTACCTACTGAGGCCAAGATACATTTTCATAGGTTACTCAAGACAAGAAATAAGAAAAAGTTGTTTGAAAAAGTTCTGTGTCTAGACATTTCTAATGATGATTAGATAAATAAAGCAACAACAAAAAATATACTACCAGTATTTTTTTATTAGGCATAATCCTTCAAAAAAAAATTTTCGCTATGTCAGCCTCGAGGGTTCATTGAGTTTGAGCTTAGTGGGGAAGTAAACAGAGGAGTTTTTAAATTAGTTATTTTCCTTTTGAGTTTTTATGTTAAGGATACGTTTAACAAACTTCATAGCATAATATCTTAAACATACAATATCATGTATTGTGGATGTATGTACTGTATGTATGTATGGATGGATGGATGTACTCTTCAATGAATTAATGGGTTCTTCATTAAAACAACACATGCATTTCACTGACTTTTACTTGACTGCAGATTATATCAAAGGACATGTATTTGTTACAACCCTGTAATGAGCGGTACACTAACCATGAACCAATTTGGCCTCCCCACAGTAACATGTCTGTCATTGATTAGGAAACAACTAACGACACCCTCTCTCCGGGAGGCTCTGTCATAGGAACAGGACTAATAGCAAAGGCCAGTCTCACTGTTACAATCTCTAGTTCTGCAGCTGAGCATCTGAAGTACTCTGGTCTTCTTACTGGGATTTCACAGGTTCGAGAAAATGTGAATTAAGATCCTGATTAAGTACTCTTTTGTTTTAGTGAAATTGAATACAGTAGGCAACATTAATAATGTAATGAATATGATGAGAGACAGAGTGCTGGCTTCAAGCGCAGGGCGCAGCAGGTGTTTATTAGCAAAGGACCACAGGAGGAGGCAGGTAGCTGGGTCCAGGTACAGGCAGAAGGTCATACACAGGGACTCCAAAAAGGTAACAGTACAGGCAGAGAAAAGGCTAATGACGTAATCCGGGAGATCAGGCAAGAGGTTGACAATAGGAAATCTGATAGTCAAAAGTACAGGCAGGGAAAAGGCAAAAAGGTGTCGTTAGTGAGGATTGCCAAAAAATATGATACACAGGAGGACTAATACGGAAATAAACAGAACTCCGAATAGACCGTGTAGCAAAACAAACAATACCTCACAATGATGGGGTGCAAAGAACTGAACTAAATAATGTGTGTAAATGACATACAGGTGTGTGAACAGGTGATCAAAATTCAGGTAATTGGGATCTGGAGTGAGCTGCGTTCAGGGGATCCATGTGTTTGAGAGTGTGACTTGGAAGCAGACATTACAAATAAGTGATGAAAGTTCACATAGGGTGACTAACTACACTGAACCAAAATATAAATGCAACATGCAACAATTTTTTTTTTTTTATTGAGTTACAGTTCATATAGGGAAATCATTCAATTTAAATAAATTCATTAGGCCCCAATCTATGGATTTCACATGACTGGGAATACAAATGGATGAATAGGCAATAACTGTGCACCTTACTTCACAAATGATTTTACATTTGGCCTAACTGAATGATAAGGAGGGTGAAGAGGTTGATTTTAATTTAGAAAGACAATAGTGTAATGATCAGTTTGTGTTATGCCTATTTATCAGCAGCCAATCATTTGATTGTGAGCTTTGAAGGTTGATATCATTCTCTTTTACATTTTAATTTGTGAAAAGAAGCTGTTATGGGACTGTTGTATTTACTACAACTCTGTTACTAATCAACTTTATTGTAAGGGAAACTAAATCATGTTACTGTAGTAAGCTACGTGAAGTAACCAAGACACAAAAATAAAAAACTGTAGTAATATGTAAGTAATATGTATGGTACTACACTAACTAACACACATGCTATCTGTTGTTACAATCATTACCAAGCCAGAATATAATTTGAAATCAATGTTTTCATGAAACAATTAACTGTGTTTTACAGAAAGTGAGGAAAAGTTCTTACTGTATGTCCACACAATTAACCTATTTCACCCACACTGCACAAATATACTCACTCAATATTTTCTATTTTTACCAATGACATGCCACAAGCATTAAACAAAGCATGTGTGTCCATGTACGCTGATGATTCAACCATACTCACCAGCAACCACAGCTGAAGTCACTGAAACCCTTAACAAAGAGCTGCAGTCTGTTTTGGAATAGGTGGCCAGTAATAAACTGGTCCTGAACATCTCAAAAACGAAGAGCATTGTATTTGGTACAAATCATTCCTTAAGTTCTAGACCTCAGTTGAATCTGGTGAAGCATGGTGTGGAGAGTTCAACAAGTGTCACGCCCTGGCCATAGAGAGGCTTTTATTCTCTATTTTGGTTAGGCCAGGGTGTGACTAGGGTGGGCATTTCTAGTTTCTTTATTTCTATGTTTTCTGTTTCTGTGTTTTGGCTGGTTCTCAATCAGGGACAGCTGTCTATCGTTGTCTCTGAATGACCTCCAGTGCGCCTCCACGGCCCAGTGTATCCGGTGCCTGCTCCAAGAACCAGGCCTCCAGTATGTCTCCCCAGCRTGGTGAGTCCTGTGCCTGCTCCCAGAACCAGGCCTCCTGTATGTCTCCCTAGCCTGGAAAGCCCTGTGGCAGCTCCACGCACCAAGCTGTCCATACGTCTCCTCACTCCAGTGATGATCCATGACACGAAGCCTCCAGTGATGATCCATGGCACGAAGCCTCCAGGGATGATCCATGGCACGAAGCCGCAAGTATCGATCCCCTGTCCGGAGCCTCAAGCGACGGTCCCCAGTCCGGCGCCTCCGGCGACGGTCCCCAGTCCGGGGCCTGCGGCGAGGGTCCCCAGTTCGGGGCCTGCGGCGAGGGTCCCCAGTTCGGGGCCTGCGGCGAGGGTCCCCAGTCCGGGGCCTGCGGCGAGGGTCCCCAGTCCGAGGCKTGCGGCGAGGGTCCCCAGTCCGAGGCATGCGGCGAGGGTCCCCAGGCATGCGGCGAGGGAGTTCGCACCTTTGGGGGGGTACTGTCACACCCTGGCCATAGAGAGGCTTTTATTCTCTATTTTGATTAGGCCAGGGTGTGACTAGGGTGGGCATTCTAGTTTCTTTATTTCTATGTTTTCTGTTTCTATGTTTTGGCCAGGTATGGTTCTCAATCAGGGACAGCTATCTATCGTTGTCTCTGATTGGGAATCATACTTAGGKAGCCTGTTTTTCCACCTTAGTTGTGGGTAGTTGTCTTTGAGCGTCTGTGTTGCCAAGGGCTAAAATAGAAATCAGTTATATTTCTGACGCAGATCGCGCTGCAAGTCCTGCCTCTCCCATCTCCTCATTGGTTTATAGAAACAGGTACCCACGTGCCATCTCCTGATTGGTTATACCCACGTAGGTGACTGAAAGACGAACGAGGTCAGTGTCGGTAATGCACCTAATTTATGAAAGTTGCTAGTCGCAATATAAAGTCAAGAGAAGAAAAAGCCTGCAAGGAAGAGAGATGACTAGAAATTATTCGGTTGACCGTTTTATGTGTGGATTAATTGGCGGAGTAGAGGACCTTGTGCATTTCAGGTAAAATAACAACTCAATGTTTATATCCCAGGACAAATTAGCTAGCAACAGCAAGCTAGCTAAATAGGACAAATTAGCTAGCAAGTGCAAGCTAACTAGCCATAAATGTTTAATGCTTTTCGACCTGTCCCCAAATGAATATAATTGGTTCAGAGTTTGTTTTGATATTTTAACCTGCGTGTTTTGATCGCGTTTGTGGGTGGACAAAATAATGGCGCACGATGGTTCACTCGCGCAGCCGGTTTGGGTTCCGTGTTAGATTGTAAATTGTCATGGTCAAAACATATAGATTCAATGGTTGTAAAGATGAGGAGAGGTCTGTCCATAATAAAGAGATGCTCTGCTATTTTGACACCACACTTCAAAAAGCAAGTTTTGCAGGCTCTAGTTTAGTCTTATCTTGATTATTGTCCAGTCTTGTGGTCAAGTGTTGCAAGGAAAGACATAGTTAAGCTGCAGCTGGCCCAGAACAGAGCGGCACGTCTTGCTCTTCATTGAAATCAGAGGGCTGATATAAATACTCTGTATGCCAGTCTCTCTTGTCTAAGAGTTGAGGAGGGACTGACTTCATCACTTCTTTTTATAGGAAACATAAATGTGTTGAAAATCACAAATTTGCATTGTCAATTTACACACAGCTCTCACACACACTTACCCCACCAGACATGTAACCAGCGATCTTTTCACAGTCCGCAAGAAAGCGTACAGTACTATATAGAGCAATTATTGCATGGAACTCCGTTCCATCTCATATTGCTCAAATGAACATCAAACCTGGGGGAAAAAAAGATCAAGCAACACCTCACGGCACAACACCTCGCCCCTATTTGACCTAGATCAGGTATTCCAAAACTGGGGTACGTGCAATGCCGTCGGGGGTACACCAAATAAAAATGTGATTCACATTTTAAAAATAATTATATAAAAAAATCTTCACATTTTCAAACCATAGAGACACATACCAGCTCTACCGGTAGTACTGCTACTACCAGCAGTACTACACCTGCACCTGTCGACAACACAAATTGTTCTGCTTCCATGAGCACATCCAATGCTAGCATCAGTAAATCTACATTTGTTGTTAGCCCAGCTAGCATGGACACTGACAGTTGTGAATCTGATGCAACCGAAGAGCTACTGACCCTTTAACCGGGAAAGCACCGAACAACAGACAGGGACGTTAGACCATTGAAGAGGCACAAATATGATGAGAACTATTGATTTGGYGTTCACTTATATTGGGAGTAGTGCCTTTCCTCAGCCACAGTGTGTTACATGTGCAAAAGTACTATCTAACATCTCGATGAAACCTTCACGCTTGCGCAGACATTTAGAAACAAAACATGCCAATTTGAAAAATAAGCCATGGGAGTTTGAGCGAGAATTAAGACAACTTTCGAGTAGTAAGACATGTATAAAAGCAGCAGATACCATTAATAAGAAGGGGCTAGAGGTGTCTTATATGGTGAGCTACCGAGTGGCTAGGACAGGCAGGACTTAATACTTCCTGCTCACGCAGATATGGCAGGGACAATGCTGGTGGAAAAGGCCCKAAAAAACTATACAGACAATACCTTCATAAAACAACACTGTTTCAAGATGAATCAGTGACATGGCAGGAGATATTTTGAAACAATTACCGGTTCGCATACAAGCCAGTGAGTTCTATGCGTTACAGCTGGATGAGTCAACAGACGTGGATGGCCTGGCACAGCTCCTGGTATTTATTTTACCTTTTATTGTTTTACTAGTCAAGTCAGTTAAGAACAAATTCTTATTTTCAATGACGGCCTAGGAACAGTGGGTTAACTGCCTTGTTCAGGGGCAGAACGACACATTTGTACCTTGTCAGCTCGGGGATTTGATCGTGCAACCTTTTGGTTACTAGTCCAACGCTCTAACCACTAGGCTACGCTGCCGCTACCGTTACGCTGCCGTTACGTTTATGGGGGGTCAATTAAGGAAGACATCCTCTTCTGCAAACCACTGGAAACCAGGACAACAGGAGAGGATATTTTTAAAGTACTGGACAGCTTTGTGACATTAAATGGACCTTGGTGGTCAAGATGTGTTGGTCTCTGTACTGATGGCGCAAAAGCCATGACAGGGAGGCATAGTGGAGTGGTAACGTGCATGCAAGCAGTTGCTCCCAACGCCACTTGGGTACACTGCAGCATCCACCGAGAGGCTCTTGCTGCCAAAGGAATGCCTGACAGCTTGAAAGATGTTTTGGACACTACAGTGGAAATGGTTAACTTTGTTAAAGCAAGGCCCCTGAACTCTCGTGTATTTTCTGCACTTTGCAATGATATGGGCAGTGACCATGTAATGCTTTTACAACATAGAAGTGCGCTGATTATCAAGGGGCAAAGTATTGACACGTTTTTTTTAAATTGAGAGACGAGCTTAATGTTTTCTTTATTGACCTTAATTTGAATTTGTCTGACTGCTTGCATGATGACGAGTTTCTCACATGACTGGCCTACCTGGGTGATGTTTTTTCTCGCCTGAATGATCTGAATCTAGGATTACAGGGACTCTCCACAACTATATTCAATGTGCGGGACAAAATTGAGGCTATGTTTAAGAAGTTGGAGCTCTTCTCTGTCTGCATTAACAAGGACAACACACAGGTCTTTCCATCATAGTATGATTTATTTTGTGCAAATGAACTCAAGCTTACGGACAATGTCAAATATGATATAGCTAAGCACCTGATTGAGTTGGGTCCGCAATTACACAGGTACTTTCCCGAAAAAACTGGATTCGTTATCCCTTTCATGCCCTGCCTCCAGTCCACTTACAGATATCTGAACAAGATAGCCTCATCAAAATTGCAACAAGCGGTTCAGTGAAAATTGTATTTAATCAGAAGTCACTGCCAGATTTCTGGATTGGGCTGCGCTCAGACTATCCTGCCTTGGCAAATGGTGATGTTAAGACACTGAGGCCCTTTGCAACAACGTACCTATGTGAGAGTGGATTCTCGGCCCTTACTAGCATGAAAGCTAAATACAGGCACAGACTGTGTGTGGAAAATGATATAAGATTGAGCATCCTTTCAAGCCCCCCCCTTCTCAATAACCTGTGGTGAGTTATTCACAATTTTCGAATAACAAATAAGGTTTTATATGTAAGATGGTTAAATAAAGAGCAAAATTATTGATTATTATTATATTATTATTTGTGCCCTTGTCCTATAAGAGCTCTTTGTCACTTCCCACGATGAGTAACTGCTGCTTTTACAACAGCTAATGCAGACCTTATTACATTCCAAAAAACTCCTGTAACTCCTAGTCTTTCTATTATCTCAAAATCCCTTTAATTGAATCAAAACTGAGGAAAGTCTTTCCTCAAGCGACTTATTTGTGTTACAGTATGGTGTTCCTCTGCAGATCAGTGTGAAAATTATTCCTTCATAAAAATTTATTTGTGATAGAATAGAGCTACAGTATGCTGTGGAGGATAATATCAGGACAGAGTAGTGGGATTATCAGGGTGTAGATAACCTCCTAGCCTCCCCAGTTACTGGCGCATGAGTCAAACTTCCATATCAGAGAGAAAGAGAGAGGAAGCAGTGGGAGGAAGTAGTTAATCAGACAATCTCACTCTACATGTCATAATCGGATATATCTCCCACAAAAAAAATCCTCATAAAATATCCTTTCAGAAATTACCATTTACCAATTACCCAGAGTCAGGAGTGATTAATATCTCTGTAATGAGGAGCGACAGTGAGAGAGGAAAGTGCAGCTCCGGGTTTTACTCCTTTCTCTGTGGGAAGCTATGATCTGTACATGGGCTCACCTGGCTCTGGATAACAGACAGACTGATGTTTGACACAAAAAAACAGTCTGTAGGTCTCAGTCTGTCAGGTGTTTCCTTATAGCATGGTGAGGAATACAAATTCGAGTAGTGGGATTATCAGGCTGTAGATAACCTCCTAGCTTCACCAGTTACTGGTGCATGAGTCAATCTTCTATATCAGCCAGAAAGAGAGAGGAAGTAGTTAATCAGACAATCTCACTCTACATGTCATAATCCTATATATCTCCAAAATCCAAATGATAATTTTTTCCTCATAAAATATCCTGTCACAAATGACCATTTGCCAATTACCCAGAGTCAGCAGTGATTCATATCTTTGTAATGAGGAGCGACAGTGCGGAAGAAAGCGCAGCTCCAGGTTTTACTCCTTTCTCTGTGGGAAGCAATGATCTGTACATGGGCTCACCTGGCTCTGCATGACAGGCAGACAGTAATGTTTGACACAAAAGACAGTGTGTAGGTCTCACAGGTTTTCAGGTGTTTCCTTATAGCATGGTGAGGAATACAAATCATAAAAGTAGGTATAGGCACTTTTCAGAGATCAGGCCTGGAGGGTGACTACATGGGCGAGAACAGCGACCTAAAGCCCTTAGAGCAGCAGTCTGAGGAACTGTTGAAACAAAGAGGAGATGCTAGAAAGGTTGAAGTCATCATCACCAGGCGAGAGGACATTTTCCAACTAATTTATGTTGTTAGGACATAGATAGATAAGAGGGGAGGGGGTGCAAGAAAGTAATTGCTACAACAATTTGCTACATTTATCCTTGTAGACAGTGCAGCACTGACAGGGAGTAGAGCATTTCAGGGTATTAGTCTCTGTGATTCATCTAATTTTACCAGGCCTGACTTTTAATTCTGAGGCATGGTCTGTCCTCTGCAGGATTACACATCTTAAACTGAAATCCCTTTTCCATTTGTTATTTTAGCTACATTTAAAGGTGAATGTGGTTCTATGATGGTCATGCTGGCATTTTTATTACTTTTAAATACTGCTTAAAGTCATATATATTTGACATTTTGGAGGTGTCTTACAATCAAATATTTGGAAATAATATGCATTTTTCCTAAATATCACCCACCACCTGGATTCAGTCCTATTTAACAAAATTTGAAATGTTGTTTTTTGTCATTGAATAAAAGTGGAGACTCAGAGCTAAAAAATGGTATATCATACACTGCAGTTGAGGAACAATGGGAAAGTAATTCTGCTATGAAAGTTGATAAACGTGTAACCCCACTTTGAGAAAATGGTTCTTGAATGTTTTGGTACACCTCCTGGAGAGCTCATCTTTGTCTACACCCATTCAGCATAATTCACACCCTCTTAAACAGAGTGAGTAGTGTAGTAAACAACCAAAGGCTTCAAGACTAAAGGTGGTAAAAGTAGTAGCCTACACTAAGGAAAAACTCCAAGTAAAATTACACTTTATCTAGTCCTTGACCTATATCCTAATCTGACTTTGGTGCTGGTCATGTTGTTTTTCACATAACCGTCTCTGGTAAACACACACTATATCAAATAAAATATATATGTATTTGTCACATGCAGAAGGTGTAAATGGTACAGTGAAATGGTTACTTCCAATGTAGCAATATCAAAAACAGAAAGTGCTAATTTCAGGGCATCTATGTTGTTGAGAAAAGTAGCAAAACTTTAGTAGTTCTCAATGGCTAACGTTATATCTTTCAAAAAAGCCACGCTAGAAAGGATCATCAACACATACAGAGCAGCTCACGTTATAGACAGAAGCATGCTACATGGCAGACAAATCCAAACTCATCTCCCGGCATGTCCAGCACATCCATTATCTCAGCCAATCATGGCTAGCTGGAAGTTTCTCTCCTTATTCCGTAGCTAAACTAAATAGGCTCGTAATGTAACAATTTTATTTATAGATGGCATACAAGCTTGTTATTAAGGCACATGAAAGTTCACATGTTCCAGAAGGCATTTCTGCCAAAAAACACATTTTGATAAAAAAAAAAGACATTCAAATGTCTCTCCTGTGAAGTAGTGATGTGCAACATGTGCCTAGCTTCCTAAAACGGGTCACAAATATCTACCCCTGCCTGATACTGCTATTCATTTCCTAACCCATTTATTACCAAAGTGCCTATGATTGTTTATGATACTGTATGAGATGACCTCACATGTATTCAGAGGCATAATGGGATCCCCTCCACATGCATTCAGAGGCATAATGGGATCCTTTCCTCAATGGCTAATACACTGACTGACGCATGTCCAAGGGAAAATGTATTGTTCATAACACCCAATGGGGATGCATGAGACTCAATATACCAATGAGCCCCATTGTTGAGTGAGATAATACACTCTGCCACCATACTTACGTCACATGATTAGCTCTTTCTGTTGTCCTTTTGATTTGAATGAGAACTTTTTCCATTTTTCAAATTTGTTATGTTTCCATATCAATCACATGGGTTAAAATGCACTGAAGGCTTCATGTGCAGTCCATCTCAATTTCAAGGGAAAAATAACTTTTCTGACTTGATCTGAAGTATTATTCTTCCCAGGGGAGTTGGTTTTTTTTGCCCGTGCTTCTATTTCAATGCTGAAAATGCACTTTTATAAAACAACAAAGCACAATATTCACAAAAGACCTATTCTTTATTGGCCTTGGGCAGGTCCTCGGCATAAAAGACTGAATTTGATTACTAGCGACTCACAGTTCTCGGTCTGCCATACATGAAGCGCAGGCATTCAAAGAAAACCAAGAGAGGAGCAAAAAGTTGTACTGCTTATTTGATCATCCATATTCATCACATACAACTTGAAATAATTATGCAAGGTTTGTTCAACAATAATTAGTGTATTATTGCAATACTGATGAAAATGTTGAGGGAAATAAAAAAAATGTACCTCAACTGAACTCTCCAATTTGCACTTCATACACTAGTACATAGAGTTCCAGTGGAATACACATTTGTTGTTGCTATAATCATTCGAGTGGTTTCACTACTGTATGTTTACTCATAGTTTCTATACAGTTAGTACTGTATGCTATGTGCTAAAACAGCTATTATGTCCCACTGAAATATACATCTGTGATATTCAACACTGTTTCCCAGTGGAGTTAAGATGTTTTTCTTGTCAACAGTTAATGTCTTATTCATTGTCCTCTTTTCACAGTGTTCAAAAAGCCCAAGAAAACTATGTGGTTGGTGAAACAAACAAACCAAAATAAAACACAGTCACCTTAAAATTGTTATTTGACTAAAGCAAGGCTGAATCAATGTTTGGGTATTTCACAGTTCCTCTAGAGTGATAGTTTACACTTTTCCAACACCAGCCGAGCTCTGTTCAACACGTGAAAGATCTTCAAGGACACAAAAACTTAKAATTTTCATTGCGAGATCAAATCAAACTTTATTGGTCGGTGTACACATATTTTGTAGATGTTATCACAGCTCCAACAGTGCAGTAATATCTAACAATACACACAAATCCTGCCCGAAAAGAAAGAAAGAAATTAAGAACGATCAGAACAAGCAATGTCAGAGTCCGGAATATAAATATATACTGTATGTATATAATGGTGTGAAATAGACAGTATGGACAGTATATGAATAGAAAAGATGTGTACAGCAGTAGTTATATAGGATGAGCCTTGACTAGAATACAGTATCTACATATGAAGTGGGTAAAACAGTATGTAAACATTATTAAAGTGACCAGGCAGCAGTTTCTAAGGTGCAGGGTAGAGTACCAGGTGGTAGCCGGCTAGTAACAGTGACTAAGGTTCAGGGCAGGARACTGGGCGGAGGCCGGCTAGTGGTGACTATTTAACAGTCTGATGTCCTGGAGATAGAAACTGTTTTTCTATACCAGCTTTGATGCACCTTTACTGTCTCAGCCTTCTAGATGGTAGCAGGGTGAACAGGCCATGGCTTGGTGGGCAAGCCAAATTTCTTCAGCGTCCTGAGGTTGAAGAGGCTCTGTTGTGCCTTCTTCACCACATTATCTTGTGAATGGACCATTTCAGGTTGTCAGTGATGTGCACGCCGAGGAACTTGAAGCTTTTCACCCACTCCACTGGGCGCCCCGCCGATGTGGATTGGGGCGTGTACTCTCTGCTGTCCAGGATCAGCTTCTTTGTTTTGTTGATGTTGAAGGAGAGGTTATTTTCCTGGCATCATTCCACCAGGGCCCTCAGCTCCTCCCTGTAGGCTGTCTTGTCATTATTGGTAATCAGACCTACCACTGTTGTGTCATTAGCAACATTGATAGGAAAATGGACACACTATAATTTTAATGACAAAGCCTTGACTACACACTAACCTGAACAGAACAGAACAGACTATGGGAGGCGCACAGTAGTACTTAGAGCCATGACTACACGGAACTCTATTCCACATCAAGAAACTCACGCAAGCAGTAAAATTAGATTTTTTTTTTTTTAAATATAAAAATACACCTTATGGAACAGCGGAACTGTGAAGAGACACATGCATACACACAATAACATAAGCACTGTACACACACTGTGTGTGTGTGTGTGTGTGTGTGTGTGTGTGTGTGTGTGTGTGTGTGTGTGTGTGTGTGTGTGTGTGTGTGTGTGTGTGTGTGTGTGTATCTGGCAACCCATGCAGCAGACTTCATTTTCCCAAATGCTCATTGTACTTGCCCTTGCAATCTGATGTGTGTGTTATGACTTAGAAGTGTCAACCTGACCACATCCTTGTTGTGTCCATTCAGTGATTAGCTTTGGAAAAAATGTATATCAGTGTACAAATATTCAGATGTGGATTGACAAGTAGGCTAAATCATGTGAAGTTACAAAACCTACAGGGCTTAATCTACACTCAAGTTAAATAAAGGATGCAGAACATGAGCACTTGGACCATGCCTCAGAACTACCTGGCCTGACGACTTCTGGCTATCCTGTCTCCAGTCCACCTGGTCATGTTGCTGAGCCAGTCTCTGCTGTTTCTGTCTGCAGCTATTGAACCCTGACCTGCTCAAGGCTCACCGGAGGTACTACCTTGTCCCAGACCCGCTGTTTGATCCTGTCTCTCTCTATCGGACCTACTATCTCAACGCTCAGCTACGAAGAGCCAACTGGCATTTACTCCTGAGGTGCTGAACTATTGCACCCTCTATAACCCTCTATTATTTGACACTGCTGGTCATCTATTAACGTTTAAACGTTTTGAAGAATAATCTGACTAAATGGCAGTACTCTTTTAAAATATCCACCAGCACAGCCAGAAGAGGACTGACCACCCCTCAGAGCCTGGTTCCTCTCTAGGTTTCTTCCTAGGGAGATTTTCCTTGAGACTGTGCTTCTACATCTGCATTGCTTGCTCTTTGGAGTTTTAGGCTGGGTATCTGTATAAGCACTTTGTGACTACTGCTGATGTAAAAGGGTCTTTATAAAATACATTTGTTAGATTGCTTGTATATGCTTCTATTCATGTGAGTAACTCTAAATATGACATTGAGTTGTCTTACATTTCCACAACAGGAATTTGTACCTTAAGCCAACACTTTTTCCTGGTCTTTCCTACTGGGGACAGGGGCTTCAGGTTTGTGAATGGAGGGCCTCGAGAATGTAATATTAACAATAATGCATTTTTACATTAGAGGTCAGCCGATTATGATTTTTCAACGCCGATACCGATTATTGGAGGACCAAAAATACCCGATACCGATTCATCAGCCGATTTTTATATATATATTTGTAATAATGACAATTACAACAATACTGAATGAAGTTTGCACAAAGTCCGGTGTATTCTCTCGGGAGGTAATGCAGTCGGCATTTAATGGTGAGGTATTCAAGATTAGTTAATCATGAAACATACACCTCAACATTTCATTTTCCCAAATTCAATATTTTATCAAATAATTGTTTCATGTTGCTTTTCATACCTAAAGGAGTCCTAAAATTCAAAATGAAAAAGCTAAATGATCCATAATCTTACCATAAAAACATGACGCCGACAAAGAGGGCTGCCTCGCGTCTAGTCCTTAGGAAACTTTGCAGTTTTTAAAAATAAAATTGTATTTCTTACATTGTTAGCCCAGAAAAGCTTAAGCGTTATTACATACAGCCGGGAAGAACTATTGGATATCGGAGAGACGTCAACTTACCAGCACGATGACCAGGAATACAACTTTCCTGAAGTGGATATTGTGCATTTGAAATGATCCCAGATGATTACCCAAAACAACGCCGCCAGAAAAGAGGAAGACGAAGTGGTCTTCTGGTCAGACTTCAGAGGCGCGCACACCACCCACTGTTCCGGAGTATATTACTCGTTAATGTCTAGTCCCTAGATAACAAGGTCAACGAAATCAGGGCAAGGGTTGCTTTCCAGAGAAACATCAGGGATTGTAACATACTCTGTTTCATGAAAACATGGCTCTCTCGGGATATGCTGTCGGCGTCGGTACAGCCACCTGACTTCTCAGTGCGTCGCGCCGACAGGAATAAACATCTCTCCAGGAAGAAGAAGAGCGGGATGTATGTTTCATGATTAACGACTCATGTTGTAATTGTAACAACATACAAGGAACTCAAGTCCTTTTGTTTACCTGACCTACAATTCCTCACAATCAAATGCCGACCGTATTATCTCCCAAGACAATTATATATGGTTATTTTCACAGCTGTGTATATCTCCCCTCATGCCGATACCACGATGGCCATCAAGGAAACCATATATCCTGAGGCTGCATATATTGTAGCTGGGGATTTAAAACAAAGAAAATTTAAGAACAAGGCTACGTAAATTCTGTCAGCATATCGACTGTAGCACTCATTGGACCATTGGTACTCTAACTTCCACGATGCTTACAAGGCCCTCCCCCACACCCCTTTCGGAAAATCTGACCACGACTCCATTTTGCTCCTCCCATCCTATAGGCAGAAACTCAAACAGGAAGTACCCGTGCTAAGAACTATTCAACGCTGGTCTGACCAATCGGAATCCACGCTTCAAGATTGTTTTGAACATGCAGACTGGGATGTGTTCCAGGTAGCCTAAGAGAATAATATCGACGTATATGCTGATTCGGTTAGTGAGTTTATAAGGAAGTGTAAAGGAGGTGCTGTACCCACTGTGACTATTAAAACCTACCCTGAACAGAAACCGTGGATAGATGGCAGCATTTGCCAAAACTGAAAGCGCGAACCATCGCATTTAACCATGGAAAGGTGACTGGGAATATGGCCGAATATAAACAGTGTAGTTATTCTCTGAGCAAGGTAATCAAACAAGCAAAATGTCGGTATAGAGAGAAAGTGGAGTCGCAATTCAACGGCTCAGACATGAGACGTATGTGGCAGGGTCTACAGACAATTACAGACTACAAAAGGAAAACCAGCCACACCGATGTCTTGCTTCCAGACAAACTAAACACCTTCTTTGCCCACTTTCAGGACAATACAGTGCCATCGACGCGGCCCTCTACTAATTACTGTGGGATCTCCTTCTCCATGGACAACGTGTGTAAGACATTTAAATGTGTTAACCCTTGCAAGGTTGCCGGCCCAGACGGCATCCCTAGTCGCGTCCTCAGAGCATGTGCAGATCAGCTGGCTGGTGTGTTTATGGACATATTCAATCTCTCCCTATCCCAGTCTGCTGTCCCCACGTGCTTCAATATGGCCATCATTGTTTCTGTACCCAAGAATGCAAAGGTAACTGAACTAAATGACTATCGCCCCGTAGCACTCACTTCTGTCATCATGAATTGCTTTGAGAGACAATTCAAGGATCATATCACCTCCAACTTACCTGTCACCCTAGACCAACTTCAATCTGGACCCCAATAGGTCCAGAGACGATGCAATCGCCATCACACTGCACACTGCCCTATCCCATCTGGACAAGATTAATTCTTATGTAAGAATGTTATTCATTAACTATAGCTCAGCATTCAACACCATAGTACCCTCCAAGCTCATCGTTAAGRTTGAGGCCCTGGGTCTCAACCATGTCCTGTGCAATTGGGTATTGGACTTCCTGACGGGCCGACCCCATGTAGTGAAGGTAGGAAACAACATCTCCACTTTGCTGATCCTCAACACTGGGGCCCCACAAGGGTGCGTGCTCAGCCCCCTCCTGTACTCCCTGTTCACCCATGACTGCGTGGCCATGCACGCCTCCAACTCAATCATCAAGGGAGCACTCCCCTATCCACATCGACGGGACAGCAGTGGAGAAGGTGGAAAGCTTCAAGTTCCTCGGCGTACACATCACTGACAAACTGAAATGGTCTACCAACACAGACAGTGTAGTGAAGAACTTCAGGAGGCMGAAGACATTTGGCTTGTCACCTAAAAACCTCACCAACTTTTCCAGATACACAATTGAGAGCATCCTGTCGGGCTGTATCACCGCCTGGTACGGCAACTGCACCGCCCGCAACCGCAAGGCTGGTGCGGTCTGCACAACGCATCACCGGGGGGTAAACTACCTGCCCTCCAGGACACCTACAGCACCCAATGTCACAGGAAGGCCAAAAAGATCATCAAGGACAACAACCACCCGAGCCACTACCTGTTCACCCCGCTACCATCCAGAAGGCGAGGTCAGTACAGGTGCATCAAAGCTGGGACCGAGAGACTGAAACAACTTCTATCTCAAGGCCATCAGACTGTTAAACAGACATCACTAGCACAGAGAGGCTGCTGCCTACATACATACTTGAAATCATTGGCCACTTTAATAAATGGAACTTAGGTGGGGTCATATTGAAAAGTCAGTAATAAGCGATTAGGTCAAATGTAATCAGATTGTCATTGATTAAACATTAATTACAATATTTTAGTTGAACAGCGTACCACTTCAAAAAACATGTGAAATTTGCAGTTTCACATGTTGAGCTGACATTTTCACGAAAAAGAAAATGAGACACGTGAGGTCAATTGTTCACATGTTAATAACACCACCTTTTCACATGTGAGAAAAATTCATTTTTTTTTCACCTCACATGTGAATTTCACATGTGCTAAAACATTCTCACATGTTAAACTTTTGCGTCCCAATGTTTTCACATGTGTAGTTTCATGTTATCACATGTTATTACATTAACTTCACATAGGATAAAATATTATCACGTGAAATTCAGGTGGTTTTTCTCTAAGGGTTTACATTGAAAATATTCTAACAGAGCCAAGTTCATTCGAGCAGAAACATTTATTTTGTCCATATCTCGTTTAGAAATACTTTTTGTCGCTTTATGGCTGACAGTGTTTTCTTTCTTTTTGAACAGTAGCTACATAATGTTCATAGGCACAGAATATAAATGCTAATTCTAATTTGTGGTATGTTGCTGAGGATTAAGCTGCGGTCCAATGACTTTTTCAGAGGGCCGGAGGATTACTATAGTAGCGGTATAAACTGTGTTAGAAAATGGAACGAGAGGGATAATAATCTTTGTCAGCTCAACACTCTCCAGAGTAAATGGTGCACATTTCTAATCTGCTGCCAGACGCAAACTGAAGGAAATAAAGTAGTGTATGGGATAAAGGCAGTAGTGTGGGGGATAAAGGCAGTAGTGTACAGGAGAAAGGCAGTAGTGTACAGGAGAAACAAAGTAGTGTACGGGAGAAAGACAGTAGTGTACAGGAGAAAGGTAGTAAATCACAGTCTACATAAAATGCTACAGTTTACTATAGAATACTACAGTACTTACTACTGAATTCTGTAGTTAACTGTAGCATACCTAGGATAGGATAAAGTATACCTAGGATAGGATAAAGTAATCCTTCTAACCCCCCCCTCCCCCTTAAAAGAGTTAGATGCACTATTGTAAAGTGGTTGTTCCACTGGATATCATAAGGTGAATGCACCAATTTGTAAGTCGCTCTGGATAAGAGCGTCTGCTAAATGACTTAAATGTAAATGTAAATGCATACGGTAGAATACTATACTACACACTGTAGTATCCCTCGATGTGTAGTTAGTATAGCATTTTGTAGTATACTGTGAATATTACAGTATTATCGACCAAAAAACKKTGTAATAAATACTACAGAAATGTCTGCAAAAACACTACAGTCTGCAAAAACACTATTTTTGTTTAACTATAGTAAATACTACAGTATTTAATTTGCATATACCCTGCCCATATCGAAGTTTGTGCCACACGTAAGTGAGGAACCTACATGCCAAGTATAGGATATATATTTTGGTCCATAGCCGTTATAAAAAGAGGGAACAAAGATGTTGTGTATGCCGGACTTGGACTTGCACTTGGACTTGGACTCAGTGGAACCCATAGAGGTTGGTAAGAAGCTGGGCAGTAAAAAATGGAAGCAATTAGGCATATCAAGAGTAAATATGGAGTGCTGCAGAAGGAAAATGAACATGACAAGAGTAAGGATGAATTAACTGTGATGGCAGGTGCTTTCCTCTCCGGAGCAGGGCGCTGTTGAAAGGAGTGATAACTTGAGTTGCATTAAGTGTTGAGGAGGGTCAACTGAAGTTGAAGATTCCTGGTGTCTGTGATGCCCGCTGTTTGGTGCGACGCAGACCCGGTGGAGAGCATGTTGAAACAGAGAATGCACTGTCTTTGCTACTGAGTTTTGATGCAGAGTCTTTACCAGATAATATCAAGTTAGGATGTCAGTTATCCCGTGAGAGCTTTTGTCCCGGACCCATTACGGTGTTTTAGGTGTCATGGTCATGGTCYTGTGGCAGAAGTGTGCAGGAGGAAATTAGACAAAGGAATGTGTAGTATCGGTGGAAAAAGGTGTGTGTGTGTAAACTGTAGGAGTACTCATGGTGCTGGAGATCAGAGGTGTCCGGTGGGAGAAAGGTAGGTTGAGGTTGCCAGGATCAGAGTAGTGCAGAAGGTGCCATATGCAGAGGCACTGAAGAGAGTAGTAGATGAAGATAGAACCAGGGTGAGGGATCCTAAGACGATCCTTGTGAGTAGGCCGAGGTCAATACAGAGTGATAGGAATAACGTAAGGTAAGTTACCAACCAGAAAGGTTGTTTTTTTGGTGTTCACGGCCATGGTTGTTAACTTTACCGCAGGAATGGGACATAATTCACAGAGGATAGATGTTGTGGTGGCAGCTGTAGAGAAGTACTTGGGTGTACAAGATTTTACTGCAGAAGAGTTAATGTCCTGTCCTTCCAGGCTGCTTGCCTGGTGTAGGATCAGATAGGGCCAAAGTAGTGGAATAGTGGTGAGGATTTAATGGGTGTAGGGTTAGTTGGTAGGACAATTTTTTCACAAAGTGTAATGAATTTATACTACAGAATAGTATGCTAATACACAGCCAATACAGTAGGTGGCGGCATGCACCTATAACATTTGTTTGCCGACCGCCATAATACCAAAGAAGAAGAAGAGGTTATAGAAAAGAGCAGAAGCGCCAAACTATCTGTTCAGACCCCAATCGTACCTGCCTACAAGTTATGGAAAATATTCTCCAGTAGGTTTCCTCAAGGAGAACACCCCCCTATGTCAAAGATAAAACAAAAACACTTTCGTAAATACTACAGCAATGTCCCCAAAAGCACTACAGTAAATACTACAGWGTACTAGAGTCCGCAAAAACACTACAGTAAATACTACAGTATACTGTACACTATATTAATTACTATAGTATATCCTACAGTTATCTGTTAATAATACGGTATAGTACAGTAAATAACACAGTAAAGTCCACAAAAACACTACAGTGAATAGTAAAAGTATGTAAATATAGTAATACTACAGTATTAGACCACAGTATAATAAAGCTGTTTTTATTTGGGATACGACACAGTGACATCACAGTGTGACCTATGTACAATGTGTTGATGCCTGAAAAGTGCTCACTTGTAGAGCCACGTCAGTTGATGCCTGCTTAAAATATGTTGTTACAGTTTTAATAAATTCAATGATTGAAGAACATTAGCTGGACATGACTGGAATAGGTCTCTTCTCAGATGTGTGGAACTGTCATGCCAATGTATGGACAATACAGCACGACAAGCAATGGATGTATCCCAGATCTTATTCTTTTTATAGTGCACTACTTTTGATCAGGGCCCATAGGGATCTGGTCAAAAGTAGTGCACTACATAGGGAATAGGGTGCTATTTGGGACGCAGATGTCATTTCTCCATTGCATTCATTTTTTTATACACTTCATATGAGCTGGTTGGCCATTTCTCTGTTAGTTACTCAGATTTGTTCACCATTAGATGAAAGAAATAACATAACACTTTCCTCATTTCGATTACCTTGACTTAAGCAATATGTTTGTGAATGGCTGTCGTTTATCGTGATAGTTTATTTTCTCTCCAAAAATATTTACCATACCACCTAACAGCTAGGTTCATACCTGACAGCTGGGTTCATAGATAGCAACTCCCATATCATTAACTGTGAATGTTTTTTAACCTCTACATGATCGGTTGGTCCCCCGCAGGATGGTTGAGCTAACGTACGCTAATGCGATTAGCATGAGGTTGTAAGTAACAAGAACATTTCCCAGGACATAGACATATCTGATATTGGCAGAAAGCTTAAATTCTTGCTAATCTAACTGCACTGTCCAATTTACAGTAGCTATTACAGTGAAATAATGCCATGCTATTGTTTGAGGAGAGTGCAAGGTTATGAACTTGAAAAGTTATTAATAAACTAATTAGGCACATTTGGGCAGTCTTGATACAACATTTTGAAAATAAATGCAATGGTTCATTGGATCAGTCTAAAACGTTGCATATACACTGCTGCCATCTAGTGGACAKAATCTAAATTTCACCTGGGCTGGAATAATACATTATGGCCTTTCTCTTGCATTTCAAAGATGTTCAAAGTTGCATTTTTTTCTTTGTAATATCTTTTAACAGATCTAATGTGTTATATTTTCCTACATTCATTTCACATTTCCACAAACTTCAAAGTGTTTTCTTCAAATGGTATCAAGATTATGCATATCCTGGGTTCAGGTCTTGAGCTACAGGCAGTTAGATTTGGGTATGTCATTTTAGGCGAAAATTGAAAAAAAGAGGTGGATCCTTAAGAGGTTTTTAATATCTTGGCAGTTATAATGTAGAAGGTGATTGTCTGAGTTATTTTCAGAGACATTGTCCCATTGTGTGGTGTTGACCACTGTGATTCACTGGCCATCTGTTATTCTGGCCATCAGCTATGATAGAAAGGCATTTTATTCACAATTCACATCTTGTCCAGTTGGGTTCTTTGTATTTATTAGGGCTGTTTTGATATCAAAGATTGTCCCCTTTGTTTGCTTCCTTCCTGCTCTTTGTTAATTTTTCTCTCATCGTGGTCTGGGTGGGACCCTACATGGAGACTTTGCAGTGTGTGTGTGTATTTATCAAATATCACATGTAAAAAGTGTGATCCACATTTTAAGTTACATTATAAAACCATTCACATGGATTGTATCAAGCCTTTATTGAACACAGAAATATTGAACAAAAACTACAATTTCAATATATTTTACAGTGCTTCATTAGTACCTCCATGCGCTCCCCATAGCCTCATCTTTGGCAGTGAACATGTACCATATGCAATGCAGGGAAATATGTTATTGGCAGGAGCCTTTGCTCTTTTCTCTGTTCCTTCTTCCTGTTGATTCATGAGAGTGTATGTCCCAAATGGCACCCTATTCCCTATTTAGTGCACTACTTTTGACCAGGGCCCTGGTCAAAAGTAGTGCACTAAATAAAGGGAATACGGTGCTATTTGGGATGCAACCTTAGAGCGCTAAATATAACAGGCATCAGTCTGTCTGTCTCTGGGAGGGTAATTACTCAGAACTACAAGGTCCACTGCTCATGTAATAGGGTTGGTCCCCTCAGCTCTGTAGGCTCTGCCATCTTCATAATGCAACATGAGGTAAACACATGTAGGATCACCACTCATTTAAATCGGTTGATTCTATTAGCTTGATTGTATGCATGCTACATTTATACATTGTTAAGCTACTCCATCACAAATGAGCTTGTCCCTGCATTGTCTTCAGAAGCAATGAGCTACAATAAATTATTATGCCTAGTCTAATAATGTATTTTGGTGTGATAAAATACACTATACATCTATTCGTAATGCATTAAACACAGGTATAGTACATAGAAAGTGTAACCACTATTTGGGTTTCTATTTCAGGGGAGGCTGTATATTGAATATGTCTGGATTAAACAGAAATTCATCCATATCCTCAATGAGTTACACACAGCTGTCTGGAAACTGAAAATACTATCTGCTATGCTGAATTCAGTTAAGCCTATGTTTGCATGGCAAATAAAGCGTGGCGGTCCGATTATATCCTGGATGTAACATGCTGTGGAAAGCAACATGAAAATCTGTTGAAAAAGGAAAAGAAAATACCTGGCAATTTCTGCAAAACATAAATGCATGCCTTTTTTCTCCTCTCTGATTGTTCATGCTCATTTTAGAGGTGAAGTCAAAGCTGACTAAAGCAAGCAGTACTCTCTGTTAACAGAACAGTGTCACTCTGCTCTGCAAGGGCCAGCAGAAATCAATGTCACTACATGTGCATTCTCCAACCCCCTCTTCTCCCTCCCTTCATATTTATGGAGAGAGATACAAATGTTGTATTTTAGTGCCACACCACTCTCTTGACTGCTTTGATTTGACAGCTGAAACCCAGATCCAGTTTGCCATGGCACTTCCAGCTCCTTCCGATTGGGTCTGTTATGGCTTTGGTGTGAGAGCTTTGCCAGGCTGCCAAGGCATTCCTCATTTAGGTTGTAGTCTACTACACTGTTAGAAAAAAAGGTGCTAAGAAGAACCATTTAGAGTTCTTTGATTTATCCCCATAGGGGAACCTTTTTGGTGCTAGGAAAAACCGTTTGTAGAGGGTTCTACCTAGAACCCTATATGTAGGGTTCTTCAATATGAATAACCCTTTGTATATGTTTCTACCTAGAAACATCTATGAAGGGTTCTGCTTGGAACCCTCTATGAAGGGTTCTACCAATAACTATTTTATCTTTGGAGGGTTCTTCCTAGAACCATCTCTGAACAGTTCCACCAGACTTTTAGCCTTTAAAATTAATTAATTTATGACAACATATTACATATACCATAAGGCCTTTATTTGAGGGCCTAGTTATACCCTAACACAGTGGTGTTAGGAATCTCCTGGTTTACAGGCCACATCAGGCCTGCAAGTCACATTAGGCAGGCTTGGAAAGTGATGTGTAATTCCTATTGGAATCCAGACAGAGTTAGGATATTCAACAAGGGACATTTTTTATCACCCSCAACCTGCATTCAGAATGACTGCCAGGGTAGGGAAGCTTGAATACTGAGATTGGAATTGTTTAGAAAACTCTGTATTATTTATCTTTGTGTAGCATAAAATGTTTCAAGTGCATTCAGAAAGTATTCAGACCCCTTGACTTTTTCCACATGTTGGTACGTTACAGCCTTATTCTAAAGTTMATTAAATAAATAAAAACCTCAATCTACACACAATACCCCATACTGACAAAGTGAAAACWGGTTTATAGACATTTTGCAAACGTATTAAAAAAATTAAACAGAAACAACTTATTTACATAAGTATTCAGACCCTTTGCTATGAGACTTGAAGTTGAGCTCAGGTGCATCCTGTTTCCATTGATCATCCTTGAGATATTTCTACAACTTGATTGGAGTCCACCAGTGGTAAATTCAATTGATTGGACATGATTTGGAAAGGCATACACCTGTCTATATAAGGCCCCACAGTTGACAGTGCATGTCAGAGGAAAAACTAAGCAATGAGAACGAAGGATTTGTCTGTAGAGCTCCGAGACGGGATTGTGTCGAGGCACAGATCTGGAGAGGGGTACCAAAACATTTCTGCAGCATTGAATGTCCCCAAGAACACAGTGGTCGCCATCAATTAAATTAAATGGAAGAAGTTTGGAACCACCAAGAATCTTCCTAGAGCTGGCCACCCGGCCAAACTGAGCAATCAGTGAAGCATGGTGGTGGCAGTGTCATGCTGTGGAGGTGTTTTTCAGCGGCAGGGACTGAGAGACTAGTTAAGATCGAGGGAAAGACGAACATAGCAAATTACAGAGAGATCCTTGATGAAAACCTGCTCCAGAGTGCTTAGGACCTCAGACTGGGGTGAAGGTTCACCTTCCAACAGGACAACAACCCTAAGCACACAGCCAAGCAGGAGTGGCTTTGGGAGAAATCTCTGAATGTCCTTGAGTGGCCCTGCCAGAGCCCGGACTTGAACCCGATCAAACATCTCTGGAGAGACCTGAAAATAGCTGTGCAGAAATGCTCGCTGTCCAACCTGACAGAGCTTGAGAGGATCTGCAGAGAAGAATGAGAGAAACTCCCAAAATACAGGTGTGTCAAGCTTGTAGCGTCATACCCAAGAAGACTCAAGGTTGTAATCGCTGCCAAAGGTGCTTCAACAAAATATTGAGTAAAGGGTCATAATTTAAATATGATACTTCAGTTTCTATCTTTTGCAAAAAAATCTAAAAAGCTGTTTTCGCTTTGTCATTATGGGGATTGTGGTAGATTGTTGAGGGGAAAACAAATTAATTCATTTTAGAATTATCCTGGAAGAAAAAGTCAAAGAGTCTGAATACTTTCCGAATGCACTGTGCATGCGAAAACACAGATATTAAAACAAACAATTCAGAAAATCACCCTAAATTAGAGCATGCTGGGAAATATGATATATGGTTCTATGTTCTTGCCTTCCAAAGAATCCTCCTTGCCTTCCAAATAATCATCAAAGAACAATTTCTTCCAAAAATTCTTACATGCTGACCAGACAGGACACGTCGCGTGCGCGAGCGTCGCAAAATAAATGTAGAAATCCATGTTATTCAATTATTGCACTCACACTGCTCGCGCGCGCCAACGAGTGTCTGCGATGCCAAGGGCTAAATAGAAGTCATTCCTATTTCTGACGCAGATTGCGCTGAAAATCCTGCCTCTCCCATCTCCTCATTGGTTTATAGAAGCAGGTACCCACGTGCCATCTCCTCATTGGTTATACCCACGTGGGTGATTAAAAGACAAACTTTGTTGCCGGTTGTCGTGGTAATTTAATGAAAGTTTAGATGCGATCACCATATAAGTTCAAAGATGAAAAAGCCTGGAAGGAGGAGAGATGACTAGAAACGATTTGGTTGGCCGTTTTATGAGTGGATTAATTGTCGGAGTAGAGGTCCTTGTGCATTTCAAGTAAAATAACAACTCAATGTTTATATCCCAGGACAAATTAGCTAGCAACAGCAAGCTAGCTAAATAGGACAAATTAACGTTAGCTAGCATTAGCAAGCTAACTAGCTAAATTGCCATACATGTTTAATGCTTTTCGACCTGTCCCCAAATTAATGTCCTTGGTTCAGAGTTTGTTTTGATATTTTAACCTGCGTGTCGTGATCGCGTTTGGTGTGGGGGGGCAAAATAAATTTATGCACGATAGCACACAATGGCGCACACGCAGTTTGGGTTCCGTGTTAGGATGTTTCTAGCTATAACCCTTGGCTTTGTCTTTCAAAAAGGGTTCTTCAGATCAAAACGGTTCTAGGTAGAACCCTATCCCTCCGCAAAGAACCCGTTTGGAATCCTTTTTTCTAAGAGTGTACCAGTCCTACGCAGCCAGGTCCTAGAATAAGCCATCAGGGAGATGTGCAAGGAAGACTATTATCTGTCATTGGTGTCCTCTGCTGTCTTACAGAATAAAATACGACACCTAAACAGCAGCCAAAGAGTATTTATTTTTATTCGAAACCTCAGGTAATAAAATGGCCTGAACAGTGTATAWATTAGAGTTGACAGGTTGTCTGGCAGATATTTTCACATTTGTTTTCATGACATGCATATATTTCAAATGCATCATGTTGGGTGCCTGAAAATCATAATCCTAGTGAAAGCAGGTATTGATACAAACAAGGTGTAGCATAGGACATTAATCATTGTTTGGGTAATGAGGACCAGTTGGCACTTAGGGTAGAAGTGAGGGCCTACATCTAGAAGAGCGTTCCAAATGGCACCCTATTTACTTTATAGTCCARTTCTTTTTACCAGGACCAAGTAGTGCACTACATATTGAATAGAGTGCCATTTTGAACGCTGCCAGAAAATAGTACAGTCAGATGTCACCAGTGCCTGTTGCCAATTATACCAATGCTTTACTAAGGTTTTGGCTGGATATGTCTGGTTGGATATGGAATCATACCTAGAGATGAACAAAAAATGTGTGATTTGAAATGCATATTTAGTTAAATGTCAACTTTGTTGTACTTTGTTGTACTTTGTTGTACCATAGCAGCAAGCATGAGATCAAATCAGATTTATTTATATAGCCCTTCGTACATCAGCTGATATCTCAAAGTGCTGTACAGAAACCCAGCCTAAAACCCCAAACACCAGGCAATGCAGGTGTAGAAGCACAGTGGCTAGGAAAAACTCCCTAGAAAGGCCAAAACCTAGGAAGAAACCTAGAGAGGAACAAGGCTATGAGGGGTGGCCAGTCCTCTTCTGGCTGTGCCGGGTGGAGATTATGACAGAACATGGCCAAGATGTTCAAATGTTCATAAATGACCGGCATGGTCAAATAATAATAATCACAGTAGTTGTCGAGGGTGCAGCAAGTCAGCACCTCGAGAGTAAATGTCAGTTGGCTTTTCATAGCCGATCATTAAGAGTATCTCTACCGCTCCTGCTGTCTCTAGAGAGTTGAAAACAGCAGGTCTGGGACAGGTAGCACGTCCGGTGAACAGGTCAGGGTTCTATAGCCGCGAGATAAATTGTCTCATTTAGAATGATGAAAAGAACACACATCACAGCAAAAGTACATTTCCTTTGTTCATTTGTATTGTTTGTGCAGCTTATAATTAGTATGAAGGAAGGTCTTCATCTTTGAAATATGTGGGTTCTCAGTAACTGATGCATTGCTCAAATCAGAGTTAGGATGAAATGATACCTGTCACGGCTTTTGAAGGAAGAGGACCAAGGTGCAGCGTGTTGAGCGTACATTTTACTTTATTATAATTACGCCGAACAAAACAATAAACACTACAAAAAAAAACGTGAAGCTAAAGGCTATGTGCCATAAACAAAGTAAAAAATAATAGAACATAGAATACCCACCCCAACTCACACCCTGACCAAACCAAAATAGAGACGTTAAACGGATCTCTAAGGACAGTGCGTGACAGATACCATCATATCTAAGATAAAAGGAACAATAAATCACTAGCATTTAATTGATACATACAGTTAACCCTGCCATGTAACTGTGCTTTAAACAAAACAGTTCTCAGTGGTTTACTGGTTTAGATTAAACAATTATGGAAGTCCTGAACTGCATGGTGAAAAACATATATATTGTCTGAGGGACTTATCTTCATAGGAGCTTTGCGTTTTATCTACTGTAGAGCACTTCTATCTCTATCTATTTCCAACAAAACATGTTATCTCATATTCCATAACAAACTGTAAGCCTGAGAGAATGTCATAACAAGTGGTCTGGCATGTTTATGTCAATTGCATACCAAAACCGATTTTAAGGATAAAGTGCTGTATGTCTTGATTGTGTTTTTTTTACAAGGTTTTTATTCCTATTTTAACCATTTCAAAGGTAAACGCTTCTTCACATCTTACATGCCTTCAGATTATGATTACATTTCTAATATGTATAAAATAAGGGAATTATTATTTCTCTAATATGGATTTATCAAGGAATATAAAGGTTAGAAATACAAAGGTTACATGATTAGGGGGGGTCATACCATAGATCATTTAGCTATTTGATTGAGAATTTTAGGACCCCTTTAGGTAGCAATTTTTTTTTTAACAAGTACTTGATAAAATATTGAATTTGGCATTTACCCCTTTAACTCATAAAAACGCAATGAATAACATACATTGCAAAAAAAGAAAGTCAAATGAATCAAAAGGAATAAGGTTTTAAAGTATCTGTATTATATCTAGGAGATATAAGAAAGCTCAGGAAATATTAAAGTTTTTTTAGACACATATTTAACCCCTTATTTTTGTTGCCACATAACTACCTCCATACTTCCATTCATTTGTATGGGTTACCTTCAGACGAGTCCGTGACACTTGTGGGGGTAGAAAAAAGCAAAACTGTTTGAACGCTACAGACGTTTTTGTGAGAGGACCGATTTTCAGGATGTCTCATGGTCTTACAAACACCGCTGTAGCTCAGCCACCTTCCACCGCAGATGCAGAAGGCCAACATAGGCGGATATGGCAGATTGAGACGCAGCCCATCCCAAAAAACAGATACTGTATCTCTAGCTTAAACTGACAGATTTTTATGCGGATTTTTTAATTGCGTTACTTAGATTGACGCATGGGTGACTCTTAAGGATTTTAAACTATGAATAATTGGTTGACTCCACACACATTAGAGCAGTTACAAATTGAGCTCCCCAAGCAGCCATTACCATTGACATTGTGAGCACAACACATTTATCATCAAAGCCAATCTCTACCTGGCATGCCATCTCTACACCTGTACAAGGGTGGCCCTTCTGACACTAATAAGAGTCTAAGGGGGAAGGTGAGGGTTACATCCAGCTGAAAAATAGCCAGCACCAGAAACACAGACACCAGGCAGGCAGCTGAGGCTGTGTTGGCACTAGTCTCGCTCTCACAGAGAAGTTTACAGATTGCTCTCTTATACCATTCTCAGAATTCTGAGAAAACAGTAAGTGTGCTGCTGGTTGGAACCCCCAAGGGGTGACACTACACTTCATCAGGGGTCCCAYTCTGCATCCCAAGTTGCACCCTATTCCCAATACAGTTCAAAACCTTTGACCACACACAATAGGGGATAGGGTGTCAGTTGGATTATTTGTTGGACACTAAGGAATTTTAACTTGATATATCCCCAGAATAAGGCTATCCAATATGGCTTAATCGAAAAATACAGTACATTTTATAACCGTATAAGCTATCTCTTATTATTTTACCTGAGCCCAGGTATTGTAATAAGACTCTTTCTGCCGACCCCATATAGATACAGATTCCATTAGAATTCACCTGGTGTTCTGAGCAAAATAGCCTTGGTTTGACAGACTGATTCTCCATATAATGCAAAATATCAACCATTCAGGACACTACCGCCAACAGGCACAAAGGTTCCTCCATGCATTATTTATGAGACTTTCAATTTTCATATTGAACTGATTTCCTGCAAGGAAATGGCATAGGTAATACTATGGTATTTCTGATTGATTGTGGTATAAGACAGAAAGGGATAGAGTAAGCGCCAATGGAATCTACACGTGTCTACACAATCTACTCTGTTTGTGTTCAATGTGTTTCTTTAACACAGGCTAGATTGTCTATTCACTGGCAACGAGTAAAAATGCTACTAGGCTACTCTACATTGAAACCTATGTGCCCAAATTACTTTGAGATCTTGTCAAGAGAGGTTGGGGATGAGTATTACAAACCGTAAATAAAGGTAAATGTCTACCAACTAGAAAGAAATACAGTCCCAATAAAAACATATTTTTTTCAGAACAGAAGCTGTAACTGACAAATATGTAATTTTCATGCTCAACTGTCATTCATGCTACCCTGCGCTAATTGTTTAGGTTTTGTGTTACTTTACAGTTCTATCACAACCTACTACTCAGGAACCTGGAATGCTTGAGCTGAGTATGTGCTTTCCCTTGGGGGAAACGGTGAATTGGAAGACTTAGGGATTTTAATGGCAAAAGGATAAGCTTAGCACAAAACTTCAAGGATCACAGCCTTTGTTAGCTCAGCATGATTTTAGAAAAAAACGTAACACTGCATATTTTCCATATTATTCTAAATACTTCATGATTTATTAATTGATCGAATCGAAAGGGACTTGTAAAAAGTACAAGTCATCAGAATTGCTGCAGCTATATTGCTACGGGTAAGGACAAGAAGAACTATGGGTTCTATTATATTTGCCAAATAGGCCTAATGCATAAAATGATGGAGACTGGCACCAGTTTCCCTGACACTGCCTTGCCACACATGGTGTTTATGCTATGTTGATGATGATGGAAAGGAATAGATGGATTTACCTTTTATTATGTAAAAATATTTCCAATATACTGGTGCATAATGCAACCATCTGTTTTGTTAACATCCAAAGTGAATTTACAACAAATGTAGCCAACGTTGCATCAAATGTAAAATGTAAAGGTCTGTTACAACAGTTAATGGGAAATACTTTATATTTTGTAATAAATGACATRGTTTTTTCCCAACATATTTACAAACTGTCTGTCATATAAGGACAATAGCAGGCTATATTTCCTCATATGGGTCTCTAAATGACATCTTAATTAGTTCCACTTGTTTAGGATAATATTGACTTATCCAATATTGACTTAACATCATTAGCGATGCTATTGGATGAAATTAGATCCAAGAAACAGATGCAGAGATTGTTGAGATGAGGAAGATAATAGCATGTTTGGAAAACATGTATCAATACCAATTTGGCATTTGAATTTGTTTGCGTTCGTGTGTGTGTTTGTGTGGACGTGTTTAACTATACTTGTAGGAACCAGAAGTCCCCACAAGAATAGTAAACAAACACAAATTRGACCAACTGGGGACATTTTGTTGGTCCCCGGCAAGGTCAAATGTTATTTCTAGGGGGTTTAGGGTTAAGGTTAGGGTTAGGAGCTAGGGTTAGGTTTAAGGTACAGGTTAGGGAAAATAGGATTTTGAATGGGACTGAATTGTATGTCCCCACAAGTTTAGCTGCGCAACACTATGCGTGTTCATGTGCGTGCGTGCTACCTCTACACTGTAAAAAATGAGATGGCACTGTTGTCCATCTGAAGTGTATTTTCTGATTGGTGTAATCCAAAATTACACTATGGTTTGTTCAACCTATTATATAACATTTGTCTGAAATCAAATAATGAATTTGATGGGTCAAAGTGAATTTTTGAATTGTTTGAAAACTTCTAAATTGCTTTCAAGACGTGCATTCGCATCACATAGCGGTGGGTGCAATGTAGTGGCGGCAGCCTATCAGAATAATTGGAGGCATGGCCTATTGGTGGTGTGGCTTTCAGTCTGTTCAATTTGGCCATCTGTGAGAGTGAATGTTATTTTGGTTGGCTTAAGATTTTACGTAATATGATATCTGCATAAGTACTGTGATAATAAATATTTATTTTGAGGAGCTGGTCCCCCTTTGGTTAAAGTATTGTTTCAAGTTAACATGAAAGTATTATGTAGAAATACGTCTTTGTAGTATTTATTTCTGAACACCTTCCTAATATTGAGCTGCACCCACTTTTTCCCTCAGATCAGCCTCAATTCTTTGGGGAGTAGACTACAAGGTAATGAACGTGTTCAACAGGGATGCTGGCCCACGTTGATTCCAATGGTTTCCACAGTTATGTCAAGTCGGCTGCATGTCATTTGGGTGGTGGACCATTCTTGATACACACAGGAAACTGTTGATCGTGGAAAAACCCAGAAACGTTGCAGTTCTTGAAACCCTCAAACCGGTGCACCTGGCATCTACTGCCATAACTCGTTCAAAGGCACTTCAATCTTTTGTGTTGCCCATTCACCCTCTGAATAGCACACATACACAATCCATGTCTCAATTGTCTAAAGGCTAACAAATCCTTATTTAACCTTTTCCCCTCCCATTCATCTACCCCGGTGGTTCCCAAACTTTTTATAGTCCGGGACCCCTTCAAACATTCAACCTCCAGCTGCGTACAACCTCTAGCACCAGGGTCAGCTCACTCTCAAATGTTGTTTTTTGCCATCATTGTAAGCCTGCCACACACACACTATACGATACATTTATTAAACATAAGAATGAGTGTGAGTTTTTGTCACAACCCGGCTCATGGGAAGTGACAAAGAGCTCTTATAGGACCAGGGCACAAATAATAATTTAAAAATAATCAATAATTTTGCTCTTTATTTAACAGAAAACCTTATTTGTTCTTCAAAAATTGTCAACTCACCACAGGTTAACTTCTTGCAACTATAGGGGGTGCTGTTCCGCATTAGCATTTTTTGGTCTCCAAATTAAACTGCCTCGTGCTCAATTCTTGATCGTACAATATGCATATTATTGTTATTATTGGATAGAAAACACTTTCTAGTTTCTATAGCCGTTGGAATTTTGTCTCTGAGTGGTACAGAACTACTTCTACATCACTTTTCCTGACAGGGAGTCAGATTTCAGAAATTTTTACCCCTGATCTGGGATCGGTTTTAAGGTGCCAGTAGATGCTATAGAGAAACCGACACTGCCTACGTCTTCCTCTGGGTGTCAGTACGTCACGTCATCACGTTTTGAATGGATTCGATTGCGCGCAATCAGAGCCACTATAAAAACACGAAAACGTAGAAGTACGATCTCTTCCTGCATGCGTCATGCGCAAAATGGACATCAGACCTGCCTCCTTCCAAATCGTTGTTTAGAGAGTATATTTCTCCGGTCATGTTTTCAGTCGTTATAGTTGTTAAAAACATCATAATGTAGTTAATTTGAACCGTTTTATTAGCAATTTATATCCGTTTAGTGCGATTTTGAGGAATTTCTTTGTCGTGCACTCTGAATCTTTGGACACGTTTCGGGGTCCCGTTCGATCGTTAGTGGATATTTCGAAGGACAGAGGACATCTATCGACCAAAAGAAGATTCGACCCAAGAAAGGATTCTTTGCCCAAGATTCTGATGGAAGAACAGCTCACAGTAAGAACAATTTATGATGATAATCGTGTTTTCTGTCGATAAATGTTAAACGTTTATGTCGCCATCGTTGTTTGCTATAGCTTCGCTTGGCGCAACCTGTATTGAAAAGTAAGGATAATTTAAAAAATGTAAATACAGCGTTGCATTAAGACTAATTTGTCTTTCGATTCCTGTCAACCTGTATTTTTTTGTCAAGTAATGATTAGCTTCCAATTAAACTAGATCACTCTGAAAGATGACGTGAGACATTTTGAGGCTTGATTTCCTAGTATTTTTCATTGTGTAACCCGGTTTTGTATGGCTAAATATGCACATTTTCGAACAAACTGTATATGTATGTTGTAAAATGATGTTACAGGAGTGTCATCGGAAGAATTCTGAGAAGGTTAGTGAAAAAATTAATATATTTTGGCGGTGATTACGTTATAGCGCTCTTTGGCTGGAATCGATGCTCTGGTAACGTTTTCCCG
>NC_036854.1:46337641-46345893 GCF_002910315.2 Salvelinus sp. IW2-2015 | reverse complement strand
GAAGGGTTTGTAGAGTTTTCCAACTCATCCGCTATCGAATATAAGTGGGATTATTTGGCCATAGTTGCACTTTCCTAAGGCTTCACTAGATGTCAGAGCCAGTCTCTTAGATCCTTGAGTTTGATGCCTCTACTGTTGAAGGGGGGAATGAGGGCTCTTTGAGTCATGTGTCTCTGGCAGCAGTGCCATGAGCTGACCAGGCGTCGGTTCAGCGTGAGAGATTAGCTTGCGTTCCATTGCATTTCTGAAGACAAAGGAATTCTCCGGTATGAACATTAGTGAAGATTTATGTTAAAACATCATAAGAGTTGATTCTATACTTCGTTTGACATGTTTCTACGAACTGTAATATGACTTTTCATCTGAACTTCGCATGGACTTGCCCGTGCCTCGTGAGTTTGGATTGTGTACTGAACGTGCGAACAAAAAGGAGTATTTTGGACATAAATGATGGGACTTTATGGAACAAATCAAACATTATTGTGGAACTAGGATTCCTGGGAGTGCATTCTGATGAAAGATCATCAAAGGTAAGTGAATATCTATAATGCTATTCTGACATCTGTTTACTCCACCAACATGGCGGATATCATCATGGCTTGTTTGGGCTCTGAGCGCTGTACTCCAGATTATAGCATGGTGTGCTTTTCCGTAAAGTTTTTTTAAATCTGACACAGCGGTTGCATTAAGGAGTGTTTATCTAAAGTTCCATGATAATACTTGTATCTTTTATCAATGTTTATTATGATATTTCTGTAAATTGATGTGGCGCTCTGCAAAATCACCGGATGTTTTGGAGGCAAAACATTACTGAATACAACGCGCCAATGTAAACTGAGATTTTTGGATATAAATATGAACTTTATCGAACAAAACATACATGTATTGTGTAACATGAAAGTCCTCTGAGTGTCAATCTGATGAAGATCATCAAAGGTTAGTGATTCATTTTAATCTCTATTTCTGCTTTTTGTGACTCCTCTCTTTGGCTGGAAAAAAATGGCTTGTTTTTCTGTGAATGGGTGTGAGATTTCTGTGGTTTGAATTTGGCGCCCTGCACCTTCACCTGGCTGATGTCATATCGATCCCGTTAACGGGATCCCAGTCATATGAAGTTAATGTTCATGCTAGTGAGGGCCGAGAATCCCACTCTCACATACAGTGGGGAGAACACAGTATTGATACACTGCCGATTTTGAAGGTTTTTCCTACTTACAAAGCATGTAGAGGTCTGTAATTTTTATCATAGGTACACTTCAACTGTGAGAGACGGAATCTAAAACAAAAATCCAGAAAATCACATTGTATGATTTTTAAGTAATTAAATTGCATTTTATTGCGTGACATAAGTATTTGATCACCTACCAACCAGTAATAATTCCGGCTCTCACAGACCTGTTAGTTTTTCTTTGAGAAGCCCTCCTGTTCTCCACTCATTACCTGTATTAACTCACCTGTTTGAACTTGTTACCTGTATAAAAGACACCTGACACACACTCAATCAAACAGACTCCAATCTCTCCACAATGGCCAAGACCAGAGAGCTGTGTAAGGACATCAGGGATAAAATTGTAGACCTGCACAAGGCTGGGATGGGCTACAGGACAATAGGCAAGCAGCTTGGTGAGAAGGCAACAACTGTTGGCGCAATTATTAGAAAAGTGAAAGTTCAAGATGACGGTCAATCACCCTCGGTCTGGGGCTCCATGCAAGATCTAATAACATAATTCTTTGGGGATGCTTTTCTGCAAAGGGGACAGGACGACTGCACCGTATTGAGGGGAGGATGGATGGGGCCATGTATCGCGAGATCTTGGCCAAAAACCTCCTTCCCTCAGTAAGAGCATTGAAGATGGGTCGTGGCTGGATCTTCCAGCATGACAACGACCCGAAACACACAGCCAGGGCAACTAAGGAGTGGCTCCGTAAGAAGCATCTCAAGGTCCTGGAGTGGCCTAGCCAGTCTCCAGACCTGAACCCAATAGAAAATCTTTGGAGGAGCTGAACGTCCGTATTGCCCACCGACAGCCCCGAAACTGAAGGATCTGGAGAAGGATGTATGGAGGAGTGGGCCAAAATCCCTGCTGCAGTGTGTGCAAACCTGGTCAATAACTACAGGAAACGTATGATCTTTGTAATTGCAAACAAAGGTTTCTGTACCAAATATTAAGTTCTGCTTTTCTGATGTATCAATACTTATGTCATGCAATAAAATGCAAATTAATTACTTAAAAATCATACAATGTGATTTTCGGATTTTTGTTTTAGATTCCGTCTCTCACAGTTGAAGTGTACCTATGATAAAAATTACAGACCTCTACATGCTTGTAAGTAGGAAAACCTTCAAAATCGGCAGGGTATCAAATACTTGTCTCCCACTGTAGGTACGTGGGATGAAGTGGTTGCAAAGGGCCTCAGTGTCTTAACACCACCATTTGCCAAGGCAGGATACTCAGAGCGCAGCCCATTCCAGAAATCTGGCAATGGCTTCTGATTAAATTCAATTTTCACAGAACCGCTTGTTGCAATTTCGATGAGGCTCTCTTGTTCAGATATTGGTAAGTGGACTGGAGGCAGGGCATAAAAGGGATAACGAATCCAGCTGTTTGTACCAGCGTAATTGCACACCCAACTCGCTGAGGTGCTTCGCTTTATCACATTTGACATTGTTCGTAAGCTTGAGTTAATTTGCTAAAAAAAATCATACAATGATGGAAAGACCTGTGTGTTGTCCTTGTTATTGCAGACAGAAAAGAGCTTCAACTTCTTAATCATAGCCTCAATTTTGTCCCGCACATTGAATATAGTTGCGGAGAGTCCCTGTAATCCTAGATTCAGATCATTCAGGCGAGAAAAAACATCACCCAGATAGGCCAGTCATGTGAGAAACTCGTCATCATGCAAGCGGTCAGACAAATGAAAATGGTCAGTAAAGAAAACTTTAAGCTTGTCTCTCAAAAAAAACGTGTCAATACTTTGCCCCTTGATAACCAGCGCACTTCTGTATGTTGTAAAAGCGTCACATGGTCGCTGCCCATACCATTGCATAGTGCAGAAAATACACGAGAGTTCAGGGGCCTTGCTTTAACAAAGTTAACCATTTCCACTGTAGTGTCCAAAACATTTTTCAAGCTGTCAGGCATTCCCTTGGCAGCAAGAGCCTCTCGGTGGATGCTGCAGTGTACCCAAGTGGCGTTGGGAGCAACTGCTTGCACGAGTGTTACCACTCCACCATGTCTTCCTGTCATGGCTTTTGCGCCATCAGTACAGATGCCAACACATCTTGACCACCAAGGTCCATTTGATGTCACAAAGCTGTCCAGTACTTAAAAAATATCCTCTCCTGTTGTCCTGGTTTCCAGTGGTTTGCAGAAGAGGATGTCTTCCTTTATTGACCCTCCATAAACATAACGGACATGTACCAGGAGTTGTGCCAGGCTCGCCACGTCTGTTGACTCATCCAACTGTAAAGCATATAATTCACAGGCTAGTATGCAAAGCAGTAATTGTTTCAAAATATCTCCAGCCATGTCACTGATGRSWCGTAAAACAGTGTTGTTTGATGAAGGCATTGTCTATAATTTTTTGGTCCTTTTCCCGCAGCATTGTCCCAGCCATATCCGCGGCAGCAGAAAGAATGAAGTCATCCACAATAGTATGGAGCTAGCCTGTCCTAGCGACCCGGTAGGTCAACACACTTCTACACAACAACACTTCTAGCCCCTTCTTATTATTGGCATCTGTTGCTTTTATACGTGTCCTACTACTAGAAAGTCGTCTTTATTCTCTCTCCAAAAACTCCCGCTTATTTTTCAAATTGTCATGTTTCGTTTCTAAATGTCTGCACAAGAGTGAACGTTTCCTGCGAGAGAGTGACGGTTTATGTGATTGGATGTTAGTTATTTGAGTAGGCTACCTGTATTTGACATTGTGTTTGTCATGCAATCTATGCATAGTGGGTGCGGAGTCAGGCGCAGGAAGCAGAGGGTAAATAACAATGTTTTATTCCGGCGCAGGGAAAATGATCACGCCAAAACACCAGGCGCAAATAACAAGACCGGCCCAAAACCAGGACCCAACCAGTCCGGAGGAAAAAAGGAAATCGCACAACCACAAACATGAACAGAGTAAAAATAAGCCCGCACAAAGAGCAGGCGGGCATACCGGCTTAAAAAGCCCAACTAAAACCTAAACAAGAAACAGGTGTAACSAATAAGACAAAAACAACAGAAAACGGAAAAAGGAATCGGTGGCAGCTAGTAGACCGGTGACGACAACCGCCGAGCGCCGCCCAAACAGGAAGAGGAACCAGCTTCGGTGGGAGTCGTGACAGTGTTGTTATTTCACTGAACACAAGATGGTTTAATTTTATTTTGGGCAGTGAAACGAGGCTTCTCAGGCAAGAAAAAAACCTCACCCAAATGTTTACCCCCTTTGGAAAATATAAATGCACTGTTTGAAAATGTGAAGATAAAAAATAAATAAATATATATATAAGTAGGACACAAAACCTCAGCGAGAGACCAAATAAAGCCAGCCCACAGACAATGGGATAATGGGTTTACAACACAAGTGATGCATATTMCATTGTATGTACAAAGCTTGGCATGGGGAGCTGATCCCACTAAAGATGACAGAATAACACTGCTCATTTTTGGGGGGAGGAGTCAAAAATGTAAGGCCGATATTTGTTTCCCCTTCTTCTGATGCATGCCTTAAGTTGTGTGTCCTTCATATTTAGAACACTATCACAGTCTTAATGAAGTGTTCAGTGATGGGTGATTGAACGCACATAGCCATTCAAATTGAGTGATTATTATTCCATTTTCTGGGCTAACTTTACACAATACCCTTCACAAACACCTGATGCGGCACTGTTATTTATTTGTTTAAATTAAACGTCTCCCAAAAGGAATTAACTGCGGAAGATGCAGCCTCCTCATTTCCATAATCTAATGCTGGTGTTTATGATCTACCATGCTGCAATTTGAATAAAAATTACACTGATAGAGATTCAGGGACTGTCAATGTGGAAGAGTGCCTCCCTAAGGCTCCTCTGCGCCACGCCAGACAGACCGCCTGAATCTCCGCAGAGTGCAAGTATACGTAACACACGCTGGGCATAAATAATTCAGTTATAATTTATCATTTTGGATACGCAGCTTAAACACTATTTCCTTCATGGAGAGAGAAAGAGAGAGAGAGAGAGAGACAATGAGCTCCTCAGCTCAATTTTAACTGCAGTGTTATTCTGTCATCCTCAGTGGGATCAGCTCTCCATTCCAAGCTATGTACATACAATGAAYTATGCATCACTTGTGTTGTAAACCCACTATTCCATTGTCTGTGGGCCGCCTTCATTTGGACTCTCTCTGAGGTTTTGTGTCCCACTTAGTTTAGAGGCGGTTTTGGGGGCAACATTGTAAGGAGAACAAGGGGCCCCTCAGAGACAGCGGGAACATGCAAAACATAAGAGATAACACAGAGGAACAATGAGGCAAGAACTCCGGCAGGACTCACTATTACAGGCCAACCTCCTAGCTGCAGCATGTGAGGAAGAAAGGAAAGGAACATGGTGACAGACTGCAGTAGACTACAATACAGAGGGGGAAGATAATGTTTGTCCAGCCTGCATAATTCTTTCACAATATATTGTATTGATGTACAAGCGATGTACACGTTTTTGAAAATTAATAATTTTGTTTTTAATAATGGGAATATTTTTGTGTCCATGTTATTTTTAATTTATTAATTTGCTGGGGGACAGAACACATAAATAAGAATCAAAATCCTTGATACTTCAAACACTCACTTAATCACCCAAGTAATCTCGGCACCCAGAAATAAGTACACTTCTTAATTTGTATGTTAAGGTGAGACGAGACTCAACAGTTCGAAATGTGAAGGTAAAACCAGACATGAGTTAATATTCACCAGGTGCTGCTAACTGTTACTGAGACCAGACATTGATTTAGTTTATTTTCCTCCTCATTTGCCTCGCTCCAGCCAGCACTAGACAGCTGATTATGTTCAGAAATGCCATTACAGTAGGCTATGCTTCCCAGGGCCAGGGTTATGTCATGCCTCTTTGTCATAGCCATTAGACAGCAGATTCTGGTCCGGGCTCCTCAAACTCACATCTGACTGAGGTTATTTATTTTCACATTTCCTATCAGTCATTTAATATTCCCTATAATTGAAGGGAGTGACATTGTGGAGTTGAGGGTTATGGAGATGTGACCTCCCTTCTAATCGGACTGACTTCCCAAATGACACCCTATTCTATATAGTGCGCTACTTTTGACCAGGGTCCATAGGGCTCTGGTTAAAAGTAGTGCACTATATAGGGAAAAGGGTGCTATTTGGGATGCATCCTATGAGTCGGTTGTCTTTATTGGGCTTCCCTTTAACAGGAAAGATGCAGTAGATCAGTAGGGTCAATCCAAGCCCCAAAAAGTATGTACTACTTCTATAGGCAAATAATACCTTGTGAAAACATTGAATATATTGGGTAAGTAATTTGCCCTTGATTACGCAGAAACCTTCCCCTGATGCTGAGGTTCTGTGGTTTAACTACACATAAGTAAGCTCTTTAGGGATTTATATGAGCATGTATGGCTGCAGGCATGTATAAAGTGGTAGTTAATCAATTTATCACCTTGATGGAATTATACCATCCATAAACCAATGGTTTATTTATCTCTTTCCATACAATTCTCTATACACTGAAAAAAGATAGGTTCTTAAATGGGTCTTCTTCAGCTCTTAAGGTTCCTTGGAAAACACTTGCCCGATAAAGAACTTTTGAGTTAAGTGTGGAGTTCTTGACAAGGCATCTACACTTCTTCAGAKTTCTAAAAGGTTCTTGAAATGTATGAAAGCCTGCAGATGCATTCCTTTCATAGCACACAGCAAACTGGCCAGTGTTAAATAATGTTGTTAACACAGTCAAGAGTTAAATTAAAACTCAGTGGCGTTAAAGAACCCCAGTCTTGGTCTTAATAACCATTTGAACCYAAACCACGCCCATCATTATATTTCCCAGCATGCTCTATTGCAGGTTGTGTTTTAGAATTGTTTGTTTCAATATCTAGGCTTTTGTAACTCAAATATAAATAACAAACATTTTTCTAAACTATTCCAATCTGTTACTTGGACTTATTGCGCTCGTTACTGAAATGATTGTTCCAGTTTACATGTTTAAGGCATTCTCAAGTTTAATGTTTCCTGCCATAGCAGTCATTCTGAACCCACTCTGGCTGAATTRCAGTAGTATTTACACAGCACTTTACAAGCCAGCATAATGTGACTTGCAGGCTTTATGTGGCCTGTAAACTAGTTTCAGGCCACTGCATTAGGGTAAAACTAGGCACTTAAATGACGGTTTGATAAAATATTTATTGTGTTGTCTTAAATAATTTATTCCTTGTTTGAATCAGATCAAGCTTTAACCGTCGATAGCTGACACCCGCATAGCTGATGTTTTGGCGGTGTCAGAGGTGTAACTGCTGGAGCTGTCAAATCGGGAGGTGTAGCTGCTTTGGAGCTGTAAAATCGGGAGGTGTAGCTGCTTTGGAGCTGTAAAATCGGGAGGTGTAACTGCATTGGAGCTGTTAAATCGGTGAGCAGCTGCTCATGATCATTGTCACAAAGCCACACCTATGCCACTAGCATTCGAAGTTCAGAACAAGAATGTCTAGGCTATATAGAAATAATGACACTGACATTTTTAAAATCCTTAAACAAAATAATGTGGATTTCTATCATCCAAATGGAGGTGTAGATTACATCTCTCATTCCAGTGTTAAAACTTGTTAACAAGGCTGCATGGGATTTCTGTTAATGTGACTCCGTGCAGCCAATGACAATGTCCTCTTTAGGTATAATGGCACGAGCCGATTGTGGATTTGACAGCTCCTGACAGTGCGCGCTCTAACAAAGTTCTAACCTCAACAAGCCAGATAACAACTTTATTGTTGATGACGTCTGAAGCGAAAAAGTGATTGTAATAAGAACCTTTAATTGTGGAGAGCTATGAATATGGAAAAATAGAAATTTGAGGCTAAAGATCAATAGATGGCCACATGAATGTCGTCTGATCAGCTAATTTGTGTGTGGTGTAATGGGTGAGAGAGAGAGAGAGAAGAGAGAGAGAGAGAGAGTAGGAGAGAGAGAGAGAGAGATGAGAGAGAGGAGAGAGTAGAGAGAGAGAGAGGGAAGAGAGAGAGAAGAGAGAGAAGGTAGAAGAGGAG
>NC_036854.1:46318945-46331597 GCF_002910315.2 Salvelinus sp. IW2-2015 | reverse complement strand
GAGAGAGAGTATGGTCCAATCTCATCATCTTACTTGCGTGACAACTAGCTTTAACAGATTTGTAACTGTAAGAATTATGTCTAAACAAAGTCAAAACACCCTTTTATTTGAGTAGAAAACAAATACAATGTAGACAAGTGCAATGATGTCCATCTATGTCACTCTAACTACAATCTGTTGGTAGTTTCAACTCAAGTGAAACATGAAAAAGGCCTAAACATTTTCTGCAACAAGCACTGACACGAGCAGTTAAYAAATGTTGTGCATCGAAAAAAGACTTTTAGTGTTTCCACAAACCACACAGGGGGACTGTTTCAAAGCAAAGATATTTTATTATTGACCATTCGTTTTCTMTGTGGCTCTACTTCCTGCCAGGTGTAGTTTATTTCAGCAGTACAAATAAATCCACACACTGGAACGTTGCAGGCAAGATCATATAGATTCCTGACAACATGATATAATGTAATCATGATTACTGATCTGGGTCCAGTTCCACAAAAGCATTTTAAGGCTAAGTTCATCATTAGTACCTTCGTAGGAGCCTTGTTAAATCTCCCAGCTGTTTCCCAAAACCATCATTACTAAAGTTGCATTTGAAACGCTCATTTTTTAATGGGCTGCCTCAGACCAGAACATCTAAGTGCATTGTTAATAGCGTTTTTTCCTACGGTATCACGTTATACACACAAGACCACCGCTAAACATAGAATCACGATTTTATTCTGTCTCTCTGTGACGGCAGATAACTTCACAACGAAGTTGACAACAAATACAAAGTAGCCAATATCTTTGTAATTGTTACAAACAAAGGATAAAAATAGGCTACACGCCAACCGAGATGACTGCATGAAAAGAAACATAGCCTACAGTATAGGCTACACGCCAATAATTCAATAATATTGAAATCTATTTCATGTTCATTCAATTGAGTTTTATTTTGCTAATTGTAGGCTGTCTGTAATTTTTCAATATACTTCATGATGTGTAACAACATGTGCGCAACGATGTGCCAAATCTTGATTTGGTGGTAATGCTTATAGGGTAAGCATTATAATTAGCATGAGAATAAGAATTAGAATAAGTCACCTCAATATCTGCAGTCATAGGTGATAATATCTAGGCGCTGATCCAACGTCAGTTTTGTATTGTATTGTAAAAATTATAATGTTAAAGTAAGATTTGAATGGAGAACGCTGATCTGAGAGCAGCTGTCTTTCTTTCAAATTAAATCAAATTGTATTTGTCACATGCGCCGAATGCAACAAGCGTAGACTTTACCATGAAATGCTTACTTACGAGCCCTTTCCCAACAATGCAGTTAAAAAGTAAAAACAAATTAGAGAAAACAGAAAGAAAATAGTAACACAATAAAATAACACAATAAAATAACAATAATGAGGCTATATACAGGCCAAATACAAGGAGTACCGGTACCAAGTCAGTGTACTTGGGTACTAGGTAGTTGGGGTGATTGATTGAGGTAATACTGTATGTACATGTACAGTTGAAGTCGGAAGTTTAAATACACTTAGGTTGGATTCATTAAAACTCGTTTTTCAACCACCAATTTTTTGTTAACAAACTATAGTTTTGACAAGTCGGTTAGGACATCTAATTTATGCATAACACAAGTCATTTTTCCAATAATTGTTGACGCACAGATTATTTCACTTATAATTCACTTTATCACAATTCCAGTGGGTCAGAAGTTTACATACACTAAGTTGACTGTGGCTTTAAACAACTTGGAAAATTCCAGACAATTTGAGTCAATTGGTCGTTTTCTAAAATGTCTGCCACAGGAAGTGGAACGTTTCCTGCGAGAGAGTGAACGGTTTATGTGAATGTGAATTGTTAGTTATTGAGTAGGCCTACCTGTATTTGACATTGTGTTTGTCTAGCATACTAGCAAGGGTGGCGGAGTCATGGCCGCAGGAAGCAGAGGGTATAACAATGTTTTATTCGGGCGCAAGTGAAAAATGACATCGCCAAACACCAGGCGCTATATATCAAGACCGGCCCAAAACCAGGAACCAACCAGTCCGGAGGAAAAAAAGAAATCGCACCAACCACAAACATGAAAACAGAGTTAAAAATAAGCCCGCACGAGCAGGCGGGCATACCGGCTTTAAAAAGCCCAGCACTAAACGCTAAACAAAGAAACAGGGTGTAACGAATAAGAAAACAGAACAGAAAACGGAAAAAGGAAATCGTGGCAGCTAGTAAGCGGTTGACGACAACCGCCGAGCGCCGCCCAAACAGGAAAGAGGAACCAGCTTCGGTGGAGTCGTTGAACAGTGGTTGTTTATTTCACTGAACACAAGATGGTTTAATTTTATTTTGGGCAGTGAAACGAGGCTTCTCAGGCAAGAAAAAAAACTCAACCCAAATGTTTACCCCCTTTGAAATATAAATGCACTGTTTGAAAATGTGAAGATAAAAAATAAATAAATATATATATATAGGACACAAAACATCAAGCGCAGAGACCAAATAAAGCCAGAACACACAGACAATGGGATAATGGGTTTACAACACAAGTGATGCATATTGCATTTATTACAAGGCTTGGCATGGGCGAGCTGATCCCACTAAAGATGACAGAATAAACATTGCTCATTTTTGGGGGGAGGAGTCAAAAATGGTAAGGCCGATATTTGGTTTTCCCCCCTTCTTCTGATGCATGCCTTAAGTTTGTTGTGCCTTCATAATTTTTAGCACTAATTTCACAGTCTTAATGAAGTGTTCAGTGATTGGGTGATTTGAACGCACATAGCCATTCAAATTGAGTGATTATTATTCCATTTTCTGGCTAACTTTACACAATACCCTTCACAACCCTGATGCGGCACTGGTTAATTTATTTGTTTAAATAAACGTCTCCCAAAAGGAATGTAACTGCGGAAGATGCAGCCTCCCATTTCCATAATCTAATGCCTGTTGGTGTTTATGATTCTACCATGATTGCAAATTTGAATAAAATTACACTGAATAGAGATTACCAGCGGACTGTCATGTGGAAGGTGCCTCCCTAAGGATCCTCTGGCGCCACGCCGACAGATCCGCCTGAATGCTCCGCAGAGTGCAAGTATACGTAAACACACGCTGGGCATATTCAGTTATAATATTTATCATTTTTTGGATAACGCAGCTTACATTTTCTTATGGGAGAGAAGAGAGAGAGAGAGACCAATGAGCTCCTCAGCTTAATTTTTAACTCGTGTTATTCTGTCATCCTCCCAGTGGGATCAGGCTCTCCCATTCCAAGCTTATGTAACATAAAAATGGAAATATGTCATGCACTTGTGTTGTAAACCCACTATTCCATTGTCTGTGGGCCGCCTTCATTTGGACTCTCTCTGAGGGTTTTGTGTCCACTTATGTTTAGAGGCGGTTTTGGGGGAACATTGTAAGAGAACAAGGGGCCCCTCAAGAGAAGCGGAACATGCAAAACCAAAGAGATAAACACAGAGGAACAATGAGGCAGAACTCCGGCAGGAACTCAATATTACAGGCCAACCTCCTAGCTTGCAGCATGTGAGGAAGAAGGAAAGGAACATGGTGACAGACCTGCAGTAGACCTACAATACAGAGGGGGGAAGAATAATGTTTGTTCCAGCTGCATAAATTCTTTTCACAATATATTGTATTTGATGTACAAGCGATGTACACGTTTTTGAAAAATTAATAATTTTTTGTTTTAAATAAATGGTGAATATTTTTTGTGTCCAATGTTATTTTTAATTTATTAAATTTGGCTGGGGGACAGAACACATAAATAAGGAATCAAACAATCCTTGATACTTCAAGACACTCACTTAATCACCCAAAGTAACTGGCCACCCAGAAATAAAGTAACACTTCTAATTTGTATGTTAAGGTGAGTACGAGACTCAACAGTTCGAAATGTGAAGGTGACCAGACATGAGTTAATATTCACCAAAGGTGCTGCTAACTGTTACTGAGACCAAGACATTGATGTTAGTTTTATTTTTCCTCCTCAATTTGCCTCGGCTCCCCAGCACTAGACAGCTGAATTATGTTCAGAAAATGCCATTACAGTAGGCTATGCTTCCAGGGCCAGGGTTAAATGTCATGCCTCTTTGTCATTAGCCATTAGACAGCAAGATTTCTGGTCCGGGCTCCTCAAACTGCACATCTAACTGGGTTTATTTATTTTCACATTTCCCTAATCAGTCATTTAATATTCCTATAATTGAAGGGAGTGACATTGTGGAGTTGAGGGTTTAATGGAGATGTTTGACCTCCCTTCTAATCGGACTGACTTCCAAAATGACAACCCTATTTCTATATAGTGCGCTAACTTTTGACCAAGGGTCCATAGGGCTCTGGTTAAAAGTAGTGCACTATATAGGGAAAAGGGTGCTAATTTGGGATGCATCCTATGAGTCGGTTTGTTCTTTATTGGGCCCTTCCCTTTTAACAGGAAAAGATGCAGTAGAATCCAGTAGGGGTCAATCCAAAGCCCCAAAAAAGTATGTACTACTTCTTATAGGCAAATAATACCTTGTGAAAACATTGAATATATTGGGTAAGTAATTTGCCCTTGATTACGCAGAAACCTTCCCCCTGATGCTGAAGGTTTCTGTGGTTTAAACTTACAATAATAAAGCTCTTTAGGGATTTATATGAGCAATGTAAATGGCTGCAGGCATGTATAAAGTGGTAAGTTAATCAATTTTATCAGCCTTGAATGGAATTAAACATCCATAAACAATGGTTTTTTATTTATCTCTTTCCATACAATTCTCTATAACACTGAAAAAAGATAGGTTCTTTAAATGGGTCTTTCTTCAGCTCTTAAAGGTTCCTGAAACCACTTGCCCGATAAAGAACTTTTGAGTTAAGCTTGTGGAGTTCTTGACAAGGCATCTAACACTTCTTCAGACTTCTAAAAGGTTCTTTGGAAATGTATGAAAGCCTGAGATGCATCCTTTCATAGCACACAGCAAACTGGCCAGTGTTAAATAATGTGTTTACCAGTCAGAGTTAAATTAAACTCAGTGGCGTTAAAAGGAACCCAGTCTTGGTCTTATAACCATTGAAGCCAAAACCACGCCAATCCAATTATATTTCCCAGCATGCTCTATTGCAGGTTGTGTTTTTAGAATTGTTTTGTTTATATCTAGGCCTTTTTGTAAACTCAAATATAATAACAAACATTTTTCTAAACTATTCCAATCTGTTCTTGGAACTTTATTGCGCTCGTTACTTGAAATGAATTGTTCCAAGTTTACATGTTTAAGGCATTCTCAAGTTTTAATGTTTCCTGCCATAGCAAGTCCATTCTGAACCCACTCTGGCTGAATTTCAGTAGTATTTAACAGCACTTTAAACAAGCCAGCATAATGGTGACTTGCGGCTTTATTGGCCCTGTACTAGTTTCAGGCCACTGCAATTAGGGTAAAACTAGGCACTTAAATGACGGTTTTGATAAAATATTTATTGTGTTGTCTTAAAATAATTTATTCCCTTTGTTTGAATCAGATCAATGCTTTAACCGTCGATAGCTGACACCCCGCATAAGCTGGATGTTTTGGCGGTGTTCAGAGGTGTAACTGCTGGAGCCTGTCAACGGGAAGGTGTAAGCTGCTTTGGAGCTGTAAAATCGGGAGGTGTAGCTTGCTTTGGAGCCTGTAAAATCGGAGGGTGTAACTGCATTGGAGCTGTTTAAATCGGTGCAGCAGCTGCTCAATGATCATTGTCACAAAGGCCACCACCTATGCCACTAGCATTCGAAGTTCAGCAAGCAAGAATGTCTAAGGCTAATATAGAAATAATGACACTGACATTTTTAAAATCCCTTAATTAGTTGGTATCATCGGATCCGGGAGCCACCCCCCACAGTAAAAAAAGCTGAACTAAGCATAGCCTAGCATAGCGTCACAAGTATTGTAAGCATCTAAATATCATTAAAATCACAAGTCCAAGACAACAATGAAAAGATAACACTTCTTGTGAATTCTAGCCCTTTGGTAAGGAAATTGAAATAGATACTGGAGACTAGTATAGACAACATTCCAACATAGGCTATCCTTTGTACAAATGAACCCACCCTCTCTTTGGTCCTTAGGCACATGCCGTCTCATTAGAATACTAACGCTCAGACACACACACACCCCACTAGGACAGGCCGCCTGAAACATCATTTAAGAACCACAATTCTTTCCAGGGTGTGACTCAACGCAAAGAAACTAATGGTCAAGGCCAATGGAACGTCGACACCTTGGTCCGAACAGGACCACTCACGACCAAGAATTGACCAAGAGGAAAGGCAGAACGACAAGACCACCTACTTTGCTAGTTGGCCTATCATAATTTGATGTACTGTTTAGAGCGGTCTCTTCTTCCGACGATTTCATAAGAATCTGACAGAAGGGCCAAAGACGACAAGTGCACGTTATTGCCTGATTATCTTTTACACCTTAGAATAAAACGGCCTATTAATAAAATTAATCCACCTCGTCCTAATGTCTCCACTTGGTTTCTCCTGGTCCTCAAAAGTAAACGTTTTATCAACACGCACCATTTCTGATTTTTTAAAATGTTTTACAGGGAAGAACACAATATGTAAGATGCTATTAGCTAACCACGTTAGCAAAAGACACCATTTTTTCTTTGTCCACCATTTTTTCTCTCCACCAGTAGCTAATCACCAATTCGGCCAAAAATAAAGATATTGATTAGCCACTAACCAATGAAAAAACCTCATCAAGATGACATGTCTGATAACATATTTATTGTATAGATAGTTTTTTGTTAGAAAAATGTGCATATTTCAGGTAGAAATCATAGTTTACAATTGACCCACCCATCACAACTCGACTAGAATAAATACAGAGAGCAAACGTGTATTACATTTACTCATCAATAAAAACATTTCATAAAAATAGACAAAGCATAGCAATGGAAAGACACAGATCATGTGAATTCAGAACAATATTTCAGATTTTCTTAAGCGTTTTTAGCAGCGAAAACACAATAAATCGTTATATTAGCATACCACATGTGCAAACGTTACCCCAGCAATGAATTCAAGGCCAACGGGAGCGATAACGTTATGATCACCAAAATATATTAATTTTTTCAAAGCTAACCTTCTCAGGAATTTTCCGATGACACTCTGTAACATCATATTAACAACATACAATATAGAATTTGTTCGAAAATGTGCATAAATTTAGGCCACAAAAAAACGTGGTTATACAAATGAGAAGTAGCAAAACTGGCCTGAAAATGTCGCGGCGCCATCTTTGAGAGTGATCTAGTCTAATCGATAATAATCATAAAACTTGACTAAAATACAGGGTTGGACGGGAATCAAAAAGACAAATTAGTTTCTTAATGCAATCGCTGACTTACATTTTCTAAAATTATTCCTTACATGTGGCAAAATACCGGGTCCGCCAAAGCGAAAAGCTACAGCAAAACAAAATGGGCGAAATATGCGTTTAACATTTTTTCAACAGACAGCGATTTATCAGTCATAAAATAGTTCTTAAACTATGAGCTGTTCTTGCCATGCAGAATCTTTGGCAGATGTATCCTTTCTACGGGTCTAATCGTCTTTTGGTCGTAAAGAATGTCCTCTTGTCCGGTCCGTATGGCCGCTAAACGTTCGGTATGTACAGGATAAGTGCCGAGCTCATGGAAGGACGTCACAAATAAATGCCTCAAATCGCACTAAAACGGATATAAATTGCTATAAAACGGTTTAAAATTAACCTACCTTATGAATTTTTTTTTAACACCTATAATGGGTAAAAACATGACCGGCGATATATTACTGGCTAAACCAAGGCTTGGAAAGAGCCCAGTCCGACGTACAATTGTGCGTCGAGCGCGAGGGACCGAAAGAAACGCTCCCTTCCGGTCTTTGGGTGTTTTATACAGGCCCTGAATTGCGCAATCGACTCCAATTTCAAATTGTCACCACTTACTGACATTAGAGGAAGGCCATAGGCAGTGTTTGTATCCTCGATAGCATTCACAGGGACATTGAAACTGGGACCTGGACGCAAGAGGCCAAGATTTTCTGAAATCTCAACTCCCTGGTCAGGAAAAGTTCCTGTAGAATGAGTTCTGTTCCAACTCAGAGACATAATTCCAAACGTTAATAGAAACCTAGAGTGTTTTCTATCCAATAATAACAATATGGCATATTGTACGAGCAAGAATTGAAGTATGAGGCAAGTTTAATTTGGAGACGATAAAATGCTAACGTTGAAACAGCACCCCCTAATATTGAGAAAAGGTTTAAAAAATAATGTGGATTCCCATCATCCAAATGGAAGGTGTAGATTACATCTCTCATTCCAGTGTTAAAACTTAACAATGCTGCATGGGAATTTCTGTTAATGTGACTCCGTTGCAGCCAATGACAATGTCCTCTTAGGTATAATGGCAACGAGCCGATTGTGGATTTGAGCAGCTCAACAAAGGTTCCACCTCCAACACAGCCAAAAACAACCTTATGTTGATGACCGTCTGAAGCGAAAGTGATTGAATAGAACCTTTAATTGTGGAGAGCTTATGAAATATGGAAAAAATTGGAAATTTTGGAGGCTAAGATGTCAATGCATGGCCAAATGAAGTCCTCTGATCAGCTACATATTGTGTGTGGTGTAATGTGTGAGAGAGAGAAGAGAGATGGTCAATGTCATCATCTTACTTGGCGTGACAACTAGCTAACTCAATACAATGTTTAACAGATTTGTAACTGTAAGAATTATGTCAAACAAAGTCAAAACACCCTTTTATTTGAGTAGAAAACAAATACAATGTAGACAAGTGCAATGATGTCCATCTATGTCACTCTAACTACAATCTGTTGGTAGTTTCAACTCAATTGAAACATGAAAAAGGCCTAAACATTTTCTGCAACAAGCACTGACACGAGCAGTTAAAAAATGTTGTGCATCGAAAAAATACTTTTAGTGTTTCCACAAAGCACACAGGGGGACTGTTTCAAAGCAAAGATATTTTATTATTGACCATTCGTTTCTTTGTGGCTCTACTTCCTGCCAGGTTGTAGTTTATTTTCAGCAGTACAAATAAATCCACACACTGGAAACGTTGCAGGCAAGATCATATAGATTCCTGACAAATGATATAATGTAATCATGATTACTGATCTGGGTCCAGTTCCACAAAAGCATTTTAAGGCTAAGTTCATCATTAGTACCTTCGTAGGAGCCTTGTTAAATCTCCAGCTGTTTCCCAACCATCATTACTAAAGTTGCATTTGAAAACGCTCATTTTTTAATGGGCTGCCTCAGACCAAGAACATCTAGTGCATTGTTAATAGCGTTTTTCCCTACGGTATCACGTTATACAACACAAGACCTCCGCTAAACATAGAATCACGATTTTATTCTGTCTCTCTGTGACGGCAGATAACTTCACAACGAAGTTGACAACAAATACAAAGTAGCCAATATATTTGTAATTGTTAAAAACAAAAAAGAATAAAAATAGGCTTCAAAATGAAAACCGAGATGACTGCATGAAAAGAAACAGCCTACAGTATAGGCTACACGCCAATAATTCAATAATATTGAAATCTATTTCATGTTCATTCAATTGAGTTTTATTTTGCTAATTTTAGGCTGTCTGTAATTTTTGCCTCAATATACTTCATGATGTGTAACAAACATGTGCGCAACGATGTGCCAAATCTTGATTTGGTGTTGCGTTCCCTCTTCTCAGAGGCGTGCGTAACTCCCTGCTACAACTCAACTCTCTGTGAAGTGCAAGAGGTATGAACTGTAGGTGGGAGAAAGGACGACAAAGGCAGAATTTACCGTTACTGGGATTTATTTCCTCCACGGTAATATGGGGAAAAGGGGCTGGACGGAACCAAAGCAAAGAAAGTAAATATCAAAGTTCCCCCTCTCCTATCTAACCTGCCTACCCACTACTTACCTATCTTAACACCACCTGGTGCCCTAACCAAAATACAGGGGTGGTGCACCCAGGTCTTACCTAGTGTGCCTAGACAGTGAATATACTACGGATATATGTATGCCCGCGGGCCTCTTGCCTAAGCACTCCCAAAGTGCCTTCTCCTTCCCCCCTGGGAACAAATGAAACAGAACAATTATTAACAACAATTTCAATTATTAAAACAGTGCGTCCTATAACACATAAGACATAACCAATCAGCTCTCTCAGCAACAACTTATATAGTACATACCAAATCTCTGAGAAACAACCAACACTTTATCACAATCAAATTCTCAAGCAAGGATCTTCCTCTCTCCAATCTTTCCAAAATCTTCTCTCTCCAATCTTTCCAAAATCTTCTCTCTCTAATGATTTCTCTCCCTCCAAAAGATCTGTTTTCCTGAACAGAACACTGGCTTTTATATTCCTCAGGTGGCAAAGGTAATTAGTGTCACTGCTTCTTGACGAGGGGGCGTGGTCAGCTCTCCAATTATCAATTAGCCATGGAGAACTCAGGAAGCTATCTCCTGAAACACACACTCAAATACATACCACAACACAGAAACTGGGGAACGTAACATTTGGTGGTAATGCTTATAGGGTAAGCATTATAATTAGCATGAGAATAAGAATTAGAATAAGTCACCTCAATATCTGCAGTCATAGGTGATAATATCTAGGCGCTGATCCAACGTCAGTTTTGTATTGTATTGTAAAATTATAATGTTAAAGTAAGATTTGAATGGAGAACGCTGATCTGAGAGCAGCTGTCTTTCTTTCAAATTAAATCAAATTGTATTTGTCACATGCGCCGAATGCAAAAGCGTAGACTTTACCATGAAATGCTTACTTACGAGCCCTTTCCCAACAATGCAGTTAAAAAGTAAAAACAAATTAGAGAAAACAGAAAGAAAATAGTAAACACAATAAAATAACACAATAAAATAACAATAATGAGGCTATATACAGGCCAAATACAAGGAGTACCGGTACCAAGTCAGTGTACTTGGGTACTAGGTAGTTGGGGTGATTGATTGAGGTAATACTGTATGTACATGTACAGTTGAAGTCGGAAGTTTAAATAACACTTAGGTTGGATTCATTAAAACTCGTTTTTTCAACCACCAATTTTTTGTTAACAAACTATAGTTTTGACAAGTCGGTTAGGACATCTAATTTATGCATAACACAAGTCATTTTTCCAATAATTGTTGACGCACAGATTATTTCACTTATAATTCACTTTATCACAATTCCAGTGGGTCAGAAGTTTACATACACTAAGTTGACTGTGGCTTTAAACAACTTGGAAAATTCCAGACAATTTGAGTCAATTGGCGGTATAACCTGTGGATGTATTTTTCAAGGCCTACCTTCAAACTCAGTGCCTCTTTGCTTGACATCATGGGAAAATCTAAAGAAATCATCATCCAAATTGTAGACCTCCACAAGTCTGATTCATCCTTGGGAGCAATTTCTAAATGCCTGAATGTACCACGTTCATCTGTACAAACAATAGTATGCAAGTATAAAACCATGGGACCAAGGAGCCATCATACCGCTCAGGAAGTGGATGCGCTCTGTCTCCTAGAGATGAACGTGCTTTGGTGCAAAAAGTGCAAATCAATCCCAGAACAACAGCAAAGGAACGTGTGAAGATGCTGGAGGAAACGGGTACAAAAGTATCTATATCTACAGTAAACAGAGTCCTATATCAACATAACCTGAAAGGCCACTCAGCAAGGAAGAAGCCACTGCTCCAAAACCACCATGAAAAAGCCAGACTACGGTTGGCATCTGCACATGGGGACAAAGATTGTACTTTTTGGAGAAATGTCCTCTGATCTGATGAAACAAGTATAGAACTGTTTGGTCATAATGACCATCGTTATGTTTGGAGAAAAAGGGGAGGCTTGCAAGCCGAAGAACACCATCCAACCGTGAAGCACGGGGGTGGCAGCATCATGTTGTGGGGGTGCGTTGCTTCAAGAGATATGGGTGCACTGCACAAAATAGATGGCATCATAAGAAAGAAAAATTATGTGGATATATTGAAGCAACATCTCAAGACCTCAGTCAGGAAGTTAAAGCTTGGTCGCAAATGGGTCTTCCAATTGACAAATGACCCAAAGCATGCTTCCAAATTTGTGGCAAATGGCTTAAGGACAACAAAGTCAAGGTATTGGAGTGGCCATCACAAATCTCTGACCTCAATCCTATAGAAAATTTGTGGGCAGAACTGAAAAAGCGTGTGCGAGCCTCTAACCTGACTCCGTTTCACCAGCTCTGTCAGTAGGAATGGGCCAAAATTCACCCCAACTTATTGTGGGAAGCTTGTGGAAGCGCTAGCCGAAACGTTTGACCCAAGTTAAACAATTTAAAGGCAATGCTACCAAAGACTAATTGAGTGCATGTAAACCTCTGACCCACTGAGAATATGAAAAGAAATTAAAGCTGAAATAATCAACTTACAACAGGCCTACAAGCCCTCAGTCCAGCCTCTCTCAGCCTATTGTGGACAGTCTGAGCACTGATGGAGGGATTGTGCGTTCCTGGTGTATCTCGGGCAGTTGTTGTTGCTATCCTGTACCTGTCTGCAGGTGTGATGTTCTGAGGTACCCATCCCGTGCAGGTGTTGTTACACGTGGTCTGCCACTGCGGAGACGATCAGCTGTCCAATCCTCCT
>NC_036854.1:46311746-46318920 GCF_002910315.2 Salvelinus sp. IW2-2015 | reverse complement strand
CGAGGTATACCTGTGGATGTATTTTCAAGGCCTACCTTCAAACTCAGTGCCTCTTTGCTGACATCATGGGAAAATCTAAAGAAATCATCATCCAAATTGTAGACCTCCACAAGTCTGATTCATCCTTGGGAGCAATTTCTAAATGCCTGAATGTACCACGTTCATCTGACAAACAATAGTATGCAAGTATAAACACCATGGGACCAAGGAGCCATCATACCGCTCAGGAAGTGGATGCGCTCTGTCTCCTAGAGATGAACGTGCTTTGGTGCAAAAAGTGCAAACAATCCCAGAACAACAGCAAAGGAACGTGTGAAGATGCTGGAGGAAACGGGTACAAAAGTATTATTATCTACAGTAAAACGAGTCCTATATCAACATAACCTGAAAGGCCACTCAGCAAGGAAGAAGCCACTGCTCCAAAACCACCATGAAAAAGCCAGACTACGGTTTGCATCTGCACATGGGACAAAGATTGTACTTTTTGGGAAAATGTCCTCTGTCTGATGAAACAAGTATAGAACTGTTTGGTCATAATGACCATCGTTATGTTTGGAGAAAAAGGGGAGGCTTGCAAGCCGAAGAACACCATCCCAACCGTGAAGCACGGGGGGGTGGCAGCATCATGTTGTGGGGGTGCGTTGCTTCAGAGATATGGGTGCACTGCACAAAATAGATGGCATCATAAGAAAGAAAAATTATGTGGATATAATTGAAGCAACATCTCAAGACCTCAGTCAGGAAGTTAAAGCTTGGTCGCAAATGGGTCTTCCAATTGAACAATGACCCAAAGCAGCTTCCAAATTTGTGGCAAAATGGCTTAAGGACAACAAAGTCAAGGTATTGGAGTGGCCATCACAAATCTCTGACCTCAATCCTATAGAAAATTTGTGGGCAGAACTGAAAAAGCGTGTGCGAGCCTCTAACCTGACTCCGTTTCACCAGCTCTGTCAGTAGGAATGGGCCAAAATTCACCCAATTTATTGTGGGAGCTTGTGGAAGGCTAGCCGAAACGTTTGAACCGCAAGTTATATAGGATATGACAAAAACTCTATAGGTTAGGATTATAGGCCTGGATCGACAGCATCTCATGAGATCACTTCGTACTCTATCACACAGGCGAGAGCACGCACTCAAAACACTCTCTGACGAGGATTTCCTTAGATCATCTCGTGCATGCCCATCCGAGCTTAACTACCTTTACACTGAATTACACCGGGACCCCGTCAATCCCTTTGTCTTACAAAGCAGGGCTGCTGTCTAATCTGCGCCCGATAAACATGACTGTGTAACAGGCGCTTGGCCAAAAAGCATGATATTCACTATCCGACTTAGGGCAGATATCATTTTAAAGCTGACTATTAAGTTGAAATTTAACACAATCCTGCCAAATTATCAAACAGGCATCGCGTGCACATCTACATCCTTGGACAGTTCCTTGGAACAGCCTCTTCTGCAGCATTAAAAAACTCAGCTCCCCTAAATTGAAGGATTTGAAATGAGTTTTTTTACAGTCTTTTCTTCTGATGCCATATTCAAAAAAAACTTATCAAGAAAAACTCAATAGCATATGGCTGCTTGCTATGGGATTTAGTTTCACCGCCCTTTGTTCTATGAAGCCCCCTAAAGTGAAGGATGTCTATCTGGTGCAACCAATTACTTTCCGAAGTCCAGTCAATTATTAAGGAAAGTGCTACCGTTCGTGTGCGACATATTGCTAAGTGTCCATCCATGATACATCCTGTCACATTGATTCAGTATATATAGGATATGTACACCTGTTCTGAAAGTCCCAGCTAAGCCATGTCGGTGCAAAAACATGTACTTGCCTAAACACGAGGGTGGCAGCACCATAGTCTAAGCTTACGGCACCATGAAGACAGGAGCTCTCCAAAATCAGGACAAATCGTGTGGACGAAGTACAGATCAGTTGTTGGGTTATAAAAAAACATATCCGAAACTTCTTGAATGCCACAAGCACCATCTAAACTCCATTAATATAAATTTGAGAAGGAATATGGCACCACAACAAACCTCAAACAGAGGCCCTCACCAAACTCCAGACCAGCGCCAACTCATTAATCAGAGAGGCAACAAGAGACTAAAATAACCCTGAATGAGCTGGCAAAGCGTCCAACACGGAGATGGAGTATCTGTCCATAGCGACCGCTTAAGGACTGTACCTCCACAAGACATAGGCTTACGCTAAGATGGCCATAAAAAACCATGCCTAAAGAAACACATATAGATTCGAACCACTGGTTTGGTGTTTCGGCCAACAAGGCATGTGGGAGGATCCCCAAACATATGTGAAGAAGGTTCAGCATGAGACTAAACATGTAGCTTTTGGCCATCAAGGAAAAGCTATGCTCTGGGCGAAAAACCCAACACCTATCATTAACTCGAACACCATCCCCACAGCTGAAAGCAACTGTGTGGCAGCATCAATGGCCGTGGGGATGTTTCTTCATCGGCAGGGACTGGGGAAAACTGGTCAGAATTGCAAGGGATGATGGATGCCGCTTAAATACAGGGAAATCTCTTGAGGGAAACCGCTGTTTTCAGTCTTCCAGAGATTTGTCGACTAGGACGGAGGTTACACCTTCCAGCAGGACAATCTGACCCTAAGCATACTGCTTTAGCAACACGCAAGTGGTTTTAAGGGGAAACATTCTAAATGTCTGGCAATGCCTAGTCAAAGCCCAGACCTCAATCCAATTTGAGAATCTGTTGGTTTGAAACTTAACAGACTTGCTGTTACACCAAACCCCATCCCAACTGGAAGGAGGCTGGAGCAATCTTGCCTTGAAGAATGGGCAAAAAATCCATCTGGCTAGATTTGCCCCCAGGCGTTATTATCCAGCATACGCCCCAAGATGCCTTCAGCTCTCTGTGCAAGCTGAATGCTGCGGAGGTTGGGTTGTTATAACAAACGTAGACTTGCTGGGCGGCGTGTATAGTTGTATGCCACACCTCCTGCAAGTTCTATTTTTTTGTCATTAGTACTTGTTTATCTTCGCCCCGAACAAGATACAGAAACCATTTGTCGCAATCCTCTTCGATTACAGTTCGTCGGCATGTCTGTGTAAATCAAATGATGCATACCCCCCAAAAATCTGTATATCGTTGAAATCCAAGTAGTAAGGCCAACCACTTTTTTCTAGGTATAAAGATATGCCTCAATGGGCGTGCAACATAAGCTCTTTCCGCCAAGGACCGTTGCTCTATTATAACCGTCCTGACTTATGTGTTATAGTTGCCTATCTCCATTGTGCGGTCCCATACATCCGTAACTGACCCTTTCATCCTTTGGAACCACCACAATAGGCGTGAGTGGCCACGTTGCGGAATCGTCTCGTCAGCCGTCATACATGAGGACAATTGCACCACAAATCCAAAAGTATTCCTTTCACAATAAGCTGGTCTTATGTCATCTGTATTTTTAAAAATTTTTAAATTGATTATTCATTTTATCCATTTTCTCCCCAATTTTCGTGGTATCAATCGCTTAGTTTTACTTATCTTGTTCATCGTCTCAACTCCCGTACGGGCTCAGGAGAGACGAAGTCGAAAGCGATGCGTTCCTTCGAAGCACACCAACCAAAGCCGCAACGGCTTCTTAATCAGCGCGGCCTCCAAACCAGCCACAACGCAAACTTGATCGTCGGACTGCAAAAACAACCGCTGTACTTGGCTCCCTGTAGCGCTGTCTTAGGCGTCTCACAGTACGGACATTTTAATGTATTGCCCTGGCCACATCTGCAGTCCTCATGCCTCCTTACAGCATGCCTAAAGAACGTTCACGCAGATGAGCAGGGACCCTGGGCATATTTCTTTTGGTGTTTTTCAGAGTCAGTAGAAAGACCTTTTAGTGTCCTAGGTTTCATAACTGTGACCTTAATTGCTGACCGTCTGTAAGCTGTTAGTGTCTTAATTACCGTTCCACAAGTGCATGTTCTTCTTAGGGCTGTCGACAACTTCCGGTGAAATTGGAGGGTGCGCATTTCAAAGAAATAATCATAAAAATGATGAATATTAAACATTTAGGTACATACAAGTGTCTTATGTCGGTTAAAAGCTMAAAGTCTTGTTAATCTAACTGCACTGTCCGATTTACAATAGGCTTTACAGCGAAAGCATGCCATGCYATTGTTTGAGGATGGCACCCCACATCAAAATATTTTTCAACCAGCACAGGCTTCAGAAAATRACAAATAGCGATTAAATATTCACTTACTTTTTGAAAATCTTGCTCTGATTTGCAATCCAAAGGGTCCCAGCTACAACATGCATGGTCGTTTTGTTAGATAAAATCCTTCTTTATCCCAAAAAGTCTGTTTAGTTGGCGCCATCAATTTGAGTAATCCACTCGTTTAACATGCAGAGAAATGAATCCAAAAASCTACTTGTTAAAACAAGTCAAAATACATTTTTATTRKATRCTCAGATACCCTAAAATGTAATTAAACTATAATATTTCATACGTAAAAAAGTATGTTCAATAGAAAATTKAAAATAAGCAGGTGCGCGTCCTCTTCGTCGCACGCTCACAGACTGATTTCCAACTCTGACTCCCAGTACCAAAACTCAAAATTCTTCCTCGTTTGGGAAGAAACAAGCCTGAAACCTTGAACAAAGACTGTTGACATCTAGTGGAAGCCATAGGAATTGCAATCTGGGAGCTGGAATTGCATATGACCCATAGCTTTCCTTTGTAAGAGCATGGGCTCTTAAAAACAAAAAAATTCAGGTTGGTTTTTCTTTGGATTTTTTCCTACCATATCAATTGTGTTATAGTCTCATACATTATTTTAACATTTCTACAAACTTCAAAGTGTTTTCTATCCAATGGTACCAATTATATGCATTATTAATGAAGCCGGTGACTGATGGGGAAAACTCCTCAATGCCAACGGATGAATCACGGAACATATTTAAATTTGTGCTAGCAAAACAAGTCCAGTAGCTTATCGTCCACTTCATTCGAACACTTCCATTTTGAGCGCATCACTGGTATTTCCTGTTTGAGTTTTTCTTGTAAACAGGAATTAAGAGGGTAGATTTATGGTCAGATTTGCCAAATGTGACTCGTTTCAGGAAACTATGCGTATGTCGAACGTCACTACTTCCCAGGAGAGGCACTTGAACGTAAAACTTTTTTAAAAATCAAAGTTGCTCAGTATGTGTAGGTAATCCTTTCTAAAGTGGCTTTTTTTAAATCACGAAGAGCTGAAAAAAACACCTGTCTATGGATTACAGCCATTTGCATTGCTAGTTATAGCCTAATGTTAGCTAGCTAGCTAACATTGAACCTAGTTGGTTAGCTTTAGCTTCCTGTAGATTCATGCAGGGTATTAGCGTTAAGAGTTGGCATACCTACTCATTCCAGGGTGTTTCTTTATTTTTACTATTATTGTAGAATAATAGTGAAGACATCAAAACACATATGGAATCATGTAGTAACCAAAAAAGTGTTAAACACAACATATATTTTAGATTCTTNCCTACCATATCAATTGTGTTATAGTCTCATACATTATTTTAACATTTCTACAAACTTCAAAGTGTTTTCTATCCAATGGTACCAATTATATGCATTATTAATGAAGCCGGTGACTGATGGGGAAAACTCCTCAATGCCAACGGATGAATCACGGAACATATTTAAATTTGTGCTAGCAAAACAAGTCCAGTAGCTTATCGTCCACTTCATTCGAACACTTCCATTTTGAGCGCATCACTGGTATTTCCTGTTTGAGTTTTTCTTGTAAACAGGAATTAAGAGGGTAGATTTATGGTCAGATTTGCCAAATGTGACTCGTTTCAGGAAACTATGCGTATGTCGAACGTCACTACTTCCCAGGAGAGGCACTTGAACGTAAAACTTTTTTAAAAATCAAAGTTGCTCAGTATGTGTAGGTAATCCTTTCTAAAGTGGCTTTTTTTAAATCACGAAGAGCTGAAAAAAACACCTGTCTATGGATTACAGCCATTTGCATTGCTAGTTATAGCCTAATGTTAGCTAGCTAGCTAACATTGAACCTAGTTGGTTAGCTTTAGCTTCCTGTAGATTCATGCAGGGTATTAGCGTTAAGAGTTGGCATACCTACTCATTCCAGGGTGTTTCTTTATTTTTACTATTATTGTAGAATAATAGTGAAGACATCAAAACACATATGGAATCATGTAGTAACCAAAAAAGTGTTAAACACAACATATATTTTAGATTCTTCAAAGTAGCCACCATTTGCCTTGATGACAGCATTGCACACTCTTAGCATTCTCTCAACCAGATTCATGAGGTAGTCACCTGAAATGCATGTCAATTAACAGGTGTGCCTTGTTAAAAGTTCATTTGTGGAATTTCTTGTAAAAAATGACTGCTATAAGTGGGCTCAGTTGGTCAGAAAAAAAATTTGTAATAAAAATTATAAATAACATAGAATGGACAATTGTATACTGTGTAGCAAATCCCCCATGACAGGTAAATTAATAGTACCTGAACCTGCGACGTTTGAGGTTTGTGCAAATGGTGCAAACTAGATGATGTGGTGAAATGTTACCCAATTTTCTGTGCTATGTGTCAAAAGGGTGACTGTCCCTTATGATTGGGATGAAGAATGTGTTTAAAGTATACACATAGTATAAAATAATATAACCATGTACTCAATGTAACATTTGTTGAATGATAAATGATTTTAGACTTTCTGAATATCTGTTCGCTGAGACATGTATGTGACATAGGGTTTGTCCTTAATCCTGCTTTTCACTTATGTCAAAAATAGTTGTTAGAGAGGTGTCTGCGAGGGAAATATGTTTAGGTATCTTATTTAGAATGGCATTAAGGGTTTATGAAGGTTACTTTACTTTTTTTATTGTTTTATTATTTTCATATATTCTATATAACTGAGAACCTCAGGCAAGGCTAAGTAATACATGCACATGCTTTAACACTGTGTACTTAAAGGATAACTGGCTTGAGAATGTATATTTTACTCCTTTCTAATAATTATGATTGGAGATGTTCGGGCCTGACTCACTAGTGTCTATGAGAAAGTGGAGCTCAGATTGTTAAAATGGATGAGAGGTCGATTACCTCCATAGAGTTTSAGAAGGTGCTCCCCTCATCTATACTGAAAAATATAATTGTGTGGAACTTTGTAAGTTCCAAAGG
>NC_036854.1:46302667-46308810 GCF_002910315.2 Salvelinus sp. IW2-2015 | reverse complement strand
AAGATTTCACTGTTCGAATGTCCATTGCTCGTGTTTCTTAGCCCAAGCAAGTCTCTTCTTATTATTGGTGTGCTTTAGTAGTGTTTTTTGCAGCAAATCGACCATGAAGGCCTGATTCACGCAGTCTCCTTCGAACAGTTGATTTTGAGATGTGTCTGTTACTTGAACTTTGTGAAGCATTTATTTGGGCTGCAATTTCTGAGGCTGGTAACTCTAATGAACTTATCCCCTGCAGCAGAGGTAACTCTGGGTCTTCCTTTCCTGTGGTGGTCCTCATGAGAGCCAGTTTCATCATAGCACTTGATGGTTTTTGCAAGTCTTGCAATGCCATTCTGTACTGCTAATTGCAACGTCGAGGGAAACATTCTCCAACCCAGCAACGATTCTTTTGGCCAACGGACACCTTCCACAAGATTCTGATGGGAGTTCAGCTAATAGTAGGTTTATTTATGCTGATAAAACGTTGTTCTGTTGAAAAAGAAAAATGTATTAGACGCCATTATTTTCCATGTAGCGTTGCGCTATCGCACCCTGTATTGTACCCAGTATTGCGCAGTAAGGTTAATTTTAAAAATGTAATTCAGCGATTGCATTAAGAACTAATTTCTCTTTCAAATGCTGTCCAACCTGTATTTTTTTTGGTCAAGTTTATGATAGTTTTTGATAAGATTAGGTGCCTTTTCCAAAATGGCGCCGGACAGATTGCTTGATTTTTTGCCCACTAAACACGTTGTGTAACAACGAATTGTGCGGCTAAATATGCCCATTTTCGAACAAACTATATGCATTGTGTAATATGATGTTACAGGACTGTCATCTGAAGAATTCTGAGAAGGTTAGTGAAAAAATTATAGCGTTTGGTGGTTTATAACGTTATTGCTATTTTTGGCATGATCAATGTTACTGTGGTGACTGACTTGTAGTAAGCTAAGGATAACGCTATATTGTGTTTTTCGCTGTAAAACACTTAGAAAATCTGACATATTGGCTATATTCACATGATCTGTGTCTTTCATCTGCTGTACGCTGTGTATTTTTAAGAAATGTTTTATGATGAGTAATTAGCTAATACACGATGGTCTCTGTAGTTATTCTAGTCATTTTAGTGATAGTTGTAATGGGGCTGCAATTGTAAACTATGATTTATACCTGAAATATGCACATTTTCTAACAAACCTATGCTATACAAATAAATATGTTATCAGACTGTCATCTGATGAGAATTGTTTTCTTGTTTAGTGGCTATTTATATCTTTATTTGGTCGAATTTGTGATAGCTACTGATGCAGTAAAAAAAATGGTGGATTAAAAAAAGTGGTGTCTTTTGCTAACGTGGTTACTAATAGATTTACATATTGTGTCTTCCCTGTAAAACATTTAACAATCAGAGATGATTGGCTTGAATCACAAGATCTGTATCTTTCATTTGGTGTCTTGGACTTGATATTTCATGAACATTTTATTATATGATATCCCTGTAACTTTAGGCTAGGGTATGCTAGTCAGCTTTTGTGATGGGGGGGATCCCGGATCCGGGTTTGTGACTCGTGAAAGGTTAAATTCCTTTCTTAGTGTCAGTTAGGATCACCACTGATTTTAAGAATGTGAAATGTCAGAATAATAGTAGAGTGAATGATTTATTTCAGCTTTTATTTCTTTCATCACATTCCAGTGGTCAGAAGTTACATACACTCAATTAGTATTTGGTAGCATTGCCTTTAAATTGTTTAACTTGGGTCAAACGTTTCAGGTAGCCTTCCACAAGCTTCCACAATAAGTTGGGTGAATTTTGGCCCATTCCTCCTGACAGAGTTGGTGTAACTGAGTCAGGTTTGTATCTGTCCTTTGTTCTGATGTCCAAATTTGATCATTTTTGGTTCAACCGCTGTGTCTTTGTGAGACGCAGAGTAAGTGAACGGATGATCTCTGCATGTGTGGTTCCCACCGTGAAGCATGGAGGAGGAGGTGTGATGGTGTGGGGTGCTTTGCTGGTGACCACTATCTGTGATTTATTTAGAATTCAAGGCACACTTAACCAGCATGGCTACCACATCATTCTGCTGTGATACGCCATCCATCTGGTTTGCGCTTAGTGGGACTATCATTTGTTTTTCAACAGGGCAATGACCCAACACACCTCCAGGCTGTGTAAGGGCTATTTGACTAATTACGATAGTGATGGAGTGCTGCATCAGATGACCTGTCCTCCACAATCATCTGACCTCAACCCAATTGAGATGGTTTGGATGAGTTGGACCGCTGAGTGAAGGAAAAGTAGCCAACAAGTCTCAGCATATGTGGAAGTCCTTCAAGGCTGTAGGAAAAGCATTCCATGTGAAGTTGTTTGAGAGAATGTCAAGAGTGTGCAAAGCTGTCATCAAGGCAAAGGGTGCACTTATCATGGAAATATTGCATCAAAATATTTCTCAGAATACTTGAGCTTGTGAATTCAAATAGACTTTATTACAAAAAGTAACAAAGCCGAGCTATTCCATGGAAGAACTAAATTATCTCGCTACAGACCTCAGGCATTATAGGTTTCCACCTTCAGATAACAAACATGGTCACTCCCCTCTATGTAAATGATTACCATCCCTTGGCCTCTCACCACCATTATCTTTCTGTCTCAATTCTTGCTTGTTTACAGATTCTATTGGTGGATAACCATAGCAATGATACAAAAATAAAGACACACATAATGCAGGTGTCTGTCCATGATACTCATAGGACTACACAATGGCTCTCCCCAAGCCTGTAATGGCACAGACATACATATACAATACATATTTTCTCAGGTCCGGATCGTAGAATATGCATATAATTTACAGATTTAGGATAGAAAACACTCCAAAGTTTCCAAAAACTGTCAAAATATTGTCTGTGAGTATAACAAAGCTGATTCTGCAGGCGAAAACCTGAGAAAATCTAACCCGGAAGTGATTTTTTAAATTCTTTTTAATCTGTGTTTCCTGGCCCGTCTTTCTTCCATTTAAAGGGGTATCAACCAGATTCCTTTCCAATGGCTTCCTCAGGCTGTGACCAGGCTTTATCATAGTTTCAGGCTTTTATTTTGAAAAACGAGCGAGATTTTTCAAAAGTAGTCAGGTGTCATCTGATTAGTTCTGCGCGTGAGAGGGTAGCTCTCCATTTTCTTTTTCTCTCTTATTGAATAGGTTACGGTCCGGTTGAAATATTATCGATTATGTTTGTTAAAAACAATAATAATTTGACATGTTTCTACGACAATTACGGATACTTTTTGGAATTTTCGACGAACGGAACGAGGCTTTGGTTTTCTGAACATAACGCGCAACCCAAATGGCGTTTTTTTGTTATAAAAGTAATATTTATCGAACAAAATAACATTTTTGTGTACTGGGAGTCTCTGTGAGTACAAACATCAGAAGATTATCAAAAGGTAAGCGATTAATATCTGTCCTTTGTTCTGATGTCCAAATTTGATCATTTTTGGTTCCAACCGCTGTGTCTTTGTGAGACGCAGAGTAAGTGAACGGATGATCTCTGCATGTYTGGTTCCCACCGTGAAGCATGGAGGAGGAGGTGTGATGGTGTTGGGGTGCTTTGCTGGTGACACTATCTGTGATTTATTTAGAATTCAAGGCACACTTAACCAGCATGGCTACCACATCATTCTGCTGTGATACGCCATCCCATCTGGTTTGCGCTTAGTGGGACTATCATTTGTTTTTCAACAGGGCAATGACCCAACACACRTCCAGGCTGTGTAAGGGCTATTTGACTAATTARGATAGTGATGGAGTGCTGCATCAGATGACCTGTCCTCCACAATCARCTGACCTCAACCCAATTGAGATGGTTTGGGATGAGTTGGACCGCTGAGTGAAGGAAAAGTAGCCAACAAGTCTCAGRATATGTGGGAWGTCCTTCAAGGCTGTAGGAAAAGCATTCCATGTGAAGCTGTTTGAGAGAATGTCAAGAGTGTGCAAAGCTGTCATCAAGGCAAAGGGTGCACTTYTCATGGAAATATTYCATCAAATATTTCTCAGATACTTGAGCTTGTGAATTCAAATAGACTTTATTACAAAAAGTAACAAAGCCGYGCTATTCKATGGAAGAACTAAATTATCTCGCTACAGACCTCAGGCATTATAGGTTTCCACCTTCAGATAACAAACATGGTCACTCCCCTCTATGTAGATGATTACCATCCCTTGGCCTCTCACCACCATTATCTTTCTGTCTCAATTCTTGCTTGTTTACAGATTCTATTGGTGGCATAACCATAGCAATGATACAAAAAATAAGACACACATAATGCAGGTGTCTGTCCAATGATACTCATAGGACTACACAATGGCTCTCCCCAAGCCTGTAATGGCACAGACATACATATACAATACAACTAACTATTTCTCAGGTCCGGATCGTAGAATATGCATATAATTTACAGATTTAGGATAGAAAACACTCCAAAGTTTCCAAAAACTGTCAAAATATTGTCTGTGAGTATAACAAAGCTGATCTTGCAGGCGAAAACCTGAGAAAATCTAACCCGGAAGTGATTTTTTAAATTCTTTTTAATCTGTGTTTCCTGGCCCGTCTTTCTTCCATTTAAAGGGGTATCAACCAGATTCCTTTCCAATGGCTTCCTCAGGCTGTGACCAGGCTTTATCATAGTTTCAGGCTTTTATTTTGAAAAAGAGCGAGATTTTTCAAAAGTAGTCAGGTGTCATCTGATTAGTTCCTGCGCGTGAGAGGGTAGCTCTCCATTTTCTTTTTCTCTCTTATTGAATAGGTTACGGTCCGGTTGAAATATTATCGATTATGTTTGTTAAAAACAATAATAATTTGACATGTTTCTACGACAATTACGGATACTTTTTGGAATTTTTCGACGAACGGAACGAGGCTTTGGTTTTCTGAACATAACGCGCAACCCAAATGGCGTTTTTTTTGTTATAAAAAGTAAATATTATCGAACAAAAAATAACATTTATTGTGTAACTGGGAGTCTCGTGAGTACAAACATCAGAAGATTATCAAAAGGTAAGCGATTAATTTTATCGCTTTTCTGAATTTCGTGACCAAGCTAACCAACTAATATAAGGCTAACTGTTCTAGCATTGATTGATACACTCACAAAAGCTTAGATTGCTTTCGTTGCAAAGCTATTTAAAATCTGACACGATAGGTGGATTAACAACAAGTTAAACTGTGTTTTGGTATATTTCACTTGTGATTGCTGATTATAAATTTTTTTGTAATATTTTCGAATCTGATACGTTTGGGAATTTTCTTCTGCCTTCCAGGACCGGAACGAGGCTGTAGATTTCTGAACATAACGCGCAACCCAAATTGCGTTTTTTTGTAATAAAAGTAATATTTATCGGACAAAAATAACATTTATTGTGTAACTGGGAGTCTCGTGAGTGCAAACATCCGAAGATTATCAAAGTAAACGATTAATTGTATTGCTTTGCTGACTTTCGTGACCAGCTAATTTGGGCTAGCTGTTCTAGCATTGATTGATACACTCACAAAAGCTTGGATTTCTTTCTCTGTAAAGCATATTTTCACAATCTGACACAATAGGTGGATTAACAACAAGCTAAACTGTGTTTTGGTATATTTCACTTGTGATTGCATGATTATAAATATTTTTAGTAATATTTTGCGCCCTGCAATTCAGGCGGTTGTTTAGAAAAATGATCTGTAAAAGGGATCAGTAGCGCAGAGAAGTTAACTCCATGTTGACCCAGCTCTGTTCATGCACCTGAGCTCAGCCTTTATTCTGCTTGCACATGTCTATTAATTAACCTTATGTTGTTTCTGTTACTAATTCTGGGAAAACAGTCTAGATACTGGAAAATCACCCATAGTCATGAATTTTCTCCTGCATAACCCTCCTTTGGAACTTACAAAGTTCCACACAATTATATTTTTCAGTATAGATGAGGGGAGCACCTTCTCAAACTCTATGGAGGTAATCGACCTCTCATCCATTTTAACAATCTGAGCTCCACTTTCTCATAGACACTAGTGAGTCAGGCCCGAACATCTCCAATCATAATTATTAGAAAGGAGTAAAATATACATTCTCAAGCCAGTTATCCTTTAAGTCACAAGTGTTAAAGCATGTGCATGTATTATCCCCCCCCCCC
>NC_036854.1:46296247-46302312 GCF_002910315.2 Salvelinus sp. IW2-2015 | reverse complement strand
TTACCTGTCATGGGGGATTTGCTACACAGTATACAATTGTCCATCTGTTATTTATAATTTATTACTATTTTTTTTCTGACCAACTTGAGCCACTTATACCAGTCATTTTTGTTGTTTCAAAAAAACGATATGAACTTGATTAGGGGTAGTTTCTTCATTGTAGTTACCCCGTTGCTAAGATGTTCAGATTTTCTTCATCAACCCACTTTCTTGTGGTTTTTCCATGTAGTTGGAGGGAGGTGAATTCAATTTCTTCAGGTTTGCCGGCTGTTGCTGTCAAAGGTTCTCCGATCTTCATTGTCCTGGTTCCACTGTCTGTTAGGAAGACCATTGTGAGGGCAGAGAGTCGATGGTAAGAAAGTCTCCTCATGGCTCGATGGTCACTCGCCCATCCCCCCTGGAACTCTGATACAGTGGTTAGATGGTCCACGTTTGCTTCTTCCACCTGGACGACTGTTCAATCAATCAATCAAATCAAGATTATTTATTATTATATATTAGCCTCGTTAATAGTAATTCTCGAAGTGCTTACAGAAACCAGCCTAAACCCCAAAACGCAAGCAATGCAGGTGTTTTGTAGAAGCACGGGCTAGGAAAAACCCCAGAAGGCCAAAACTAGGCGAAAAACCTAGAGAGGAACCAGCTGAGGGTGGCCTCCTTACGAATGGCCGGGTGGAGATTATACAGACATGGCCGAAGGATTCAATGAGTCATAAATGACTAGCATGGTCTAATAAAATCAGGAATAAGTCAGTTGTTTCATAGCCGATCATAGGGTAAAACAGCAGGTCTGGGACAGGTAGGGGTCGCATAACTGGCAGGCAGAACATTGAACTTGGCAACAAACAGCAGAGGCCGTGAGATGGAGGCGGGAGGGCGCAGGTCTCATGCCAGTGGTCCTGACGTTAGGTTAGGGTAGGTTCTCGAGAGAGGAAAGCAGAGAGAAACGAAGGAGATTAGAGAGAGCATACTGTTACAATTGGCTATACAGAAACATGGATAAACAAATGTACCTCCAGATAGACAACATCCTAGCCCCCCGAGCAAACAAACTACTGCAGCAAAATGGAGCTGAACAGGAGGGGTAGGACACTGTGGCCCATCGATGTACCCCGACGCGGCCGAAAAGGAAGGATATAACCCCCCCTTTGCAAAGCACAGTCGCACCACTAGGGGTATCTTCAACCACAACTTACAATCCTGAACAAGGCCGAGTATAGCCCACAAAGATCTCCACCACAGCACAAACCAAGGGGGGGCGCCAACCCAGACAGGAAGATCACGTCAGTAACTCAACCCACTCAAGTGACGCACCCCTCCTAGGGACGGCATGAAAGAGCACCAGTAAGCCAGTGACTCAGCCCCTGTAATAGGGTTAGAGGTAGAGTTGCTAGGACCACTTTGTTGGGACCCTCTAGCCTTGGCTGGTTCCATTTCCTCCGGAACACTCGGATGTAGTCCTGGTCCCCTGGAATCACCGGACGTGGAACCTCTGGTCCTGGTTCAGGTTTTTTCCTTCTTTCCGTGAGGTTTTCAAACTCAGAGACTTTTGGCCTCTGTTCTATGATTACACCATACACCATCTTATTTCCATCTCTCATCGCACAACAAACTGACATTCCAGCTGAAGCTGGTAACTTTCTTCACATCAGCTGAGCTGCTTTTAGTTTCTCTACTTTCTCCTTGTGATTCATAAGAGAGTGATAGCATAAGCCTTGCAAAGCAACGAAAAACATAACAGTATTAACAATGTGGTAAGTTATGCATAAGTATATATGTGTGAAAACCAACATCTGAGACTATGACAATTCCCACTCTCTCTTCACCTGACTATGCATCCAGGATACTTTTCTGCTGGACTTTTATATAAAGCCCTTAAAAATCTTCCTCATGCTTTCGCCCAGTCTTACCGTTTCGGCCCCAGGTTCAGAGAGGTGTTCCCAGGTCATGTCATTTTCACTTTGTTCCCCATCTCCCCCATTTCAACTGATAGGCACGTCACCTGATATGCAAGTGCATATCCCTAATTAACATTACATCCTCTTGAGGTAACTCAGTACTGTATATGCTTTCACATCAATGCCTTCAACATGTTGTTTAGAGTACAATTACTCCATCATTTACCCTCTTTCACATCATGCATTAACCAATAAAGCAGTTAACCCAACTATGATGTTAAAGTAGCTCCCAGACCCAACCCATCTTCAAGGCATCAGTGGAATCTAGTCTCTCTCTCTCTCTCTCTCTCTCTCTCTTTGGCTCCGCTTCCTCTGTCATCAAATCAAATCAAGTTTATTTATATAGCCCTTCCCTTCTCAGCTGATATCTCAAAGTGCTGTACAGAAACCAAGCCTAAAACCCCAAACAGCAAGCAATGCAAGTGTAGAAGCACGGTGGCTAGCGAAAAACTCCCTAGAAAGGCTAAAACCTAGGAAGAAACCTAGAGAGGAACCAGGCTATGAGGGGTGTTCGCCAAGAGAACACAACCTTCTTCCTCTACCAAACTATTTTTTGACAACATGACGGCCTACATATAGGTAAGATGAAAAGAGGGAGAGGATTAAAGGACCAACCCTTTGGATGTACATGTCTCAAGCGAACAGATATTTCAGGAATAGTAACTAAAATCCTTTGTTTATGTGCATATCACAAAGGGGGGTTACATTTGAGTACATGTTAATATTATTTTATACCTATGTGTATACTTTAAACAACATTCTTCATCTCCAAAAATCATGAAGGGTACAGATCACCCTTTTGACACATGAGCACAGAAAATTGTGGTGAACTATAATTTCACCAATCATCTAGGTGTTGGACAAACCAGGTGTGTAGCATACAAACCTCAACGTAAGCAGGCTTCGCAGTGTACTGATTAATTTACTGTAATTCGGGACCTGGTGGCTATCACAGTATCATCTCAGATTGTCATTCTATTTTGTTCCTTTAATAATTTTTATTTACAAATTTTTTTGTTATTTATGCGTGACCCAGAAGGCGAGCAACTATAGCAGCTCATTTTTGTTGCTTCCAAATCAAAACTGCAACTCGTTTGATTCAGTGGTTAGTATTCGTTGTGTTAGTACGAATATACCGGCGGAGCTCTAACAGGATGTTCAGAATTTCTTTCATCACCCCACTCTTATGTGGTTTTTCTAGCATTGTCTAGTCTGGTATGGGAGGGTGATATTAGGAGCAAGTGTATTTATCTTATGGCATGTTTGGCTCCGTCTGTTGCTGTGGAAACGGTGGATGGTATAACCTAGTCAGAGTTTTGTTATATATGGGTTGTACCCTGGTCTGGTGCAGGACTTAGTTCTGTCCGTTTAGGTATAGTAGGAGCCCATGGGTGATGAGGCCACAGAGACAGAGTCGATGGTTATAAGCAAAGTCCGGGACCCTCGAGGGGCGCGATGGTCCCACTGTAGCGATCCCCCCTGGAACTCTAGTCTAGGTTACTAGGTGGTTTTAAGATTGGATACCACGGGAGCTGGAGGCTGGGACGGTGCCACCTGGACGACCTGTTCAATCTCAATTCAGACGGTCAAAAGCATAGTATTCTTTTGGAGTAAATAGCCGGGGATACTACGCTCCCAGATCATCAGAAATACTATATATCTCGGGGAAGCTGGGGTCCGTACCCGAAACCCAGCCTAATAACCCCAACAGAAAGGCCATGCAGGTTTTGTAAAAAATGCACGGTGGCTAGGAAAAACCCCTAGAAAGGCCAAAACGCGTGGAGGCAAGAGACGGGAGAGGATCCCAGGCATAGTTCGAGGTTGTAGGTGAGCCAGTCCTGCTCGTGTCAAGCTAGTGGCGTGGTGAGACTTCTAATTACACAGCAACGATGGCCAATGAGTGTTATATCGAGAAAAATGTCATAGGGGGAGAAAGCCTGGCTCAATAGATAATGATATGACTGAAATTCTAATTACAAGGTCCAGTCCTTTGGGATAGACGAGCGGCTACTGCGCTCAGCATTTCCTTCTGTCTCAAGCGGCAGCTAGAAGCTCAGGTTGTGGGGGTATCGAGAGCCGATGATTAAGAGTATCTCTACGTCCCTGCTGTCTCTAGAGAGTTGAAAACAGCCAGGTCTGGGACAGGAAGCACGGTCCGGTGAACAAAGGAGGACGTTACGCATAGCCGGGAGGAACATGTAGACTGGGAGAGGGGAAGGAGAGGCAGGGCGGAGGGCAGTGGGGGAGAGAGGTGAGGAAACATGCGCGAGAGAGAGAGAGAGAGTGAGGAGATAACTGGAGTATGCACAAAGGACACGTGATAAGACAGGAGAAGTGCTCCAGAATAGACACAGGGAGGGCAGGCCCGGCAATGGCGCAACGCAAGCAGGCCCAGAACGCGAAAAACACCACACACACACACACACCACACACACACACACACACACACAACACCACATTGGCTGGCGGGCAGCGGTGTGGAACCTATAGATATATGGAGGGGTCTGAGAGTCCGTAGCCCGAACTCCTTTGTTAGAGAGCTCGAGCCCCTCTGAACAGCCTTTGGGTTTGAAGGAGAACCTCCTCTGTGTGCCTTTACAGATATAGCAGATAGGGGTACGTGTGTGGTGGTGAGGGGCTGGAGGGCTGAGTCACAGGCTGGGGAGGAGGAGGGCCTATTTGTGGAGGAGGTCTATGAATGTGGAGGTGTCTCCCTTCCGTGATTTCACACATAGGACACTGACAGACACAGACGAACGTCTCAGATAACATTACTGGACCACTAGCCCCCCGACACATAAATACTGCAGCATAAATACTGGAGGCTGAGACAGGAGGGTCAGAGACACTGTGGCCCCATCCGATGAACCCCCGACAGGCCAACAGGAAGGATATAACCCCACCCACTTTGCAAGCACCGCCCCACACGACTAGAGGAAATCTTCACCACCAACTACAATCCTGAGACAAGGGCGAGTAAGCCCACAAAGATCTCCACCACAGCACAACCAAGGGGGGGCGCCACCCAGACAGGAATAGTCACGTCAGTAACTCAACCCACTCGAAGTGACGCACCCCTCCTAGGGACGATTGGATAGAGCACCAGTAAGCCAGTGACTCAGCCCCTGTAATAGGTTAGAGGCAGAGAATCCAGTGGAGAGAGGGAACCGGCCAGGCAGAGACAGCAAGGGCGGTCGTTGCTCCAGAGCCTTTCCGTTCACCTTCACACTCCTGGGCCAGACTACACGTCAATCATATGACCACTGAAGAGATAAGTCTGTCAGTAAAGACTTAAAGGTTGAGACCGAGTCTGCATTCCTCACATGGGGTAGGCAGACCATTCCATTAAAAATATGAGTCTATAGGAGAAAGCCCTGCCTCCAGCTGTTGCCTGGAATCTAGGGACAATTAGGCGGCCTGCTCTTGTGACCGAGCGTACGTGTAGGTATGTACGCAGGACCAACTTCGGAAAGATAGGTGAGCGCAAGCCCATGTAAGCTTTAAGGTTAGCAAGTAAAAACTTGAAATCAGCCCTTGCCCTTAACAGAAGAAGCCAGTGTAGGGAAGTCTAGCACTGGAGTAATATGATCAAATTTCTTGGTTCTAGTCAGGATTCTAGCAGCCGTATTAGCACTAACTGAAGTTTATTTAGTGCTTTATCCAGGTAAGCTGGAAAGTAGAGCATTGCAGTAGTCTAAACCTAGGAGTAACAAAAGCATGGATAAATTTTTTCTGGCATCATTTTTGGACAGAAAGTTTCTGATTTTTGCAATGTTACGTAGATGGAAAAAAACTGTCATTGAAACAGTCTTGATTGTTCGTCAAAAGAGAGATCAGGGTCCAGAGTAACGCCGAGGTCCTTCACAGTTTTATTTGAGACGACGGTACAACCATCAATATTAAATTGTCAGATTCAACAGAAAGATCTCTTTGTTTCTTGGGACCTAAGAACACGCATCTCTGTTTTTTCTGAGTTTAAAAAGTAGAAAGTTTTGCAGCCATCCACTTCCTTATGTCTGAAACATAGGCTTCTAGCGAAGGCAATTTGGGGCTTCACCATGTTTCAATTGAAATGTACAGCTGTGTATCCGCAATAGCAGTGAGAGT